>NC_080563.1:7617500-7930000 GCF_030253575.1 Rhododendron vialii
TTATTAACTAGCCAAAACAATAAATCTTATTGCATCATTATCAGGTTGTCCATTACTTGCAGTGAATGCTGCCTCCACATATTCTTCAGCCTGTCTTAACATTAACCAGAATAAGAATACTAGAATAGTCAAAGACAATTATGCAAAAGGTGTCACAAGCTTGAGATAGGAAAATCCACATGAAACATTTTCAGAGCATGACAATTGGAGTTTAGCTAACTTAAGGTAACCTTACAAGCTTGAGCATTCATAATTACTTCAGCTTTTTCTTTCTGGTAGCATGCAATTTTTGCCTCAATAACTGGGACATCCATTCATTCAACCAAGTTAACTGCCGCAGAGGCAAAGCATTTTTGAAATGGATAAAAAAAAATTGATGTTAACAGAAAGGAAAATCGAATGAATGTCAAACTAAATCAACTGGAGGAAAAACTCACATCTCACGAAGGGATCACAAATCAGACCGAGAGATAACATAACGAAATCAAACGGAGAGATAACGCAACCAAGTCTAACTTTCTATCACAAGTTCACAACCCAAGAACAGGTGACAATCATACACCCAGGAAAAGACCTCAAGCCATACGATTTTAATAGGATACCCAGTGCAAGCATTTGGAGAAAATATGGTTTAAAGACCCCAAATTGACGATCCAAATGAAAGATCAGGTAGACCGATTTTCTGTCTCTTCTTACCTTTTTCATTCTTCTTTGACTCCTCTTCGCTAAATAAGAGGTCCTCAAATGCTTCAATGGCTTGGTAGATCAGTTCCTGATAACCAGTAACTCGTGCAACATGGAAACACTCACAATAGAAAATCAGAGGCTTATGAATACCCAAATTCTTACTATTTCCCTTCTTTTCTTCTGCGATTGAAGGCATTGAGGTGCAAAAGCATAGAAACGCGAGAAGCCATAAGTGTAACAAAGCTGCCATTGCAAAGGCAGAAAATACCACATCAGAATGCCCAAATCTCAAACAAGAATCAAACTCACCTGATTTGCAGTGCAAAGGAGAGAGAACGAAAGAAATTGAGGGTCCGACAAAGGAAGCCAGAGGCAATAAAAGCAGACTATGTGAAGACGTCGTCCAAGTCATGAATCACCTGCACTCCTAAACACACAAGCCTGAGCATCTCTGATACATCCCATCGTAAACAATTATCATCTCTCCATCTCAGCAGAAAAACCCTCAATATGCCAACAAAATAACGACACGGAAAAGGACCTATTTGGAAAACACGAAAAAGTCCAACAAGGGCAATTACGTAATCGGGCCAAGCGCCTATATTCACTGCGAGAAGACATAAGAGCCCTGAAGGGTAAGCACAATTGGAGAAATCAGAGGGAAAGAATTGGAAAAAACATGCCAAATTACTCAAAGCAACGAAATCAACCAAGTGGTTCTATTACTACAGGTGTTCGGATCTGAAGGAAAGTTTGAGTAAGGGTCAGAGATGCTGCCATGAGAATTGAGATAGTTTGAAAGCTAAAAAGCTGTTGTACATTGTAGCTTGGTGCTTAGGAGCATTCCCCTTATTAACACAACAATCTAACAAAGCAACCAAATCCCTCCTGCTACCAACAGACTTCAGAACAACCACACAATAGCAACAAGCAATACAATAGCAACTAACAAAAGATGCACATGCATCAAGCCTCTGTGAACACTCTAGCTTCAAATTTGAATATGAGAGCCCCGGTAAACACAAAGGATGCATATGAATCAAGCCTCGGTAAACACACTTGCATCGCTCGTGCCCGCACGTCTAGTTAATTATATAGGAAGAACAATGGAAGTTCACGATATATGATCCAAGGGATGATTTCCAATCTGAAAGCAATCTTTCTTTTCTTTTCTTTTTTGGGTAAATGTGAAAGCAATCTTTTGCATTCTCAGAACCTGAAATCTCCAGCAAAAACCAGCGCTCGCAAAAGTCTGTACTCTAATACAATAATCAAATACTTGACAAAACTTAATCGCCTCAATTTAAACAGGCAATGGAGCAGCAATTTCATGATCTGTGAGTGATACAAGCATCATCACATCAAGTGAGTGATACATCAAGTGAATGAATAGCGACAAATTCAAGTGACCATGAAAATTCTACGAAGGGCTAATAAAGATGAGAGAGAGAGAGAGAGACCTGTTATGCAGTCTCAAGGCAGCAAATCTATTTTCTTCTCTTTCTTTTCCGGTACATCGGAAAATCCGAGAACGGACTTGGCTCCTCTCCCTCCTTTGCCGTCGGACCGTCGGAGTGAATTTATGTCATTATTGGGTTTGATCCAGTGTGGTCAAATCTATTTTTACAAAAAGAAATCCACAAAAATCATCTCCGATTGGGTAGCATTATGTACTCGATTAACATGGTCATCAACAGGGTTTATCTACTTAACAAGCTCTACAATTTGAGCAATTTCGATCGACGAAAAAACCTGTAATCAGTTTACAATTCCGATCAAACGAGGCGTTGATGTTGTTTAAAAGACTTCGCATGTATTGGATTTGATCCAGTGTGGCCAAATCTATTTTTACAAAAATAAATTCACAAAAATCATCTCCGATTACCTTGCATCGTGTACTCGATTAACATGATCATCACCAGGGTTTATCTACTTCACAAGCTCTACAATTTGAGAAGTTTCGATCAACGAAAAAACCTGTAATCAGGTTACAATTCCGATCAAACGAGGGGTTGATGGCGTTTAATAGACTTCGCATGTCGAAGATGCGAAGTATGTATGAAACCGGCCGACGTCGTTTCAAAGAACATCCAGCGTTCAAAATGCGAGGTTAGTACGGCGACGTCGTTTGTGAAACCTCGCCTCTCAAACGCGAGTTTTTATTGGTGCCACGCCCCAAATACGTAGCCCGACCCGCCCAACGAACTCAACCTCGCCTGTCAAATGAGATTTTTCCTTCTCCAATTGATTGGCTGGTGGATCTTTGGCTGTGGGCAGCAGTGGTCGAATCTATCAGAACATGGCTCAATGAGGAAGAAAGAAAGCTTTGGTTTTTCTTGTGAAGGAGAAAGCCCAGTTGGCAGTTTGGCAGCCATGGCTTCCACTGTAGTGAATTTTTTCACTGGACCACAAGCAGTTAATGGGTGTGCGTAAATTGCTACAGCCTTGCGCTCATGGTAAAGATATGATTCAGTGCTCATTGAATTCTTTGTAGGTATTTTGCTCCTTGTGAATTCTTTGTGGGTATTTTCTTCTACTGCCAACCTCAGGAATTATTGATCCATCTTTGCATTTTTTGGATGTCTTAATTCTTTTTTCGTTGAAAGGTTTGTAATAAGGAGAAAAAGTTATTTACGCCTTCGCACAATCTTAGCCGTCCAAAATACTATTGGACGAACGAAATTGAGCGTCATCAATCTTATTCACGACTCCTCCTTAAATAAGATTTTTTCTTGTAATAAGTATAAAACTTATACTCCCTCCGTCCCTTATTTATAGTCCAGTATTCCATTTTGGGCTGTCCCTTAATAAGTGTCCATTTTATAAAGTTAGTGGGTAAAAGTTGGTGAATTGTCTATTTTGTCCCTAAAAGTAGATTCCTTTTTAAAAAGTAAGTGAGTAAAAGTGTAATGATGATGGGTAAGTAGGGAAAGTGAAGGAAAAAGTTGATGTGAAAGGTATAATGATGATGTCTTTTTAATAAGTTGGAATTACGAAGTAGGACACTTAAAAAGGGACGGAGGGAGTAGTAGCTTTTAGAAGTGCTCTCTTGGTAATATTTATCAATGTAGTATTTGAACGGGAGAATGAAAATATTTGAAAGGGAGAATGAAACATGCAATGTGGGAATTTTTTGTCTTTCAAGTTGAATTTAAATGTCATTATTTCTTGTCTCCGTAAAAGTAGAAACTCTAAGAAGGAACCAAGGCTTTATTTGGAACATGTAAAAAAGAAAAAAAAATCTCCCATTGTTTGGTTTGGAGAAAAAAATGGGAGAAAAATAACAAATTCAAGTTGTATGAATAGTAAATTTTTTCATTCATTTCCCTCTCATTTTTCTCTACTTTCTTTTCTTTTCGCCCAATTCCCTCGAGTTTCAAATAGATGGTAAAATTACAAGACAAGAGTGGTTATTTTTGTAGAATCTCACATCTACATCATCATTCATATTACTAGAGATTTCGCTATTTTTCATTTGAATGGAAAAACATTGAATTGTTTTTCGAATGCAAAATTTGAATTCTTCATCCCCTTCTCTTGCACATTGATCTAGTCATGTGACAATAGATGAGTATAGACAAATCTAACAATCAGTTTTTTTCTTTTTAATCTAATGATCTATATTGAATGACATTCTAATAAAATACTCCCTCCGTCCCATAATATTTGTCCGGTCCGCAAAATAAAGACTATAAAATAATGTATTTCTTTCAAGAAAAAATTCAAATTTTTTTTATAAGTTAAAAGAACTCGTCAAAATCTAGTAAATTGTTGAATTTTTTTCCAACTTTTCTTACAAAAATTATATTATTTTTACGTCTTCGTTTTGCGGACTGGGCAAATATTATGGGACGGAGGGAGTAAGTGAAGTAGTATAGATAGTATTTGTTAAAATTCATAAAGTGAATATTATTAAATGCACAACTACTTGCCAAAGTGGAGAGTGAGATTCACCTACCAATAGAACATTTGCTTTTATGGAGAGTGAGTTTCACTTTGCCATCATGGTTGTACTTGATTAAGAGCATGTGAGGTTCAATAAATTTTGTTATTGTCAAAAGGTTGCTAATTTTGATTATTCAAAAACCAAAATTTAATAAGTTGGTAAGAGATTGCTAAGTTTGATTATTCCAATATGAATTTTTTTTGAGCAAATATTGCTTATCTTAGTAACCTTTTGATTTTGGTTGTTCCACTACGAATACTCTAGTACCGTATTTTACCACTTCAAGTAACTGTCTTTTAAGTGTATTTTCTCCCTATACGTTTTATCACAATCATCCCAACGTATTACTAGAAATGCACGTGAAATATTTCGGATTATATATACTTTATAAGTTTATACAATTGCTACATAGAGAGACAGATTTTATAAGCTTTGAAAGACAGATTTTATAAGATTATATATACTTTATAAGCTTTGAAAGACAAAAAATCAACTAAAAAAAACGGACTAGGGATAGTGCGGTGCACTTTTCGCACTACACATGTAGTGCGGCTAATCTGGCCTTCCATCTTGGCAATTGATGACTCAAATTTTAATCTGAACAATGAACGATTAAGATTTGTAGAGTTTAGATTAAATCCAAGCCGATTGTGCCGAGATGGGCGACTGGATCTGCAGAACTACACGGTATAGTGCATCAACACCCCCCATTCCTCAAAAAAACGAGGCTGTAATTGATGAAAAGAAAACTACAAGGGCTCCCTTTAGAAATCTACTAACGTACGGGGGTGTACACCATAAAACCCCCCTAGGGTTACAAATTCAAAAATACTCAAACCACCGAACTCCATGGCGCGGTTTTCCCACTCCTAACGCTCCAGCTTCGTCTCGAAGCGAAAACCCTAATTCAGCGTCAGATCGAGACCAATCAATTTCTGAAGAAAAATTCTCTATCGAAATTGCCAATGGATAAGCACTGGCGAGTGGTGTGTGGGGAGAACCAACAGCTGGTGGAGTTCATGTGGAAGAAGAGGCAGGAGATGGCGGAGAGACCCAGAGGCATTTCGGAGAACATCGAGAGGACTCTTCAGAAAGCGTGTGCCAACGTGTGCAGTTCAAAGACTCCCATCAAAACCCTAAAAGATTTCTCCCAAATCAAGTAAGTCAAAAAGCCTCGTAGAGTGTAGTTGAGTGAAAAGGTGTGCAGCCCCTTTGGATTAAGGGGTTTGATAAGAGAAGAAAAGAAACGATTAAGAGTTTCTTGCCAAATCGTTCATGTGTTCTAATACGCTAGAGGAGTGTTTGCACATTTTTAGAATGGTTGCGGACAGTGGTAACGCCAGGAATTATCATATATAATATTATGTAATATTGCGTGTATGTATAGTTATGCATACCGTCAATTTAGATTAATCTCGCTAATATGAAATTAGGAACCATAGGTTTTAGCTAAATGGATCCTAAATTAAGAACCTAGGCACCTAGCAATATTTTGAAAGGTTATATATTATGTGTATTTACATAGTATTATATTGTTTCAGGATAGTTATTTGTCCAAATTAAAAACCATAAATCGTTAATAACTCTATGAAGTTTACTTGGTACCTTGTTCGAGTCATTTGGTGCTAGCGTGTCTCATGGGTTCATAGCCCATTTTTTATGGTGTCTACTATTGGTCCATCAAAAAAATAAAGCATGATGGAAGGAGATAATTTTTCTGCCGTTGGGTCAACCGACCCCACAATTTATATGCTCGTGTCACCATTGGTTGTGGATAGTGGATTAGTGGTTTTAATAGATTACTATTTTGTCCATAACAGTTGTTTAATGGCACATTAAAAGTAGTTGTAAATTTTTTTTTTGAAGGGACAGTTACAAAAATCACTTTTGCGACACAACTTCATAATTTTGTTCACCCCAAAAATTCTGATAAAGGGAGAACACCATTTGGTGTGAGCAAGTTTTTGAAGTTGTGTCACAAAATTGATTTTCAATATTATTTTAATAGAAGAAAAAACTTTACTACTACTTTTGCGATAAAAAATTGTTTGGGCAAAGTAGAAAAATGATTTGAGCTCAACCAGTGTTCTAAATGGCGGCCGCTGGCGCTCAGCGCCATGATTTCCCCCTCGGCAGCTCATTCGGCGGACAGGGAGATTTGGCGGAGCTTGATTGCCTTAAAAATATTAAAAAAAAATATTTTGAAAAAAAACGCCAAATCGCTCGGCGGCGGGTCACTGCCCGACTAGCGCCGAGTGCCATTTAGAACACTGAGCTCAACTACCCACTAACACCCCATGTATTCACATGGAGTTCGTGCTGAGTCTCTAGTTTGGATTGAGTACTTTGATGAGAAATGGAGGGAAAAGTACAAAAAATGATATTTTTTGGTGGAATTTGGTGAGAAAGGGGAGAAATGGAGGGGAAAGTATGAGAAAGGGCTCCCTTTTCTTATCACCCCTTTCTCACAATCCAAAGGGGCTGGTAATATTTGGGTTATGATTTACATTTATGGAAGCTGCTTAACGCTCGTAGATGGTGGTTAAGGTTCAGGAAACGTGATGAAATGCGTAAATGTGTGTTGAAAATCCAAAAGTGTATCAAAATGTGTTGAAAATTTATTGAAATGGTACAACTTGAGGGAGCTGATAATAGCCTAAGAATGAGAGGTGCGGCGGATGTCAACCCCCACGGTCCAATGTGCAATTGTTGGCAAGATTGTATTTGTAGTTCGGGAAGGTGTTTTTCATTGTAAAACTTTAAGTTCCCGAACTTACAAACTATGACTCTTGCTCATTTGTACTAGGTACAGGGTATTGCTACAAGATTATTTGCAACTAAAACGGCAGGTCCTAGCTTATTTGCTCAAAATAGTGAGGTTCTGTTATACATCTTAGACTTGACCCAAGTGTGTGATTTTTATCTGTTTTGCATTTGGGACGAGATGATGTTATTAACTCCTCATGGTGAGGAAACAGTCTATTGTGAATTCATTTTTCTCCTCCATTCAGCCAGCAGATTTTGCTTCCGATGTGGTTATTATTTATCAGAGAATGGGTATAAGTAGCTCCACAATTATCTTGTTTTTTCAATGGGTTGTGTAACGTTTGTGGTTCAATCCGTTATGTAATATTTGTGGTAGGGGTGTGGGAAAATGGATATTGAGGCTCATGCAGGAGTTTTTTGGGACTGAATCTGGTTCTTCTGAACAGGAGGAATCAACTAACAAAGGTGATTTTAATATTCTTCCATAGTTATCTCCACTAGTCTTTCCCTTCAGTGTCTATTTCTTCAATATCTCAGGGAAGAAATCTAAAGGAACTAAACGCTATGTTCCGCAAAAGAATTCCGTGCCCTATGCGCTGTTGATCACTCTTTACAGGTAGACACCAAGTTATTAAATTAGATTGTATATTCACTTTTGGTTTCTTACACGTTGCAACTTGAACTGATTTCTCAAGGAATATTTGTTTTTCTCAATGTTAGGGGGACTGCAACTGGTAGTGATTTTATGCGTAAACCGGAGCTGATTGATGCTGCTGAAGCAAGTGGGCTTTCTCGGGTGCCAATTAGGTATGTTGATTCTTGTCTCTATTTTTGCATTTGCTCTAAATTTGATTGTTGGTTGCGTTGAATAAGTCTGAATTATCATCTTGGTTATTCTATTCTGTTTTGGATGTTCATAGGCCAGAACTAGGAAAAGGAAAACCTGGACAATTTGGAAGCTCACCAAGGGAGTGGTATAGTGGATGGAGCAGCATGAAGACGTTAGTCACAAAAGGATTGGTTGCAAAGTCTAGTAACCCTGCAAAGTAAATTGCCATTTCTTCTGTCTTTTCTTCAGCTTTTAGATGTACTCATCTTTTTTGTGTTCACGTTTGAGAACCAATATCTTCTACATAATCTCCGTTAGAGTTATGTAGCTCATCCACTTATTGCGCATGTGTCCATTTCACATCTTTTTTATTGAGATTTTTCCACTTCCAACTATTTGTCAAGCATGCAAAGGACACTTTGATATGGAACTCAATTAAATTTGTAGAAATGTTATTGGAGTCATAAGACAGCTTATCTTTTCGGTGTATGGATGTATAACTTGATGTCCTTGCTCATCAAATTTCAGTCTGCAAAGGAACAAAGGTCGGTAATTACTTAGATATATTTACTTAGTAGGAATGATTTACTGCAGATGCACGAGCTTATCTCATTGTATAAAAAAAAATTCTTTGAGTTTTACGCTGAAAATTGAAGTTCATTTCCAGGTAAACTATCTTGTACTCCGCATATGGTAGTTGTTGATGTAGGATGAGAGTGTGAGATGATAGTTTTTATGCACTTAGTGGGTTTTAAAATGGGGATAGTGAAAGGGACACCTGATTGGTAGTTGTGTAAGTATCTTTTCAAGAACAAGTACTTGTCTTTAAGGGCTGTTGGAAAGGTTTGGTTCTGTAATGCATTAATCTAGTTGTCTTGCAACTTTTGGAAATAATTAATATACAGATCTTCAAGAATAGGCTTCACCAAAAGGGTGTCGCCGTGGTGTCTTTATATAGGGGTATAGATCTGTAGAGGTAATATGCAGTATTCATATAACAGAACAAATTAATTTGAATTGATTCGTGTCTTGTTGGTAAATTAAAGTTAGTTTTTAACCACACGTATCCCAGTAAGTTTAATTTCTAGCCGTAAAATGTTGGTTGTAATGGCGCTAACTAGTATCACTGGTTTAAAGTGAACATGGATTACATCTGTTCTGGTGGAGATGATGGTTTATTGCAATTAGGAATTTGCTTATATAATAATGCTTCAGCTGATAATTTTTTCTTATTAATTGCCCTAGTGGATGATATCAATGTTTGTTATCATTGACTACCACATTTTTATGCTATAAAGTTGTATTCCTGTAAATAAATTAGTTGTTTCAGCTCTTTTTGAGTTTATTATGTTGCCTAGTTCTAGAGCTATTAGCCATTGACATGATGTTATGTGCACAAACCTCTTTGTTTTTCAGATACATGCTGACTGAAGAAGGTCGAGAAGCAGCACAAGAATGTCTCTCGAGATCTGGTCTGGTTGATGCAACTGAGAGTTTGATTGCAACCGAAAGACTTCCCATTGTGGACCTAAGCACCATTTCAGATTTAGAATGTGTCCGTCCTGATGTCACTGGAGGAGTGACGATGGGATCAGTAAGTTCAAGTTCGCAGAACAAATCAGTTGTCACTAAAGGAGTGATGTTTGGATCTGTTGGTTCAAGTTTGCAGAAGAAATCACTTGATGTTCCCATTGTGGACCTAAGCACCATTTCAGATTTAGAATGTGTTCGTGCTGATGTCACTGGAGGAGTGATGATGGGATCAGTAAGTTCAAGTTCGCAGAACAAATCAGTAGTCACTAAAGGATCTGTTGGTTCAAGTTTGCAGAAGAAATCACTTGATGTTCCCCCTGAATCTCTTGATAGGGTAAATTTGTAGTTTACATAAGGCTTCATTTATTGCCAGTGCTGCTTGTTTTCTCGCTGCTTATTCCTTATTTTCAGGAAGAAAAACGAAATTTAAGAGGAACAGAAGCAAAAAGAAGAGAACTCAAGGCTAGATATTTCTTTTGTTTAGCTTATGGAAAGAAACAAATTAAGACTTGAGTTCGGTCATACTCACATAAAGTAATTTTAATCTTCTTTGAAAAGTCGGTATTCAAAAATGTTTGACAATTAAGATGAATGCTGGTTGTATTTTCTTCTTTCTTCAATGATTTCTTTTTCTCCCGTGGGGTGGATTGTGATGTTGGCAATCAAGCATGTCTGAAACGCCTTGACACTTGAGCAATCAGGTTTAAAACCCTAACCCGTTTGATAAATGGATTGGAGGTTGGGATTGGATTGCCAAGGTGAAAGTATTAGTGATACTTTGTTTGGTTTCCAAAATTGGTCCAGATTGGTAGTCCCATGGGATGAACAATCCGGCCCATAGGGGGTATTAGCAATACCCCTTAGGACTTGGTATTCGTAGTCCAATCCCAACCCCTTCTCATTACCAATTTCTTCTATCAATCCAATCCCATCATCTAATCCTATCTCAAACATACATGATATTAATAATCCCATCATCTAATCCCATCCCAAACAAACATACTCATTATCAATCCCTTCTCATTAACAATCCCTTCTCATTATCAATCCCATCTCCTTACGAATCCCATCCATCTATCACTGTTATCAAACAGGTAAATTACTTACCACAGTGGAGGAAAGGCAAAATTCCGATCAGCCAGTAGGCTGGCAACAAAGCCGCAAAGGTTACTTGAAGATGCTTGTATGTTTGAATTGGGCATTTTGTTTTCTTAACTGTTTTTTTGGTACTATTTCTTGTGACGTTTTCTTGATCACTGTTGTTACTGACCTATTATTTTGTAAAACTTAACTATTGGTCATAATTTTGTACCAAACTGGAGTTGATCCAAAATTAGCCAGGATTCGTAATTATCATTGTCATTCCTTTTATTCTTGAAAGAGTATTATTTCATGCTTGTTTTGAAATCCTCGTAAAAAATCTGTACTCTTCATTTGTGGAGTTTCAGTGCTTTTAACTGAAGGGGAAAACCCGGTTTGTTGTCATGGTGCTAAGTGTTTTTTTAAGAGGTAGAGTATGCCCTGTTGTCTTTAAAATGTAATGAGTAAGTGTTCATGTAGATGCATTTTTGTTGTCAAATTGAGAGCCTACTTCCTTGCCTGCCCTTAGAAATATAGAGGTTGGAGTCTTGAGGTTTCTATCTTCAAGGAACTTTCGATCTGGAGTTGAACTTGTGACTTGCTCGGTGTTATAATAGAAACTGGAAGTCCGATACTGGTGGATGAGATTAGAAGTTCTAATAGATTTCTACTAAGTTACTTTTCTTGGGCTTTTTTTTAAATCTTCGCCTTTTGTGCATCATTTGGTCAAAACAAGAAGGGATGGATGCATCAACTTGAATTGCATTTGCCAGCACTATGTGAGAAAATATTATGATGGTGAATTGGTGATTGATGAGTGTAAGACTAACCTGTAATCGCCAAAGTTGCTACTAAATGTTTGTTCCTTAAAACGACAATATGTATGAGTATGAATGTGATGAGAATTGGAACAGATTTGTATAAAGGGTCACTGCTTATCTTGTTAATCTTTTAAAATCAGTTGAAGGCACAGGTTACTTTTCTTGGGCATTTTTTTAATCTTCACCATTTGTGAATTGTTTGGTCTAAACAAGAATGGATGGATGCATCAACTCAAATGCCGGCAATATGGAAAAAATTGTTATGATTACAAGAGTGTAGGAAACATACATGTATAGGTTAACAAAGTAACGTGGAATCACTAATGTTCAATAGATATGAGTTATTTATGTTCATCTGTTCTTTCGTTTTGTTCATTTCCCTTGGTAAGTTTACATTATATCTGTAATATGTTTGTCTAGAATTTATAGCATAATCTGTCGATTCTGCCCATGTATTTGTTGTTATGGGATTACAGAGAAGGTATTTGTATACACACTTCGTTTTTTGGGATTACACCAATGAATTGTGGTTACTTTGTGCAGTTTTTGCGCATGGGGTACACAAAGGAACAAACTCTTAGTGCTTTCGCTGAAGTGTCAGAAACATCGCAGAACAAGGAGATCGCTTCCCTTTGGCCGGAGGTTCTCTGTCATCTTCGAGAAGAGCAAGTTTATAATTTGCCTTTGGAGTCTCAGAAGAGTCAAAATGAGGATTTTCTTGCATTATCATATACTTCCAAATCCAGAGATGGTAATTAGCTTTGCTCAACTGTATTATGCTATATATCAGGGATGGGACTAAGGATTTGAGTTTCACCTAAATTGTCTTACCTGAGTATATTGTCCTTGTCCAGGCCATTTAGATCTTGTAATGACAGAGAATACTCGGATGGAATTGGGTTGTAGTGGTGCATTACGTATTACGAAGTCTTCATGTCTTACTGCGGATAGCTCCTTTACTTTGGAAGCTTGCTCCTCAAATGCTCAGATGGAATTGAATTGTAGGGGTGCATTACGTATTGCAAAGTCTTCATGTCTTAGTGCAGATAGCTCCTTGGAACCTTGCTCCTCAACTGTAAGTGGCGTGGAGGGTTCTAATTTTTCACTGAGAGCATCATTCTTCGGAGCGTTCCCTTTAAATCATCTCCTTTTGCAACCTTACGTTGATGCATAGCACATGATCGCTGATGCATGTCCTTTTTACATTGTCTGCTAACAGGAGTAACATCAAGAACCTAAAGCAGTCTGTTTTTAGTTCGTGTGTGGCAACTTTAATGAGCTTTCCATCCCTTAGTATACGATAAAGAATGGATTTTAAAAAGCTTTAGAAATTCACCGTGTGTGTAATCAAGGTGAACTTTGTTCATTTTGGGTGCATATATTGTTTGTGATCCAATTGTAAAACACACAGGGTGCTTGAGTTATAAGTCCTAATCTCTCTCTTCTTGCATAAATATGCTACATGATTTGCATATCTTTAGATTTCATAAGCATTCTTAACAATTATGGGTCCTCGTGCTACTGGCTGTTGTAGGGATACCCAGTGTATAAGCGAGGCCTAGATGGATCAGAACCGAATATGAATTTTTATGAGGGAGGCCTAGATGGATCAGAACCAAATATGAATGCTTATAAGGGAGGCCTAGATGGATCAGAACCAAATATGAATGCTTATAAGGGAGACCTAGATGGAGCAGAACCAAATATGAATATTTTTACAATGCCGCCGCTAAGATTCGGGGAGAGGTTTGAGGAAGCATACGAAGTAATTTTGGTATTGGATGATCGGGAGCATTTTGCTTCTCATGGGTCAGTAACTTTTGATTACTTGTTTATTTATTTATTTTATTTTTTATCAGCAAATCTTAGTTATAATGAAAGTTGTGGTCTCTGTGTGTGTGTGTGTATATATTTTGAAGTTTGTTATTGGTTCTTTTAGGTCTAATCTTTCTAAACGTAAGTTGTCTTCTAAGTAGCAGTCGTGCATATGATATGCTGCGAAGCATCAAGTATAATAAGCTGTCATTCTCATAGCTCAAATAGCTCGGCCAGGCAGTGAAGAACTAAAAAGAGAATTACATAGTTGGTGAACAAAAATGTAAATAGCATTGTTTGCAAAGTGTAGTTTAGACTCGAGGCTCACATCAATGTCAAGCATCCAAAAAAATGCTATAGGCTTTGGAAAGTTTGGTTTTATCTGGTAATGCCTCACTGTTTCAAAGCCTTGGATTGCTATGTTGCAAAGCCTGGGGTAGATGCTGTGATCTAGTTATTGTTGTGACAATTCAGAATGCTTTTGTAATATTGCTCTCAAAGTGGCTGATCAAAAAAAAAAAAAAAAAAGCTCTCGAAGTGAACATTTTTTCATGGAAGCTTGTATCCTACCACTTAATTTGTTTTGTAAGTACATTATTTTTCTGGTGGCATAGATGTTATTGCTCTTCCATTTATGCAGCATTGTTCTCACTGGTACTTGGCACAGCTCAGATTAAGTGTGTAATAAATTCTTCATAATTTCAGGTCTCGGGCTGGGAAAATTATTGAGAACATTCGCTCTCAGTTCAAAATTCGAATTGAGGTGAGCTTGATTTTCAGTGGTCACCATGATATAGCCCACTCTAATCCTAGTCATCGCAATGATGGCAAGTTGGCAACTATAACTATTTCTGTAGTTAAGTCAGAAATGTTTATATCTGGAGTAGACATTTGTTCCAATAGTCAAAACGTAAGCTGTCCAATCCTGATGGAGGCCTTCTTCCATTTTAGGTGGAAATATTTACTCGTGTTCTAAATCTATTAATCATCATCATTAGGGTTCATCCAAGACCTTGTTTGATTGCTGTCTAGGAGGGCTGGGAATTTAAGGGAATAAAATTTGATGAGGATGGAAAGGGTCATCAGGGAGTTAAGTAGAATAAGTGTTGTTAAGCATTAAGGGTTGGAGCAATGTAGGATAAGGCTGTTGCTTGATTTTCCTATTTATTAGGACAAAAGGTGGGTGGACAAAAGTCACAAAACTGTCTTTCTTTCTCCTCCATTGTTCCTGTTGGTAATTAGTGACGAAAACTCTCTTCATCTCCTCCCTTTTGCTTCCCAAACAACAATCCTCCTACTCTTTTTCTAATCAGATGGGGCCTTAGATTCTTCGCGTGAACTTCGTAAAACTGGCTCATGCTATTGCTTTTGTTTAGTATGCATTAAGAGAGTAGAATCATGCAAGATAAACACCAAAGTCACCAACAGCGTGTCTCTTTTAGATTTTCTTCTTCTGATCTCTTAGTAGCTTGTAATGTACCTTTTTACAGGTTAGACGATTGCCTGTGGGAGATGGAATCTGGATAGCTAGGGACAAACAACTACGTGTTGAATATGTTCTCGATTTTATTGTTGAGAGGAAGAACGTTGTTGATTTACACTGCTCAATCAGGGACAATCGCTATAGGGATCAAAAACTACGACTTATGGTATTGATTGTTGTTCACTGATAATACATTTTATTAGATGGTGACAAAACTATTGTCCTTTGCACGATTTCTTCATTATTTTTCTCAATGTTCTAAAAGTCACTAGGCGCTAGTCGGTTGGTTGGCCACCTTCGAGCTTCGAGGCCTAGTAATCGGCGATTAATCGGCCTATATCAATTAGTAATCGGCGATTAATTGGCGCATAGCAATTAGTCGGATAGGCCCTGCCAACGATTAATCGCCGATTAATTCCTTTTTTTAGAACACTGATTTTTCTTTTCTAATAGTCGAACTCCTAGAGTAACACTCGGTCTTCAAAACATCAGCCACAAGTATTAAGCATAAAGGATAGAATTCTATTTACCAAATGTTGTTGTATCAATATTCGCCTATATTACCTCTGATTCTTAAGCCACGGGTAAATTTATGCTACTTATAATAGAGTAGGTTGAGGAAAATACTTTTACATGCTTTGAGATTTACCTGCGTTTTGGGTCTTCCTCTGATTGCTTAAATGTAAGTTGGAGGTGTGTGTATGCTTGCATAGTGCTCTCTGATGGTCCATTTTCACTGTTTCTGACATCTCCAAAAGTCGCCTGTATATACTACTTTGTTCCTATTTACATGAATTTGAAAATTTGTCTGAAAAAGCTAATTTAGATCCTTTGATTGATTTTAAAAAAAAAAAAAATTACTCCATTTGTTGACCTGATTAAATGGCACGACTGCCAAGAAAAGGACTACCGAAGTGGGATGGAGTGAGTATATTACACTTGAGCAAAGTTGAGCTCCTAGTTGAAGTTGGCTTCATATGCTCCTGGATTTTGCTACAGAGACGTATTGCATTGTCGGACACGGGGACACATATGGGATACGCCACTTGGCGTATCCCATAATTTAATTTAAATTTTTGAGAGGGACACGGCAGGGGGTCAAAGTGTATTTTTTTTAAATTTTGGGGGTCAAACTGTATTTTTTAAAATTTTAGGGGACAAACTGTAATTTTTCAATAGGGTTGTATTGAACTTATGGATGTCTTGTTTAGTTTGAATGGTATTGGAACTATGAATTTTTCGTTTTGTCCACATTTTGCCATTTAAACTTGGAAAAAAATATAAAAAATATATATATACACACATGTGGCGTGTCCCCCGCCGTGTCCGTGTCCCCATTTTTTTAGAATTCCCGTGTCAGTATCCGTGTCCGTGTCCGTACATCATAGCTCATAAGACTAAGTGTTTATGTCTCATTGTTTGTTGATTGAAACTTGAAAGCTCTATGGCTGTAAGAATGTTAACAAATTGCTAGCCCTTGTTATGCGGACAGTTGAAAATAAATCAAGGTGCTTTTCTCAGAACTTGACACCTGAAGAATAGTGTGGGATGTGTCTAGTACTTCCCATTGGACATTTTGAAAATTGATCGTATCCCTCGTCATCAGTTTATGAATATTTCGTGGCATATTCCTATAGAACGAGTGAAGTAGCTTAATTGAGACTCTAATTACACAAAACAATATTTTTCCCACAAAATAGATTTGACATATGATATGACATACAACATTCTTGTTTTTTCCCAAGCCTGCTGTTTTTACTTACTCTTCAGTCTTCAGTTATGAGGGTTGATGGAGCTGACCCGTATATCTGCACCCACACCAGATACTTGTACTCGAGTCCAATCATCAGCATACATCTCTAAAATGATACTTTTGCATTTTGAGAAAACCTCAAATAGGACCTTAGCGAAAAGATTATTCTGCAAAAGTATTCTGTCTTGACTCATATTAGTGGGTGAATTATTAATATCTTGTCCTGATCATTTTCGGTGTTGATTGCTCTTTACAAGAGATGTGGACTCAAGAAGCTTATATATATGGTGGAGGGTGACCCAAATTCATCTGAAGCTGCAGAAAGCATCAAAACAGCGTTAAGTATTTCTTTTACTGATATTCTTGAAGCCCTTTTTCTCTTCGGGTTATCTATATTTAGTTAGTATTATAAAACGGCAATATAACAATTAATTATAGGAAAATGAACTGGCATAAAGATCCCTAGTAACTGAATAAATAGAGTAAATATATCATTAGTCCTTAGATGTACACTCCTCAATAAAGTAGTTTGTATACATGTATTTCCGCATGTGGGAGCTCTTGTAACGTTCTAGCTTAATATACCATTCGCACCTAAGAATGCCCCATAGTTCTTACATACACCTCCTCTCTGAATAAGTAAATCCAATAACTGTGAATTTCACTTCAAGCAACGTTATGTGGGCTCTGGAGTCTGTAAGTATCCATGTCCGCACTGCATGCATTAGTAAGGATACACGATATGACAAGCATGACCAGTTGGTCTTTCACCCGGGGTGTTTGCATAATGGTTGAGTTTAACCTGCCGGGAATTCCCATTTTATGCATAAAGTACTTGATGCTGATTTGTAACCACATTTTGCACATAAACACATCAAACTAGTTTGGGAATATGATATCCAATGTCCTTGGACATGAGAATTACATAAATCTGACGCTGAAACTACATGCACTAGACACGCATGCTTGAGCCCTTGGAAGCTAGCCCTAAAGAATCTATGGCCCAATTTAAAAATAAATTTGTAGAGTTCCATTCCCTCGTGGTCCACAAAGAAGCTCGCTTGAAAGACAGGAGATTGATCTCTAGTCCATGTTGCTTTTGTTAATGTTGGTTTTTTTTTTTTTTTTTTTTGTGTTCTTGTCTCTCTGGTAAAAAATATTTTAAATTTATTTTATCACGTGCAGTTGTTTCACAACAGAGATTTTGGAAGGATTTGATGTGCAGAGAACAAGTGGCTTGGGTGATACACTGAGAAGATACGGTTATCTTACCCAGGCGATTACTCAACACTGCAAATTACTGTCTGCTAAAGGCCAACGGAATAGCTTGGGGGTCTGTCCCACATTTGGAGACTTCATTAGAAGGTCCCAAAACTTGGATAAGATGACAGTCAGTGATGTATTTGCCATCCAACTTATGCAGGTATTATCTTTACTAGCACGTACGATTTCTTGGCTCATAAGTAAAATATGATGTCGAGAAATTAGCTCCAAAGGTTTCCTAAATGGACTTCTTCATTTTTTCTTCTTTTTTGTAATTATCTAGGACAACTTTGGGTGCTGTAACTTGTAACTAAAGTCTAAATTCAAGCATGTTTAAGGAAATTGTAAATCCTCTGATTGATTATACGTTCCCGGTCTGGCTATTTTATTTAGTTTCATCACATGTTTAATTGCTTCTATGGTTTTCAAAATGGAATACGGTTTCAATGCCAGGGATGTTGACGTTAGAGGTTCAGACTCTTGCCTCCTGATGTGGCTCTTCCACCTTCATTACGTCTTCTTGTAACCTTAAACCTTTCTATTTTTTATGATACCCTGCAATTGGTTGTGAATTGAGTATGGATCTCCCACGTATTTGGTTATAGTATTAGTCTACTGATTTTCCATTCCAGTTACCTTTCATGACAATGTTTTATATTTGGAGGGTTAATGAATGCAGGTTCCACAGGTAACAGAGGAGCTTGCCATTGCTGTTCTTGATTTGTACCCTACTCTGATCTCTCTTGCTCGTGCATACTCTCTTCTTGTGAGATTCTTTTCCTGTTATGACTCTTCCATTGTGGGGCTAGTTCTGAAAGATTATACTTGTCAAAAAGTAGAAAACTTACAGATCGGACAAAGGAATGAATTGTCTAACCAGCAAGTGAATGAATTGGGTGCTCCTTAAAAGCAGTCTGGTCATTTATCCGTAAAGGGACCAGACATACTTGTGTTAATCGGTGCAAATTTGTATGTTTTTTTTTTTGGGACAAGGTTTTACGGCTAAAGTTGGTTTGAATTGTTAATCAATGAGCAAATGCTTTTGATCGATAACTTGAAGTTACTTTCGCCAACAATGTTTAGTTTCAATTTAAACGACGAGTTTTCTAAAAAAACTTTTGACTATCTATGGTTCATTTTCATTGGTTTTGAACAGGAAGGTGACCTTTGTGCACAAGAAGAAATGCTGAAGAAGCAGAGTAACAACATTATTAGTGGTGCTGCCAGCAAAAATATCTTCAAACTAGTCTGGGGGAGCTGACTCTAAATATTCATCTTCCGTAAGACCGAGTTTTTTCTGTTTCGGTGAAGAAGATTATGAGGAGAATGCAAACGAAACAGCAGGTGACTGCAAGCAGCTTGTATAGGAATGAATTGTAGTAGAGCATGCCATGCCAAGGCAAAATGCCTAAAATCAGGTAAATAGCAGACGTAATTGTACCTTTTTCGAACCTGGTCTTTACTATGAAACAGCGCTATCAAGTTGCATCTGCGTATTAACAACCTGGAGACAGTTTCACTCCAGTCTTATGTGGAATGAAGGGTTCCGTCTTGACCCGTGGTTCAAATCTGTGTGTTGCACCCACCATGAGCTTCTCTTCGATGGTCCAAGTCATTTAATAACTGTTTTGAAACAGTTCGATTCCGTGATCTCTAAACCCACACTCAAATAGGCATGGTGCCTGGCATTGGGCTCGTAGTTTTGTTTCTTTTTTTCCATTATAGAACAAGGGACTTGGAGTCTTCAATATCGATAGTCCAGTATTGCATCAGTTTGAATCTCCCTGAAGTTTCTTACTCTTTTGTATGTTCAGAAAGAGATCAATTATGAATCTAATCGAATAAAGTCAATATTGATAGTCCAATATTTCTGTTTTTTTTTTTTCCTTCAGACAATAGGATGTTAAGGGTAAGTTGTTACTAGTTACAACGGGAATTGAACACCTTCTTCATGAGAATTCGAACTTAGACCTCTCTCTTAAGAGAGAATAATTAAGGAACCCACCACACAAGGTGGCGTTCCTCTCTCTCTACCATTTCATAGCAGTAGATGTTTTTTTTCTTATTTTATATATATTTTTATTGTCATTCATTAATCCTAATTTACTCTGTCGTAGGGGACTTGAGGAGGGGAGGGGTGCTTACGGGAATTGAACCTTGTCTACGTGAGAAAATTTAGAGCCTTTTCAAGTCCCACTTCTGCTAAGAAAAGTACTTTTTTTATTTTTATTTTTGAAAAAAAACACTTATTTTTCTAATTAAAGATGATGTATTATGAATTTATGAGAGAATGTCCTATCTTGCTGTTTAAAAAAAAAAAGAGAATGCCTTGTCTCATAAAGAGAGAAATGTATATTTAAAAAATAAAAAATTTAGCAGAAGAGGCCTTAATGTGCAAGCCGGCTCTGATAGCAAGAGTGTGACATTTCCTCCAAAGAAATGCGTGCAAAAGTAAAAAACATCCCGTGACAAGCAAAGGAGGACTCAGCAGCACCCTTTTGAGCACTACTCCATTATTTGGTCGTTCCGTCTCCACTTTTAGCAATTCAGTTGTACACTCAACAAGCTTTAAAAGGTTTCAAAGGGTCGGTCAAGTTGTCTTGGTTTGAAATTTGGGGTTAGGTCCCTCTTAATATGAGGTTGATTCTCCTTATCTGCAAATCTTGAGCCATTTCACTTTCACGCGTGAGCGTGGAAAACGGTTGTGAGAAGTGTTTGTGGGGATTAATTTGAGGTGCAAGCAAGCTGATCAAGGACACCAACAACTCTTGAGTCATCTCACCTCCATGCGTAAGCATGGGAAAAGGTTGTAAGAAGGGTAGCAAGGATTAGTCTGAGATGCGAACAAGCTGACCAAGGACACCCTGCATTCCAAAAAAAAAAAAAAAGAGCTTTAAAAGGTCCCATCTATATATTAAAAGGTCCCCCCATACGTAATTTACCCATTAGTACATGTACATGACAAGATGATGAAAAGGTGGCCTATATTAAGGAGCTTATGTTTGCTGATATGGAGGTGATTTGTGAGAGAGATGTTGTGTTGTAAGTGTTTGTCCACTAATTGTTCACCAACGTAGGTGGAATGCAATTAAGGAGATTTTGTTGGCAAAGTGGAGGATTATTTGCACAAATGTCTTGGAAATTGAGATCATGCATCAACTAAACTTAATAAACGTAATGATCCACTTGATCTGCCTACCTATGATAATCACTAATCTGCCGATTTATTGGCTTCACAACGATACTGTTGGATCTATTTATCAGTGAAGGGCGGGACGGACACGATCTGTTACACGATTTAAAGTTGGAGGGTTTTTTATCAACCTCTTCTTGATACGAAACGATATGACACGACTTGACAATGCTAACACGAAAATTAATTGGAACGAATATAGATCGATTAGACTCACACACTCGATAAGGACATGGAAAGATGTTCAAGGAGTCTATAAGCAATGCATTGAAGGACAAAGTGCTAAGCAAAATGTACCCTAATTTCGAATAAGAGGGACTTAGAAAATACGTACGTACCATAAAAGAGATAAAATAAAATAAAATGAAAGAAAGAAAAAGAAAACAATAGTCAACCTAAACTAAAAGAACTTGTACACCCACTAGGACTAGCACAATGACCAGAATACACAAAAATGTTTTTCAAGAAATCTCAGTTTTGAATTTCAAAGAGTCGGCCAATTTAACTTGCTTTTCATTCCCCACTATTCCACAAGGTTGATATCCCCAGAGCTTAAGCGCGATGGTTTCGGATATGTAGAACTGAATCTAGATTTATTTAGGTCCCGTTTTGTTAAGAGAGATAAATACTTATTTGAAGTACTTATTTTTTTTGATTAAAGGTAATGTATTATGAGAAAACGATCTGTCTTGAAAAATAAAAAATAAGTACTTAAAAAATAAGAACTTTAACGGAACGGACCTTAAACAATTAATCTGGACAAGTCTCAGATTACCTAGTTAGTACTCCCTCCGTCCCACTTTGTTCCGCATGTTTCCTTTTTTGGACGTCCTAAAAAATTGTCTATATCTCACAATCTATAATATTTTATATATTCAATGTGGATCTTGTTTGATAGATCTCAATTTATTTTATTAAACAAAGTTTTCGAAATTATAAAAAACATTATAGATTGTGAGATATAGACAATTTTTTGGGATGTTCCAAAAAGGAAACATGCGGAACAAAGTGGGACGGAGGGAGTAATACTTAGTATAAAGATACAGTAATGATTCTCACACAGATAATTTTGCACATATCTTGCGCATACATTGTGGGGCTCATATCGGGGTCTCACAAAATGATCCGAACCTCTCATCTTTTTTAAAATATTTTTTGAAGAGCTCCAACGGATATCAACAAGGGCTTTCTTAGAAATCGTAAGGCTAATCATTTTGTTTTGCTCTACGAATTCTGAGAAAGCCCTTACTGATATCCGTTGGAGCTGATTTTTTTTAAGAACCCTCCAAAAAATATTTTAAAAAAGCTGAGCGGTTCGAATTATTTTGTGAAACCCCGATATGGATTCCACAAAAATATATGTGCAAGATTATCTGTGCAAGGAGCACGGTTGATAAAGATAAGAGAAAAACGATGTACCAAAGGTATGAAGTTGTGACAGGTACATGAATATGTAGCATAAATTATTGGTTCTTGGACGTCAACAGCAATGTGAAAATCATTTTTGTCAATTGGGAAAATTTCAAGGCATGGAAGTTTAGGATAATTCCAAGAGCGATCCCACCCAAAAACTCCACACCTAAAGTTAAATGTTCCACCCACTTTTTGGCTTTTCCTCTCCACCTCCTTGTCTCTTGGTCCTAATGTCAGAAGAAAGCACCAAGTGGATGGTCTATGCCTTCGAAAACAAGACAAATTTGCTGTTTTGGAGACACCTGGGAGCCTTCCCTTGCTATCCAACAATCAAGGTTTGTTTTGTTGATACATTCTTGTCATTTAGCTGCGCTGGAGAATAAAACTAAAACTTGGCCAGCTCTTATTCCCATCCACTTGGCACAAAGACAAAATCATTTTTCACAGGGAGGCTCTTTCTTTTCACAAATTCCATATTCCTCTGATCCCCCCAATGGACAACAAATCAATGTGGACAAAAACCAAACACCACCTCGATTTGTCACCAGAGCAGCCATCGAAAAGTCCTTCAAGACAAAGGAACCTTTAATTCCAATTGACCCTTTCCAAAAAACAAAAAACCAACAAGCAGAGAAACCCTATTCACAACACTTCCTCAAATAAGGAGAGTATCTGAGAGCAAAAGCCTGGACATTTGCCTATGGGTTTTTCCGGGTTTTTGATCAGTTAGAGAACCCATTAAGGAAATTAAATTTCGGGGTGTTTTTTCGTTGCTTACTCAAGCCGTTCACTTCTGAAACTCCAACTGGTAATTTTCTTCTTCTTGTTTTGTTTATGTTTCATGGAGATAATTGAATGGGTTTCTTCATGTATTTTCCTTGACTTCTTTAAAACTGGTTCAAAAAATGATCTTGTTATTAGATTGATATTGCCTGGCCTTAGGCCTTGTAGCCATGTTTGATTGTGGGTGCAAAAAACTATTAAAGGAACCAGCAATAAACAGAATAAGTGCTCTCACAGGACTAATATTAACCAACATCACATCCACAAGGTATTGTATACTCCATATTTTGTAGAATTGGTTGTTCAATTGTCTGCAAATTGTCACACTCATATGTCAAAAATGTGGTCTTACGGGATTTGTAGTCTAATCCCGGGGTCTAATACGACCAATCGAACTAGGCCTGAGACAACAGGATTTGAATGTCCACGAGGTTTCAATCCCCTAGCAAATTGGTGTGTTATGTTGGAAACCATAACGAAGGGAAAGTTTGAGATGGAGTTTAGTCCCTCTAGAACCTGTACAAACTAAAAGCTCAACTTTACTAAGTCTGGTATATTGATTTTGTTTTATAAAAAGAATTTGTTAGTTCTCTGTTGTTTGGCCTCTGGGAAAACATACCACGACGAAAGAAATGAAAATTTTAACCCCACGAATCTTGGTCGTTTTTGGGTTGAGAGTCCTGTACCCATGTAAGCTATATTCAAGTAGTTGGTATGTATGTTTGACTTCATTTGGAGCATACAAACAAAGCATGAGGGAAGTCGTGTATTTTTTCTTTTCATTTTTCTTGGTATTATCAGCAACCAGAACATGAGCTTTGAAGTTTTCTTGTTTTCTAGTATTCATCAGTTAATGTGTTGGTGTAATAATTGTGACTTGTTCAAGTTGTGATTTTGCTAATGGTCTGATTACAACTACATCATACATTTCAGATCCCACTTTTTTGGCACCAAGAGTCCAATCTCTCTGTTATGGCAGGAATGGTTCAAGAGGAGGAATCATCGTCTGTAACTTCGTCTCCCCTACAGCTGTTTTCCCTGATGTCACTTTCGCCAGGTTTAGGTTCTCCATATCCCTGGCTCAGGGAGTTGAAATCCGAGGAGAGAGGTTTATGCCTCATCCAGCTTCTGGTCGCCTGTGCTAACCAAGTTGCTGCCGGTAGTATTGAGAATGCCAATATTGGCCTTGAACACATTTCCTATCTCGCCTCACCCGATGGAGACACAATGCAGAGAATTGCTGCTTACTTCACAGAAGCACTTGCCAATAGAATGCTCAAAGGTTGGCCTGGTTTACATAAGGCCCTTAATTCGACAAAAATATCGTCTGTCTCTGAAGAAATCCTTGTTCAGAGATTGTTTTTTGAACTATGCCCCTTTTTAAGGCTCTCGTATGTGATCACAAATTTGGCAATTATCGAAGCCATGGAAGGGGAAAAAATGGTCCATATTATTGATCTCCATTCCTCTGAGCCTGCTCAGTGGATTGATCTTCTTCAAGCATTAAGTGCTCGTCCTGAGGGCCCGCCTCACTTGAGAATTACAGGTATTCATGAACAAAAAGAGGTGTTGGAACTAATGGCTCATCAGTTGAATCAAGAGGCGGAAAAGTTGGACATTGGATTTCAATTCAGTCCTATAGTTAGTAAGTTGGAGAATCTTGATATTGAAAGTCTGCGTGTTAAGACAGGAGAAGCTCTTGCAATCAGCTCTGTGCTTCAGTTGCATTCCCTCTTGGCATTTGATGATGGGATGTTAAGAAGGAACTCCCCATCGGCATTAAAGAGTTTGAATCCAATTCACTTGCAAATGAATCCACTCACTTATGGAGATTTTCTTGAAAAAGATGTTAATTTCTATAGCCAATGTCCAGATTCAGCATCATCATCCTCGCCAGTGTCTTTTGCCTCTTCTGCAAAAATGGGAAGCTTTCTAAATGCCCTTAGGGGCCTTTCGCCAAAGCTGATGGTGGTGACTGAGCAAGAATCAAACCATAACACTCAGAGTCTTATGGAGAGAGTCACAGAGGCATTGAACTTTTACGCAGCCTTATTTGATTGCTTGGAATCAACCATGTCAAGGGCATCAATGGAACGCCAAAAGGTGGAGAAAATGCTTTTCGGAGAGCAAATAAAGAACATCATAGCATGTGAGGGACTTGAAAGAAAAGAGAGACACGAAAAACTTGAGAAATGGATTCCGAGGCTAGAGTTGGCTGGATTTGGGAGAGTCCCTTTGAGCTACCATGCGATGTTACAGGCGACTAGGTTGTTGCAGAGCTATGGGTATGATGGGTATAAGATAAAAGAGGAGAAAGGGTGTTTGGTTATATGTTGGCAAAATACACCCCTTTTTTCGATATCAGCATGGACGTTTAGAAGGTATATCTAAAACCATTGATCATGCTGGAAACCGGTTTTTCCTGTTGTATGTATAAAGGACCTTAACTTTCTTTGCCTACCGCTGCTAGTGCGAAGTGTTCTCCGGACAGGTTTAAGAAGGGTTTTGTAATGTGTTTTGTATGCTTAATCTTCAGTTTTTTCGCAAGATTATCAGTTTGCTATTTCGCTCTCTCACTCACGCAGGTGCGTGCACATAAACACGAGTGTCGAGTAGACAGTTGCTTCAAAAAAAAAATTTGTTTGCTTTCTTGAACCTGTATTGTTTAGGATGCGGGTGTATACTACTGTATGGTCCTGTTAGATGACTTGCAGTAAGAAGTCTTGTCCATGGGATGCCTTAGTTTCTGAATAAGAGGCAATCATGCAAGTGTATGCTATTTTTCAAAGTTTCTTGCTGCGTGAATGGGATTATCGGATATCAGGATTTCCACTCTGTTTTCTACGGCTGTCTTGCTGTTTCGCCTCTCGCGTGTAAATCAACCTTGTTGTACATACCAAAATAAACTATACAAATGGTTTTCTGCCTCTGTCTTACAAGGGTATGCTTCTTTTGACTAGGACACGGCTCTCATTAAGGCGCGTCCATTTTTGTACTGTAGTATTTAGCAATTCAGAGAGAGAAGGATTTACCATTCTCTCGCGACATATGTTCTCTTCCAGTTGGATAATCAACAGGAGCCAAAGGCCCAAAACACACAAAATACATTTCGAAGTACATTGGAAACTTTCTACTCATGCATTACACAAAGTAGTCACAAACACATTGTATTCAACAACTGCATTTCCAGTTTTCAGACTGTACCAAACCATCCTTGCCAATGCATATCCACGAGCAAACATGAACAGCCCACTGCCTCCAACAATCGGCATTTCCCTCACCAGAATCGAGCACTTGGTTTCTTCCAAGAATACCCAGTGTACTTCCATTAAACCCACCCTCTAGAGATGCAAAATTCATCACCATAAGCAAACCGGAATCACGTTAATTGGAAAGCCAACGCATACATTCCCTGAGCTCTCCCCACAACCTTTGAACCGGGTTCCAGCTCTTCAGTCAAGGGGTCATCCGCCGTTGCAGTGGCCCAGTGGGTGATCTTTCCCTCATGGGTTTTGGCCTGGTTTGAGTCACGTGAATCTATCCATCTTTCCACATGTGATCGGGAAAGCGTCAAAATGTAACGTAAGTTGGAGTCTTGTCTCTTCCAGTTGAAAGGTCCACATTTGTACTAATTGCAGTCATATATACAAACTTCAATTGCCATCCCAACTATTAGCTGCAGTTTTGTGGCACTTAACTGAAGAGTGTCCCAAACACTCCCCATACAAAGTGTTGATCCAAGACTGCAAGGCCCTACTAGCGGCAACGGAATGTCTTCTCAAGCATACATTCCGTGAGGAAAATCAAGTGGCGGATAGACTCGCCAATATAGGTGTCAACCAAGAAAACAAGATGGTGTCGCATGTTCTCCCGCCCGACAACATTATTCCGCTACTTGAGGCGGACATGCAGGGCGTGGCTTTTGAGCATTTCTAGTTTTGTTTTTGTTTTTCCTTTTCTAGTGTACCCAAAAAAAAAAAAGTTTATTTAAATGATACCTATTTTGTTTATACTTTCTTTTTATGAGGGTATGGATAAATTCAATCAATTTCTATAAAGGGCAAAGTCCACTTTTACCCCCTATGGTTTGAATCATGTGCGGACATACCTTTTATGGTTCAAAAGTGTAAACATAACACCCATGTGGTTTGTGAAATGCACATAACACGCGTCTACTTAAACGGAAGTGTATCTCACACGCTTCTTGAGTCTAACCAAAATCTAATCCGAGCCGTTCATAATGTATTAATCAAATACTAGAGCATCTCTGTAAAAAATTTATTCAAACAGACATCAATAACCCATTAATCTAATTATTGTTAAAATGAATGGTAAATTTAAATTCAAAAATTTACTTCATAATAAATTTGATTCGACAATGAGGTTTTCATTTTTTGATCAACTTAAACTTTGGTATGGATGTAGTACTCGTCAAATTTTATGATATCAACAGTTCAGATCCAATATTTGGTACAAGGGAGAAGATGAATCAAGGGAGAAAATGAGGGCATATCGGACTTTTAATGCGCGTCCGTCACACTTGACGTTAATATGGACAAAAATTGGGTGTGTGCACACATCACAAACCACAGGGATGTTATGTGCGCATTTTAAAACCATAGGGGCCCCCTCTAGAAATATAACTGGCCCTCTACATTTTTTTTTGTTAAAAAAAAGAGTGTGTTTATCATTTTTTGATCTATATATAGCCATAATTCCTGAGAATCGCTAAAGCCTAATTAAATTCTTGAGAATCAGAGGCTAAAGCCTAATTCCTAAAGAAATATTTATATTTTTGGGGGCTAAAGCCTAATTAAATTTCACCTAATTTGATTTTACCGTAAAAGAAATGACTGTTCACTGCCTGAAACCCAAATCTCTCTCTCATCTTGCGTTTTCCTTTTCTTCCCCCAAGGTTTTGCCCTAACGAAGCTAGCGGTTGCTGATGGAGGACAGCAGCTAGCACCACAAGGGCATCGTCGAACACCACGCTATTGCTACTACCACGTGATTCCACCATCGGTACGTTCAAAGATATCTTTGCGAATTTTTTCCTATTTTAAACTTTTGTTGTGATTCCACAAGAGGGGAACTTTAGGGGTTTTTATTTGGGGCGAATTGATTATTTCACCGCACGTTTTGGATGATGTTTCGGCTTCGAAGTGACTCAAAGACTGAGCGGGCGTGCCAAGACTTGTCGCGTCCAACGTAAAGGATTGAGTGCCCATTTTTTGACTTCGAATCTGTGAGGGCGATAGTGCTGCAAACAACGTAAGAATAACTTTATTATGTAGTAATAATAAAGTTGGAAATACAAGAGAGATATGAATAATTTTGTTATATCGTAATAACAAAATTGGGGATACAAGAGAGATAGAAATAAGGGAGAAATGGGATAATTGCTTTACAAGACTTGTCGCGTCCAACGTAAAGGATTGAGTGCCCATTTTGTTGAGCTTGATTGGTGTGAAAACCCTTTTTTCTTCTTGACTTCTAGTATTTATAGATCAAGGGTCTTCGATTTTGCATGTAAACGGATTTGTTGGCTTCTCCTCGTGACGCCATGTGTCCTTTGTAACTTTCAATTCATGAGATCATGGGATAATGGGTAGTTATTAGAAGTTATAAAAGATCATGTGTAAATACTGCACTGGTCCAGATCTGAGCCAAGTTTTCCGTTTTCACCACGAGCTGACATGTGTCCCGAGTAAGCCTCAGATGTTGCCAAGTGTCTCAAGTAACTACCCATTTAACATATTTAGTGGGATCATGGGTAGTTATTGGAGGTTACCCATGTGTTTATTTGATTATGGGCAATTAATGGGATAATGGGCCTATTTCTCCTCCTCCTTTTGTGGGCACCTGATGAGTAACTATGTGCTGAAAACTTCCTCTAACTTCTCTTGATTCCCGTTAGATTCTTAGCAAGACATGGTAATGGGTCTTTTAAATAATAAAAAGCCTAATTTGCATGCTCAATTGGGCTTTAAATAATCATAATCCATAAAAAAAAAACTCGAACCCATGGTCGGCTTGGACTAAAATTAACTGGGCCCGCCAACATTGTTTTGGCCCAGTATATTTAGCCCCAATAACTCTTCATTTCACGGCCTAATTTAATTAAAAGATAATTAAATGGCCCTCCCATACTGGCCCTGGACTGGGTGCCAAAAACAGGTGTAAACAGATGATATATCTTGAATGATTATTTTACTGAGCGAGATAAATACCACTTGAAATCGCAATTGCAAAATTATAAGCTTGACTTGTCTAAGCATCCCGAGTTTGCAAAATTTTTGCCCCCGCTACTCAAAAATTGTGGCTCCGTCCTTGCCAGTGCACAAGGCTCTCGTTTATAATATGGTCACAAGTGGTATATCAAAGCAGAACAAACTAAACAAAATTGCAAATGCATCATCGACTACAGTTCAAAATCAACTTCATGCCAACCAAAGCAGACCTAATCACTAACATGAAATAATCCAAAGGCATTGCATGATTAATTTTCAAGATCAGTGCATACCATAAACATTGTACTCAACAGTGGCATCTCCTGTCTTGAAATCAAGCATGATAGTATGGGCCAATGGGTACCCACGAGCTAGCCGGAAAAGCCCACTGCCGCTGACAACCGGAAATTCCCTTGCGTCATTCAGTACCGGGTTCCGCCCAAGCACACTTATATGCTGCTCCCGTTGTATGGTCCCTCCACAATTTTATAATTTACGACCATAAGCAACTCCAGGTTGTCTTCTTGCAACACAAACGCGTACATACCCTAGGCCCATCCAACAAGATTCGACGTGAGCTTTGGGCCTTCGGTTAGTGCATCATCAATAACGGAAGTACTTCCGAAAACAATGCCCGGGGGCCCGGCAATTTTCACTGCAGTCGGGTTTCTGCCACTAAGGATGTCGTGGAAGTAGAAATGGAGATGAATTGTTTTTTCGATTCGCTTTAGAGTTATGGCTTTGGATACCGCATCGGAGAAAGTTCCATAGGTGGTGGTGATTGAGGTTGGAGGAGGGTTACTAGGAAGAAGGTGAAGAAGAGAGGGAAGTTGAGAGAAGAAGCCATTAGGTGATCTAGTTCATGTGTTGGTTAGTTATTGAATTTAGGTCATTTAAAGGGGTTTGGGCTAGGGGGAAGGATTGATGTGCACTTGGGTTGGCATGGGTGAAGAAATCATTGTTTTGTGCTTTGCCCTTTTTTTTGTGTGTGTGTACTTTCATTATAACATTTGATTAGCTTGCTTCCTTTCCAAGTTGAAGCAATGTTTTGGCAAAGGCATGTGTCTCCACTAGAATGCCTTTCAAGTGTCATATTTATCAGTAGATTTGAAGACTTGGACTAATCTACAGAATGGACGTGTGTGAGCGTAAATGCGAGCATGAAAGCATTTCGAAAACATTCTAAACAACATTTTGGTCAACCACCCCAAATCCCATTTTGTTGATCAATCCGTCCATGTTATAAGGCTTGATTTGTCAACTTCAGTTACCAAAAACAACATTGTGTTCAACAACTGCATCTCCAGTTTTCAGATTGTATCAAATCGTCCTAGACAATGCATATCCACGGGCAAACCTGGACAGCCCACTGCCTCCAACAATCGGCATTTCCCTCACCGGATCGAGCACTCGGTTTCTTCCAAGAATACTAAGCGTACTTCCATTGAACCCACCCTCTAGAAATGCAAAATTCATCACCATAAGCAAACCGGAATCGCGTTGGGAAGCCAACGCATACATTCCCCGGGCTCTACCCACAACTTTTGAACCGGGTTCCAGACCTTCAGTCAAGGGGTTATCCGCCATTGCAGTGGCCCCAAATGCATTTTTTTGGCCCAGAAACTGTTACAGCGGTTGGGTTTTCGCCACTAACGATATTGTACGTGGAAGTAGAAGTGAAGGTGGGTGATCTTTCCCTCATGTGTTTCGGCCTCGGTTTCGACGAATTGTCCTGAGAATACCATCAGTGGTGGTGAGGAAGGTTTGGATGAGGAAGAGGAAAAGGGAGAAGGGAATTTTAGAGGGAAGTGTAGCCATTTTGGGACTTTTTTTTGTGGTGATGTCTTGGTTTTGGTGATAGAACTGGTTGTTTATAGATGGGGTGAGAGAGGCCATTGATGGTTTCTAACGTGGAGTTAGCTTTTGGAGTGGATGGGTTATGTGGCCTATTGATCCTGTGGGAAGAAATCCACCCATTCTCTTCATTTTGTGAACTTGGCATCGTTGTCCAGTACAGTTTGTTTATTCCTATTACGCCAATCCTAAATGATTTCAATCGGGCCTATTACGAGAAGAACTAGCTTCATTTTTATGTGGCGACTTGAATTCCTGGTTAGTTAAAAAACACAAACGAGCTTTAAAATGTGTTCAAGCGAAAGAAAGGTAGCTACATCCTTATTCCACCGGTCGGTTCTCGTTTATTCATACAAAAGCATCCTAAAGAAACTTCGCATTCTCTAGCTGGAGAAAGAAAAAAGTATATCAACCAGTGCACAATGCTCTCGTTTATAATACGGTCACAAGTGGTATATTAAAGGAGAACAAACAAAATTGCAAATGCATCATCGACCAACAGTTTGAAATCAACTTCATGCCAACCAAAGCAGACCTTATCACTAACAGGAATTAGTCGAGGTGCCTGGCCTGGACATCCGGTTATAAAAAAAAAAGAAATCCAAAGGCATAACATGATTTTTCAAGAGTGCATAACATAAACATTGTATTCGACAGTGACATCTCCTGTCGCGATGTCGAACATGACAGTATGGGCCAATGCATACCCACGAGCTAGCCGGAAAAGCCCATTGCCGCCAACAACCGGAAATTCCCTCACATCATTCATTACCGGGTTCCGCCCAAGCACACTTATGCTGCTCCCATTGTATGGTCCCTCCACAAATTTGTAAGTTACAACCATAAGCAACTCCGGGTTGTTATTTTGCGATGCAAGCGCGTACATACCCTGGGCCCTCCCAACGAGCTTCGAAGTGAGCTCTGGGCCTTCAGTTAGTGCATCATCAATAATGAAAGTACTTCCAAAACCAACGCCCGGGGAATCTTGGGGCCCAGCAATTTTTACTGCAGTTGGGTTTTTGCCACTAGTGATGTCGTGGAAGTAGAAATGGAGATGAGTTGTTTTTTCGATTCGCTTTAGAGATATGGCTTCGGAGACCTCGTCGGAGAAAGTTCCATCGGCAGTGGTGGTGATTGAGGTTATGAGGAGGGTAACTAAGAAGAAGGTGAAGAGAGGGAAGTTAAGAGAATTAGAAGCCATTTGGTGATCTAGTTGATCATGTGTTGGTTAGGTACTGATTCTACTGAATTTGGGTCATTTAAAGGGGTTTGGGCTAGGGGGAAAGGATTGATGTGCATTGCAATTTTCTTGGGTTGGCGTGGAGTGAAGAAATCATTGTGTTGTGCACTGTCATTACAACATTTGAGTAGCTTGCTTCCTTTCCAAGTTGAAGTAATGTTTTAGCAAAGGCATGTGTGCACTTGTTTGTTTTGCTTTGGGATTTCAAAACTCCTGGGCATTGTCTCGAACAAATTTTTTCTATCTATTTCTCTTTATTCATTACTTTCATAAACTTCTCTCAAAACCCAAACCGAACAGGTAAGTGTTTAGCATTTGGAAGAATCACCCTGTTTGTCATATCTATGAGTAGATTTGAAGACTTGGACTAATAATTTTAGGACGAGGCCAGTGATGGAGGAACCAAATCTACACAATGGTACTTACCCCAAAAAAATCTTATAACCTACACAATGGATGCGTGTGAGCATAAACGCGAGCGTGAAATTGTGAAAACATTTTGAAAACCTACTAAACTAGCAAGTTCACGTGAGAGCAAGAATTGAGAGTGAAAAAAGTAATCTTACCCGGGAGATTATGTGAGCCAGGGAGGAATGCTTTGTGAGGAGCTAAACCTATGGCTCCAACAAGGAGAGCAATTTTGGCCGTCCACCTCAAATTCCATTTTGTTGATCCAATCCGTCCATATTATAAGGCTTTTCTTAACTCTAGTTACAAAAATTCAAATCAATTGGATGTTTTTTTTTAAAATAAGTAATAGTAAAATTTTATTGAAAAAGACATCAAGGAGATGGCACCTATGTAAAAAAATAAGTGAGTAATAAAAGAGAAATGGTCAAATAATAGAAAGCCCTGTACATCTAAATGTCTAATATAGGATTTCGTGGCCCGCACCGGATTCAAGGACGATTAGAATGCGTTACCTCCGTCAGGGACGCCTCCGTCGGCGCCTCCATCATTGGCAAACATTGACATCAGATCAATCGCAGATTGGTCACCTGGCGGGGACACCTTCGTCTTTTGTTAGTTTTTTTATTATATCTGCTTTAGATTTTTTTGGATTAGTCTAGACGAATTATTATCTTCAAAAATTAAGACAAAGAACTAAATCAAAAGTAAAATTTATCGAAAAAAATTTAGGAAAAATGACGGTTAAGGGCGTGTTTTGATAATTAATATCCACTAAAGACATTTTCAGTATTAACAAATGTTCTCAGCATGTCATTGGCAGATACTCCCTCCGTCGCTTTTTAAGTATTTTGCTTCGTAACTTCAACTTATTAAGAAAATATCATCATTACATCTTTCACATCAATTTTTACCTTCATTTTCCCTACTTACCTCTATGGAGACATCATCATTATACTTTCACTCACTAATTTTTTCAAAATGGAATATACTTTTAGGAGCAAAATGAAAAATATACCAACTTTTACCTACTAACTTTGCAAAATGGACATTTATTAAGGGACGGTCCAAAATAGAATACTGAATTTTAAAAAAGGGGACAGATGTAGTATTAATTATCAAAACACGTCATTTGACTGTCATTTTCCAAAAAATTTACAAGAATAGGTCGGCAGAATGGGTTTTGGGATGGATATCCCCGTGGGCTTCCTACCAAGCCCGCCCGATTTCTAAATATCAGGCTCAAACCCAAACCACTCGTTTCTGGGCCACGAATCTATAAATAAGTTCTCTCTCTATCTCTCTCTCTCTCGCTCGCTCGCTCTCTGCGATCAATCAACAGTTCTGCTCTCGGTCTGAAAAGAAGTTGGAAAACCAAAAATCAAACAGCTCTTCTCGGAGAATTTCCGGTAGGTCTCTCTATCCCTTGTTCGTTCTCCGCTCTCTTCGAACGTTATGTTTAAGCTTTTTTAGGTCTGTATTGTTTGGGATTAGGATTTAGGATTCTTAATGTGAATTTGATGATATTCTGACCGAGGCATAATAATCTAGATGAAGCATGTATTTCCACTCTGTATGTATGAATCTTATCTGCATCTGTGTAGTTACTGATCCTAAAAAAAAAATCACTGTTTAAGTTAATGAGCTGATATACTGGATGATCAAAAAGAAAAAGATGATAGTATATACTCCCATTCCAAAAATATTGTCCGTTCCGCGAAGCGAGAACTTAAAAAGAGTACAGTTTTATCATGAGAAATTCTAACTTTTTTTAGTAGATTAAAAGAACTCGTTGATATTTAAGCGGCAAAAAGTTTGAATTTCTTTGGGACAAAGACGCATTAGTTTTAAATTCTCGTTTTGCGTATTGGACAATCTTTTATGGGATGGAGGTAGTAGTTAATATGATTCGAATTTTCTCAGTTATTAGCTGCAAAATGGTGTTGTTAGAGCTCTAGCTTTGTTCCAGTCTCTTGTATTCTATGTCCGAGTTTCTCGGTCTAGAATTGCAAATTAAGCCTTCAGGCTCTGGAAGAGGTGGTTGTATGCCTTCACCTATTGTTTAAAGTTTACTGGTCAGATTTTACCAGTGTAGTTTGTGGATTTCTTGATTTATATTTTGACTGCTGCGGAATGTTCCAAAATGCTATTACAGACGGCTCTTGTATAGAAATGTTAGGATTATGTCATAAGATGAAATCAACACTTCTAAAAGACTTAGCTGTTATGGACACCTTGGTTCCTTCATTGTGATTTATACTGATGCAATAGCAGATAGGGTATTTGGTGGCATTTAATTGGGATAATGAGGCCGTTTATCGATTAGGACAGAAGGCTCGGTTTGGTTTGGTTAGTAAGGCTGTTTATCAAGAGCTGGTTAGGTTTCTATTTTTGTCATTATCCACTTTCATACATCACTGGTTTGATTTGCGTTATGTTGAGGACCAATTTCTATTTACTTTTGTTTCTAAAAAGTGTTGTTTTCTACTGATCCTTCTATTAGGACTTGTTAGGATACATGTACGTATATGGATACATATTTACCATTATCGGAGGGGGGAAATGGCATCTAAATAAATGATATGAGATATGCATAAGCACTTTATATATCATGTTGCTTGCTCAAATAGAAAATGCTAAATTAGGCTTAGAGAGAAATATAAATGTACTTGCTTAGAACAGCATTTAGTTATTCGGTGCTTAGCACCACAAGTAACAAAAGTAGAGTTGTGAGTCTTGTGACTTGTGTGAGCAAAAAAATGCACATGAAAGTTAAACCTCAGCAGTGAAGGCATAGAAAGGCCCAAGAATGGGCATCTTTAACTATGTTATGTCCTGCCCTCACATACGCCTTGCATCCTTTGGGTGGTTTTAGAAACACATTACCTGAGCGGAGCCTCATGTGAACTCATAAGGCTTTTGATGCTCAGATGCTGTATAAGTCTACTTCAACCATTGTTGGACTTTGTACTATGTTGTCCCTTTTTAGGAGCCCTCTACTTTAAACTTGTACTCGCAAGTTCATGCTTTCAAAACCCTTTTTGGCTTCAGTGTTGAATGTTGATTACTTTTAGGTTTTCTTTTAGTTGCAACTTGCGCATCATTTTAGTCATGGTAGTGTGACTGTGAGAGTATGGTTAACCTAAAATTCCCAGGCTGATTCCTACTTGGACTAGACCTCGTACATGGTATGCTGACTAAATTTCGAATCTCAAGTTGCGTGATGCGTTTTTTTGTGCGACTTAGGACTAACAACTCTTAGCTACAGATGGATCGCAACTTTGCTGATGAACTGTACTCTGAAATTGTAAAGATTCCAAATGGAGAATTGGGTCCAATATCCAGCAGCAATTATGAGGAGAGCAACTCTCATGGTATAAATTTCATATATGTCGCTTCATAACGTTTGGGACTTGGGCGTATGTGCCGATACGGAAACTGTGCTGTAAAGTTATATGTGGTGTGAAACCGTGTTAGTAACTTTTTCTTCTTCGTGTTTTGGAATTGTTTTATTTCTTTTCCCTGGCAGAAGCCATATTGGGCAAGTAACTTAATAGTTCTTGATAGTGTCACTGGTCAATGAGTGAATTTCTGTTTCCTAAACTGTCCATCCTGGATCTGAACATTTATTTGGTCGTCTATCAACTTAGACTCAGGCTTCTTCCTCTATTTACTTTTGAACTTTTGTTCAACATTGCAAGTGAGTTTGTGCTGAGCCAAGGATAGCTTGAAGTCAGGCTTTAGTAGGTTTCACAAGCTGAGTTTGAGCTGGGGCTGATGCTGAACAGAAAACACTAATAGTGTTGACCAAACAAAAGTCCAACAGTTTAACACTCAGGTCGGCATAGTTTGCTTGCAAACCCTTTTGAGTATCTTTTGTTCCTCCTCTTATCCAAATGAGCCACTGTTCCCTATGTGTTGCTTGAAGTTGCTTCTTAGTTCTTGTAGTTGTCTGCTCTAGAATTTTAAGTAGGTATTTACACGTTTCCAGAGGTGATTTTAGTGGAATCTTGAAGCAAGGAGATTTGATCAATCTTTTGTGTCAGATCACGAGTTGAATCATTTTTCGCTTGACGATGATTCTTTATGGGGGAGCTCTCCTGAAAGAGGGACGAGTCTGTCTGATTTGGAAAGGGAGTGGCAAAGAAGGCATGACCAATTTCATACAGTATCCTTCCAAAACAAAGCTGATTACTTGTCCATAAATCTTATTTTCTGTAATTAATGTAGGCTTTATGTTAAGCCAATGGGTCTTTTGTGAGTCTTGATTACTTTCTAGATTGGATATCGTGATGGCGTGACAGCTGGAAAAGAAGCTTCTGCACAGGAGGGTTTCAACATGGGCTTTAAGGAATCAGTTGGTGTTGGATACAACTGGGGCCTTGTTAGAGGTGTTACTAGGTGAGAAAAAATTACAACTATTAATCTCTCCCATGCTGATTTATTCTTTATTTCTCCGATCTCTTTTCGTTTGTCTTGTCCATACTGTTCTTGGTTTTTAAATGCCTTGTGGATTTCTGTGATCTCGGTAAAGTGCGCTGGCTTGCCTCCCGGACGGAATGAAAGAGAAATTGGTTGTGACACAAGAAGAGAAAGACAAGTTCCAGTCCTTATACGAATCAGTGCATTCTCTTTCCACTACAGATGCACTCAAGTTGTTTCATGATGATATCTTGACAAATAGATCGGTGGAACACAGTGAGAATGCTGAGGCCAGTCCCAATGAGGCAGGTTTGCAAGATCCAAGTTCCAATCTTCTGCAAAATTACTTTGGGGAGCTTAAATCACTCGTTCTCATGTCTCCTGCAATTGAAGTAAATTTAGTGTTGGACCACTAGTAGACTTGTTTACTTTTCCTCTGTTGTATATCATAAGGGTGATCTGTTGGTTGGGGAAATTTTTTGCCACCCCTAATGGAAATTATTGCAAGACTTAAGTCTATAAACAATCAATGTATTTACCACAGTTGTTGATTCAGTACCCTCTCCATATGTTAACTTTATTTGTAACGACTTCTCTATATTGAAGCTTGATTCTTAGTGCTTAAAGCCCTTTCTATGAATGCTGTAGATGTCGGAATCTTTCTTCTTTTTTTAGTTTTCCCACTTTCTGGGTTAAGGGGATACGTATGATGTTGCCGATCCAAAAAAAGGGGTTACGTTTGGTGATGAAGCTTCTAGTCTTCTAGATTAAAATCATTCAACATGTTTGATTGTTTTTGACTTGGTATTACCTGTATGGGAGAAATGATTTTAATTGTGATGCATAGAGTCCATTAATCCACTTGTACAGCATGCAAAAAATTTTAGGGTGACAACTTAACGCGTAACAGTCAAGTGGGAAAAGTTTAAAGTTTATTGTTTTCATTCCAATTTATGAATACTGTAGTGCTTGTTGATGATGGTTATAAGAACTTATGACCTGCTTCTGATTTATGGACATATGCGGGTGAATGTGTTTCCAATGCTTGAGATTTACAGTCTGTGCATGTCCTCTTGCCTGTTCATGTCTCAATTCTGTGGGTGCATGATTTCATGAATTTGGTGCATAACCTTTTTATAGTAGTTTATGTGATCCTGGAACCAGATATGCTATTACAACACTCTAATTACCGAGCACAAAAAAGAAGAAGAAGAAGAATACACATACACATACACTAATACAGAAAAAGTCACAATACTTAACCAACATTAACCATAATAAGTTACACACATCTAGATGTTTTACTACCCTTGACAACAAGAAAGGAAGGATAGATAGTCTCATGGAGAATCTAAACGGCACAACGTAATTTGTAGTACATAAACATTAAAATGAAAGTTCTCGACACTTCAACAGTAGAGCATATGCGAAACCAGAACCCCGCATGTAAGTGAACACTATTTCCACCACCTCTTCAGGTATCCTTTTTCCTCCAGGATTTGTGAAGAAAGATGAAGAACAAGTTAGTTGTACAAGGAGAATTTCCCTCCTAAAGCATCGACCGCGGAAGAACAAGTGTCTTCTCTTGATCACACCTAAAAAATATGAGACTAACATATCAATTGGATTGTAGCTGTTTCTGTAAAATTGTAAACGTGTACTCGGTATACGAAATCGGCAACAAACACAGAAGGAAATGCTCTCTCTCTCTCTCTCTCTCTCTCTCTCTCTCTCTAAGGTTCCGGTGCGGGATCTCTCATTTTATTAAAATGCAGGACTCCCCTTCCCGATTGAATTTCGATGATCCGAGTCGCTCAAAGTGATCAGAATGTGATTTTAAGGGTCCCCGTGAGAAATCAGCAAAAAAAAAGACCGGGAAGGGCGTCATCCGAGCAATTTTTTTAAACATCCTTAAAATTACGTTCTGCACACATTGAACGGTTCGGATTTTCAAATTTTGATTGGGAAATGAAAGTCGCTCATTTTAACAAAATGAGGGATTCCTCCCTTAAAAATTCCTATATATATGTGTGTGTGTGTAGCTTACAGATATCTAAGAATGCTAGTGTTAGGAAATAGAGCACTTTGTATTTACCTGAACAGTGGGCATCAGCTACAAGCTTGAATGGGTCTTGCATGAGCAAACACTGGTGATTTTTCCCCCAGATGAGCTTCATATTTGGGTATTGGTATGACTTTCTCAAAAGCTTCCACAAGCAGTGCCACTTTCCTCTTCCGTGCTGGAGCAAGTTTGAAAACGGTCTGTTGAAGTGCATAATCAAGCATCCATTCTTCTGAGTTTTTCCTTTCGTCCATCATTTGATGCCTGAGATCAACCTTTTCTGCTTCTGGGTCTGGCTCAACGGTCAAGTAATTTGGGTCCCGTGGGTTGAACTCCCTTGGTTCCACCAACTCCTCATCAGGTCTCTTGCATCTGATTATCTTGAGATTGTTCGGGGCCTTGAGCATTTCTTCACTTGGATACCTTCCGCCACGGATGAATGCAGGTTTTGCTCTTATGGTGGCTGCATTTCTTGATGATGGGAGGGTTTCTTCTGGATCTGATATGGTTGAGTACTCCACTTCCATTTCGTCAACTTCTTCGGTGATGTTTTCTGCAAAGGTGACTTTATTAAGCCCTGAATGAGTCTGATCTTCAGAATTCATGGAATGTGAGATTTTGAGGCTCCCGGCTTCATGGTGATCTTTCTCTGATTTGTTCTGGCATTCATCATCGTTATTGTTCTGAAGAGCTTCACTTATGAAAATCTGATTTACTTCACCTTCTTTGGCTGCTGCACCAAACTGGATCTCGTTAGTGTCTTCCTTAGTCATATCCTTGTCAGCTCCGAAAAAATCCTGCAACAAGTCGAAAGATAGAAATCCAATCTGTGATTTGGCAGCATTCTCTTGGTCTTCCTCCTCATTTGCATCTCCAGCATCAGCAGCGAGGAGTTCTTGTTTTAGGCTTTGCTTTGTTTCTGGATCCTCGGTCTTGGGGAGAAGGCTCTCAACAACCATCTCTTCTCTACGGTAATTTTCAATGTGGTCACTTGAACTATAATCCTGGTGCGTCTCCTCTTCTCTAGCTTCCCTTGCTTCCTCAATTGGCTCTCTTCCTTCTGTGGTTGAGTCCCCTTCCACACCATTTGTAAGAGAAAGTTGGTAGTTCTGATTATTGAACCCTTCTAAGGATTCTTCGCTACCCAGATTGTCATTTGAACCGTCAGAATCAGAACTTTCTCCCTCAAAGAACTCCTTCAGCCCTTCACCGGCAGGAATTTCATCAAAGTACCGGCTAACAATGCTGTCAGACTTGAAAACAGATTCTTTGCAGAAACTGGCAATATCATCACCAGATAAAGAACCTGTTTCCAAATCATATTCATGGTTTGTTTGAGATGAATTGCCCATTTCATCATCCGGAGACGGGGTGAAAGATTGTTGGCCCTCCTCCCACTCCATGTCAGAATCTGTTCCATAGCTCATACTTTCGGGTGCTTCCTCTTCTTGAGTGGGGGAAGCTAAATATACTTCCTCTGCTGCTTCTAGTTCTGGTAAAACTACTTCACCACTGTTACAAAGACTGTCTTCAGAATTCATCTCATAGCACCATTCCTCATTTGAACACCTCTCAACAACTTTCCCTCCAACATCTTCATCAAAATCAACTTCCTCCATGTCATCTCCATTTTCTTCTCTTCCACCAATTTTTCCAGCAGCATCTTTCATATTTCCAGTATAGATTTGAATAAAGAAATCCACTAGATCCTCTGGCACCATCTGAGTGATTTCTGGCCCATTTGAATCTGTTCCTTGAATTGCAGGTACATCGGCAACAATCTGCTCAGAAATCTCTTTCACTCCACCACCAGATGACTTGACTTGGCGTGGCGATAGACATCCAAGTTTCATACTCTTCTGGGCCTTCAACAAACGCCTCCTTGCCTTTAAGAAGCACTTAAGCGGCGGCGAAGGAGCGTGTCGATGACCGTTAAGTGAACAGTAAGTATACGGACATACTTTCATGGCCGAGGTTCCTTCTGATTCAGTTGCCCCAGGACTCAGGGTGAGGTAAGTTGGAAACTTGGAATCTTTTAAAGTTGAAGAGCATGTTGCTCTCTGTACTTCTAGATTTTCACAGAGAACAACTTGTGAGCGCTTCTTTGTTGAAACCCTTACTGGTTTAAAACTGGGGGACTTCGTTAAAGTCCTCACCAGTTCCAAACTAGATGTCCTGGCTGGTGGTTTTCCCAGCTTATGACCGGAAACTGAGCTAACAAGTCTTGAGTTGTTTGGGATCTTTTTGGGATTCTTACTTTCCATAGAAGATTGAGAGCTATTGGAACTTACTTGAGACCGCTCCTTTCTTGCTTCAAAACTGCTTGTGGACTTCATGTAATTCGGTGATGCTTCTGATCCTTTGATAGGTGATTGCTTCTGTGGTGTTGACACAGCAAGAGGCGGCGGTGGCTTTCCAGGTTGTGATACTTCCCTTATGGAAGTATGTGATTTTAAGCTCTCAAAATCTGTATGCTTGATTGATCTTGATTTCTTCATCTTCTTCTTTAGATCACTTCCTTTGTTTTTGCCATCTTGGTATTTAGGAGAAGATGGCCTGAGGTTCCCCAACCGCTTTTCGGATTTAACATGAAGATCAGTTTGGATACAAAGCTTTTTGGGTACCTTTCTTTGGACCATCTTCAAAGGAAAACCAGAGGCAGAATCAAAGGGTGATGAAAATCTCAGGTGGGTTTCCTTCCCTTTGGTATGGGGAAATGGTTTTCTTGAGGTTTTGTCTTGGCTGAAAACTTCAATGACGAGGAAGAGAAATCTTCATAACCCAACTACTATAGATTCCAAGTTTTCTACATTGAATGGCCTTTTTTATGGTTTTGGTTAGCTGAATGGTGTGGCATGTTAAATTTGAACAAGGTTTGAGATAATAGAGGTTGATGATGCTGACCTTAACGAAGGGTAGCTTGTGGGGCGCTCTGCTTTTTGGTATTTTCTAAACTGAATCATTATAATCTGTGACATGGAAATGCACAGGGCACTATCTTGTTTAGAATTTGTGCTAAAACCTCATTGGTCATGCTTTTTGTGCAATTACTGGATTAGATAGGTAGTTGGGGTGACAAGATAATGATGTTTATGACACTTGCCCACTTTCTTTTGTGGCAATTAGCCATTGGAAGCAATAATGGGGAAGAATTAACTAATCATATCAAATATTTTTCCTGCCTTAACGTTAATCCATTAGGTATTAAACCATCTGTTTTTCAGTGAATATCATTTCACCTAGGTGATGTTCAGGTTTGAAACCCGAAAGACAGTTTTTTTCACAACTCATATGTTCGAATCAGCTTACGCGCAACTCAGTTTTACGTGCATTTCGGAAAATAGATTGTACAACTATTTGTAGACTATCTTTTCGAAATCATTTGAAGTTAAAAGCTAGTACTATAAATTTCATAATTCCGCCAGGTTTTTGTGTATTTGATGTGTGTGTACATCTGATATGTTACCAACCATGTGAACATGAACATGCCTTAAATATTTACACTTGTTTTGTGCTATCCTAAAATGCACGTGTGCACCTCACGTGTCTGTGGGTTTTCTTACCTGCAATTTTATGCTATAATGCAATACGTTTAGCATTATAGGGCTTACTTCTGTGGTAAAAGGGGTTTTAGGTGCCTCATCAGGACGCTATTATTGATTTTGTTTCTAATCATTCTTGCTTTTGTGGGGTTGGAATTTTCTTCTCTTTGGTAGTAATGTTTTTTTATTATTTTTTTGATCAACTCCTTGTTACTTGTTCAACGGAAAAGTCTCGGAAGTACCAAATTCAACATGTCTGGTTGTACCAAAAGAGAATTCCTTGACGAAATTGTAGAACAAACTTGAGCTATTGTACTTCGTATTGGATTGGAAAAGATTCTGAAAAAGTTAAATTGTCGAGATGTGTGCAAGTAGATGCGGGCATCCGGTCATATGAAAAATAATAGGTAGGGGTGAGCATGATCTAAATTGGTTCGGTTTTGTAGTAAACTAAAAACCAAATCAATATCTACGGATTATGAAATTTGAGAACCGAACCAATCCATAAAATTCATAAAACCTAACCAATTCAGAACTTTAAGATACGGATCGGTTTCGGTTTTGAACCATGGTTTGCTTGAAATTAAAATATCAATTTTTTACATTATTTAAAGTACTCAAAATGGCATAGATAAATAAAACCAAAATTTATATTTAAACTTAAAATTCTATTGAAATCACCAAAACTCATCAAAATCAACAATCACCAAAACTCGTGAATTAATAGAAATTTAGGGCAATTACTATTCGCATTAAAGGAATGTAGCGGTGAGGTAGAGTACTAAATTAGGAAGTTTAATTCACTATGGCATAGCCTATGTTTATTGGTGTATCTGTATTAAACTAAAATATATATAAATGTATATATACGGTCCGGATTGGTTTGGAACCACAACCGTTAATATAAATCTACAAACCAAACCATATAACTCGGTTTTGAATTTTTTTAAAACCAAGACCAAACCACACTACTTAAAAACCAAACAAAATAATTCGGTTTGAATTGGTTTAGACTGGATTCACGGTTTAACGGATTATTTGTTCACCCTAAAAAATAATAGTAACAGTATAAAATATTATTATAGATTTATAAGTATGATTATACTAACTTAAAATACCAACTGGTAACATATTGTCATGTATCAAGGAAATAAAAAGCGAAATAGTAAAATGAAAAAACAGAGAGGAACGACCACAATATTTCAACTTTTGTCTCGGCAATCAATAGTTCGGATTTTAAAAAAACCCTTTCATGGATGGAAATGATTTTTTTAAAATCTGAACCGTTCAAAATACGATTGGGAGAGATGGGGGAGCCGTGGAAAGTAGAGCGGTGGGCGAAGACTCTCTGAAGGGATAATGGGGTACTTTTGCAGATATTAAAGGTTAGGATAGGAATATGCATTTAGGACCAGGCAACGGGTAAGGGCGGTAGAGCTTTGCTAGAAAAGTGAAGTGGTCGGCAACGGGTCGGCCCGTGGGGCCCATGAGGAGCGTAAGGGTTCAGCACGCAGACGCTCCCCTTTGCTTGCAGTGCAAATCCCTTCAAGAAAACCGGCCAGGCCCAGGTGGGCCAAATCCCTGTCCTCCAATTTTTATGAAACTTTTAAGACTTTTAATGTAGTGGGGAGTGCTTTTCAAATACACAAATCGAAGGGAAATCGTGTGATTGGGGGAAATCTAATTTTTGTCCATCCACCTCGCATCCGGCGTCCAACGGCTTCTTAGAGGCAGCGACGGTGGAGTTCCGCCGGTAACGGTAGCGGCAGCGAGTTTGGTGCTTTTCACTTGATGCAGATCAGATCCTTCCAAAACGATGTCGTTTGTTTTTTATTATTATGCTTTTTGATTATGACCCCAAAATGACATCATTTTATTTTTTATTATTATGCCTTTTCATTATGACCACTTTAAAAGCATGGCATGGCAAGCACCCTTGTCAAGCACCCCAAAACGGCGTCGTTTTGGGATAGAGGACCTGCAAATTGGAGCCATTTTGGCTCACCGTAGGGACTCAGTTCCAAGAGAGGGCAAAATTTTGTCAAAAAGCACAGTTAAAAATAGGCTTTATTGGCTAAAGACCTATTAGAACTAAAATTTACATTTGTCCACTACAAAGGCTCAAAAAATAACATGAAAGATCAGTGTCCAAAGCCCTAGCCTTGTTGGGTTTTTGTTTGATCTTAAAAAAAGTACCCCAAAGAAAATTTTATGTATTTTGCAAAAATTTGGGTATGAGTGCCTTTTTTGTGTCATCTCCACGTCCACATAAACTAAACATAATCAAGAAATGTTAATTGCTCATTTGAGGGAATCCCAAGGCTTATCATTGGACAAGGGTTTATCATTGGACAATTAGGACACAATGCTAAGGGGTTCCACAATTTCCTATTAGCAGAAAGGGAAAGTGTAAGTGATTACCTTTTCAAGATGGCATCTTTAGATTCTATATTATTATCTATTGCTAATCAGCTGCTTAAATTCAAAGTTTGCAAAAGGATTCTTTTGGGAATCAGCTTTCTTTTCCTTTGATTTTCTTCTTTCCACAATTGTCGACTATAGTGTGAAAATTTGCAGTAAAAAAGAAAAAACAAATAAATATAAACTAAATCCTCAAGAAAAATAGCTAGTGGTTAAACTCATTCCAAAAAACTGCCCTATTTTGCATTGATTTCAAAAAAAAAAAAAAAAAATCGATTTCGTCTCTTTCCAGTTTCCGTATGTATAGTCAGAAGAACAACTATGCCTAAAACAAGAACACATTTGATGGTTTTCTTCTCCAAAAGGGAAGAAGAAGAAGAAAAAAACAGAGATGCGTATGCATTGTTTCATAGTCAACCCTGTAAATTAAACATATATGTCGTGACGTCGTATGCATGTTAAAAATAAACATATTGGGCAACATTTCACACTCAACCAAAATGTCAAATAGTAAATTAGAACTAAAAACAAATTTCTGATTATGACTGGGGGCACAAATATGAGATTAAAGAAAGCTTATTGGGAGTGTGCAACTATTTTTTGATGAGCATGGGCAACTGAATAAAAATCAGAGTTGGTGAACCTGAAAGGATTCGCCTGGTGTTCAAGGCCTGAGACTTAGGGATTTGTTCTCTCCTCAGTTCGCAAGTTCAAAACCTGCCAAGTGTATCAACTTCTTTGAGGTTGGTCCACACTGCACATAGCTTTGCTTCGGCTTTAATTGAGCTCCCCGCAAGCGGACAGTGGTATTGGGTCTCAGGATTAATCGAGGTAGGCGTTAGCTCGCCCAGACACTTGAGTTATAAAATAAAATAAAAAAATTCAAAGTTGGTGGTAAACCAGTCATGAATCAGTTGCAAATCATGTAATGCAACTACTTGGGGGCAAGAACGTCAGTTTGAAAAAGGACAGCAGAGTTTTAGATAAGTGTGTATCATTAAGTACCTATCTCCTTTGCTAGATACCAATTATAGGGACTAGTTGTACCAAACCAAGCTTCAAAATGTTGGGCAGCTTGTACAACCAAAACATGGTACTGACATCCTGGAAAAAACCTTTGCCAATTAGCAGAATTAGAGGGGCATCAAATGACTTCAAATCAAACTAGCATCCACATAGAAACTGCAAGTGCACAAGGCTCCCGCTTCCAGTGAGCTCTGTAGGTGATAGTAGGTAAACGACATTTCCCATTTGTTCATGCAGAGAGGCTATTGTCGTGACTCAAAGCATGCCACAATTAGAAAAGTAGAACTGCATAACACTAGGCGTCACTCCTAGTCACTGGTAGATCACCACTTGACGCAAAAATGTTACGAGAAATAAGCCCAACAGTATATATCAAACTATCCTTTACCAATAAACCCATAACTTGGAGTACTAGAAAATGGATCCAACCATTTATGTCAAGCTGTTTTATACCTCTTTCACATGAAACCCCGTCTTGAACGTGCAGATACAAACAACTAGGCAGATAAGAAAACAGGATGCAAAGGGGAGAGAAAATGCGAATATGAAACTGGAACTCAAGATCTCTCAAAAACAAAAGCGATGACTCCATGTTAAGTCATTGTTTGTCCTCGAGAGAAAATTGTTGACAAATAAGCCCAACAACGTAGATCAAGTTATGCAACAAACTCTGCCTATCATACAAACAAACATACTGATGCATTTGGACCTTTTCATCATCAGAACCAGAACATTAACCCATTTGTTAGGTAGATGCCCAGAAACATCCAATGTGACAAACAAGCAACCCATATTTGGATGCATAATCTGGTATTCATCTATATAGGTCCATTACACAGGAGTAGGCCTGCCACCTGCCATTTTTTTCCAACAGCCGGCACTCAACCAAAGTATTAGTCACCCGTATCATTTCATTTCTTGACGCCGATATCAATCCTCATCTCATCAAATGAACAAGTCTTGTTTTGGCTAAAGATGCCCAAGCTTTTCTGCTACAGAGCATAAAATTTTCTCAGGCTGTCCAACGAAATTTCTTTCCAAATTGACTGTCATGGTTTTGCTCCCCATGAACACATCTCACTTCAGCTGCCCACATCCCATTAGATTTAGGTCATATCTCTTGGATACGCCATTTTCCTACTCAGTTATCAGGCTCAACCATATCATTGCATGACAATGATATTAATTGCTTAAACCATTTCTGCCCTAGTTGGGGCTATATTTGCTTCTCCGTCGACATCTCTAACACGCTCGGTTCCTCATCAAGTGTACTACAAGTCTACAATTATGGCAGACCACAGGATTTCATGACTTATTTGGTGTAATAACATATGTGAGTACAAGCAGAAGTCTTTTAGCTGCCTAAAGATTCATAGTGAAGCTACTATGCATTCAATCTGCCCTTTAATAAAGAATGGCATGTTAAAAAAGGGTAAGGACCAATATACATTTTGAAGGAACTAAAATTTCAATTTCTCCAACTGCAGTGTTTGATTTTCGAATTATATCCTCTTTTGCAAAGCGATAAGTAGGACAATAAAGATAGGAGAAACAAGAAAAAACATGTAGGGGAGGACTTGGTTCAGTGCACCTTCTTCAACTTCAGCATCTTTTGGAGAGTAGTCGGCTTTATCTTCAGCAAAAGCTTCAAAATAATTTTGGTAACCCAGGTTTATTGGAGCCAGAGTTGTGCTCTTAACGTTCATCATTGCCATGGCCTGCAGTCAACGAACCATTTTTCAGCTGGACGTGTTGCCAAGATGGCCATACAGAAAGAAAGAGATACACATAATAATACAAAACCAGAATGTATAAGGGCCCTAAAAGGCGTGTCAAAAGAGTTCTTGAACTTCAGAATTTGAAAACTATCATCAAAACGTGGTAATCAGCAGCAAGTAACACCGTAAATATTTACTTTCTTCAAAGTAGCAGTACATGTAATGCTGCCCACTTAGGCAATTGAATACAACCATTATTACAAAGCTCAAGTATCCGTAAGCATTTCTTCATCGAATTTATTTAGTATTCATAATGTCATGAACTGGTAACGAAAATCACCATCCAGCCGATTACCTTTCAGACATAGAACAACGCAGACTTAAGCAAATTGCTACCCAATTACGTACCTCGAAGCTAAATGAGAAATGCTTTGCCGTCCTTTTCACATTTACATTAGAGTGGGACTTAAGCTTCAAATACATGATCCTAGCCTCTTTGTGCCTGCCAAAAATTTCCACTGTTGAATATATAGTCCAGCATAGCAAGTGAATAGCATTGATAAATAAATAAAAAGAGACCAAGTCCCCAACTGTTGTGCTTTCCGATGCTCTGGACTATGACCGAAGGAAGCATGGTAATGTGCACAGAAATTGATTAGTGTCTCTAGACGTGCCCTCTCTGATGCCTTTCGGCTTTCATTTGGGGGCATGGGTCCGCAGCAAAACGTCCCTTTAGCTCCTCAGTTTTTGGAGGTATAGGGAGGCCACTGTTTCAGTGGTATTTTGACAGCAGCCTCTTAGTGTATATGTTGCCAGAAGTTAGGTCCGTCTCCAATCCTCCCTCGCTCATACCAGGGACTAGATGGGTTCTGTTATTATTGTTGTTGTAGACTAAGTCCCCAAGTTGTGCTTAATTTTTTCATCCACATGTATCGTTTTGTCTGATTTTTCATTCTTGGTGTATTATTTATATTCTTCTGTAAGTATCTGTCATCTAAGCCCCATACAATAAATCATCCATATGAGAGCTGATTATCCAAACCTAAATATCTGTGTAGATTGAAGACAGCCAGCGTACGGCCTAATACAAGAGCAGATTTGTTCTTCCAGACCAAAAGCATGAGAAATGTATAGAAATTTCTTTGTGAATGCCCACAAATTGGAAAACTTGCTAGCCAATTAGGAGCTTTATCTTGCTAATGCCATTTGTTCATTTCTCAAGAACTATTTCAAAATTTGCATGCCAAGAAAAATGATACTTTCTGAAAGGGAAACTGAAGGAGTCCAAGAACTCTACACATTTCATGTCAACTAGAGCAATTGCTTGACAATGAAACCACAATTTTTTTTATCAGCGACAATAGAAACAATATTATTCGGCGAAAACTTAGTTTGACACAAGAAATGGAATGCAATGTTGTCACCATCAAGGTTTCCTTCAGTGCAAGAGTAAACATCTAACGATTTGTTTCCTGAAAGTATGGTAAGGACATATGAGTTTTACACTTAGGTATCTATATTTGCTTAGACTCTAACTTGAGTTTCTTCGGCAATGCAGTCCACTGCCAAGAACCCAGATTCCCAGAAAAGGACGAAAAAGCTTGGAAACCAATAGCACTTCACGTTCAATCATTGTTTCAAGTTTTCTACGTTCCAATTTTGCTTCCTATGAGGTCTTAGAAATCAAAGAGATGCTACACAGTTTAGGCCATTTCTTATGAGGAGCGAAAGCATTGGACAGCATAGTTAATCAGAGCCTTATGGCCCTATGATTCCAAGTGTTCTTCATTGAAATTTCAGCGAAGAATACCATGATACTTGCTTTCAATGAACAACACATGGATGACTACATTGCAGCTGATGCAACGTATGACGACTTCTTCAGTTTTTCCATTAAAATTGTTCTGGAATGAAGCAAACTGGAAGCATAAAAAAAGTGGAAAGAAGACAAATAGCCCCAGTGGCCATTAAAGCAGGTAAAAACACGACACTTTAATATGAATAGTATTCTAAAGAAGTTGGCAATTTTAGCACATACTCGGTGCTTTCATAGGAGACACTTTCCTTTAACACAAGAAATATAAGAGGGGGAGGGGGGGGTGTTAGCATACATTTCTGTCATTTGCATCTCATCGATGGACAAGAAGAAGCAGCATTTGCGTTCTGAAGAACATATATTAATAGGTCAAGTTTGAATTTGTTTCCAGAAAATTGATCCAAACAAATTTTGCCGTAGTTTCTCTGCCAGAATTTATGAAATAGAGATTTTTTTTATTTTTATTATTGCATAAACACACCAGACATTGTCTAAATTTATAGCAAAGATTTACGGATACAACAAGAATTGTTAAGAGGAAGTAAACTGGATGTTCAAACATATATACCTAGTGAGTGAATCCTGACAAATAGCCCAGTGCAAAGCAGCTAACCCATGAAGTTCAGTCTGCGCAAACCGTAGAAGTGAGATGAAATATAGAAAATCCAGAGGAAGCAGAATATAACTCTAGCTGCCCTCTGCAGTTGAGGATAACAACTTCAGCTAATACAAGGCAAGCAGTCACCAGCTGCACACCGGCACTCGAGAGTCGAGACTATACAACTTCAATAAAAATTGGACCTTAACTGGCATAAAGTCAAATTTTATACGTGCCCCATACCCAGACATATGACACAAATTGCATTCTTTTAGTTTCAGGATTCTCGCACTATTTCTCTCTTAAAGAAGGAAATGTAAGAGAATAATCCTGTCATTTCTGTGTAAAAGAGTAAGGCAAATGAGTACTGAAATGCAGGCAGCTCAGATAACTATAGTATCATAAGCAGGTCACCTGAAACGTTATCTTATCCATGACTGCTTCGTAAAATGGTAAGGCTTCCTTGAGCTTTCCAATATCCATCAACGAGTCACCATCCTTCAAAGCCTATCATTTAACAACGTCCATATGAATACTGTGTGACAAAGGCGTCCATAAAATTGAGAGGGAATTTCTTTTTTTATGAGGAAGTCTCGGAGTTGTCAAGTGGCTGCCAGAATTTTGAAAGCAAAAAGAGAATTTAGCATTCATGATCCAAAACAAACCTATATAGAACTCTATACACAAAAGTAGGATAGTGTTGCCACACAGCTTCCTCTGCTTCCTCTGCTTCTATTTTTCTAGTACTCTTTCACTTCCCAGTAACTCATACAACTCTTTCAAAATTAAGTCGTCAGTAATAAGTAACTAATGCAAGCAATGACTCCTTTTGTTAAATCCTTCTAAAGTCAGCGAGAAATCCAATCATTAACTTTCTTCTTGGCTTCTTTAACAATTAACTCAAATCCATCAACCTTTAGTAACGAATGTTCATTGCACATGAAATGTGGATTTCACCATCACATTAGTTCTCAAAATAAAATTACATCTCTCAATCATTGACAATCCTAATACTTTTGCATCCTCATTGAACTTTACATTGGTTAGCCTCCCTTCATCACTTTATTTGTCATAGCAATCCATTACCATCTCTTGAAATCCTTAATTCTACAATTGTCTTCACACAATCACATAAAATATTCGAAAATACAACATAAATAACTACATTATTTATAACCAGTAAAAACTGTGCAGGTGTTCCTACATGGCCCAAAAACAGTAAAAATCCTAATATAAAATTTGGCATGTGAGCCTGTTTTATAGGTTTTAGTCTTTGGATGATTGGCTTCCTGCCTTCTTCAACTTTTATGCAGTATGAATCATACCTCCTCGCATTCTGATTTTAACTTAGGATCAATGCTTGAATCCCTTTTTCTCCTGTATGCAGCAACTAGTTCTCTTGTACGCGCATCTTTAGCAGCTTGAACTTCTGCTGTTTCCAGCACCTCTCCTGGGCGAATAGTTCTTCCACCACCATACTAAGGACAAATGATGAGAAGTTGAGTGTAAATAGCTTTTGAGTAAGAATTGACAGGGCAGGTGCATGCTAAATATGAACCAAAATCCAGCACAAAGAGAAGTGTGCACATTGGCTTTTCCATCTTCATGCCTTGAAAGCTTTACGAAGAAAGTGTTTGGCCATCATAAGCAAGTAACTGAAGGTTATGTAATGGTCACCTACCAAAATAATGAAGACAATAAGAATCCTATCCATTAGTCATAGGGTTACCCTCAAACTACAGAGGGAACTATCCATGAGAAATAAATGGCCACCATACTGTAAAATTGGTCGATTTTGTCTTAAAGCCTATTCATTAAGGCTGTAGGCCAAGAGAACCATAGCTTATCAGGTGGAGGAACTTATAAGGTTCCCATAGAGGTGAAGACTTGAAGCTCATGCTCAAGAATGTCTTCTTTCTCTCCCTCGCTTTCTTTTCTTTGCGAGGGAAAGAAGGGTGTTGGAGATTGTTGAGGGTCTCAAAAGAAGCTCAACCTCTTCTCTAAGGTTAGAAATTGACTACCTGCATCTTTTTTAGCAATATATACTTGTCACTTGTCTTTTTCTTACACTATCATTTTATGCTTCTATTCGATAAATCGATAACATTGTTGGGTCCATTTTCTAAAAACTTCAGCTTCAGGGACAACAGCTGACTTAACATGGACTTAAAGCTTCAGTTTCTGAGAGGTCTGGAGTACAAGTGTATGCCTTTGGTATTTTTCCCCGCTTGCATTCTTCTGTTTGCATTATACTAATCCAATATATGGAAGTTTGCATCTTCACATGCAATGTGGGATTGCACATGGAGGAGGGTGTTGGGTAACACACCTTTTAGGACCATTTCCTAACATATTAACATTTGGGACAATTGGTAAATTACCAATGCAGATTCTGTCATAGTAAGATATATGTCAGCATTCCTGCATCATGAAATTACTGACATGTTGCAGAAGGGGGGACCAAGACAATTCGTAAATGAGATTCCAAAGTCATTTCGCACCTCGTTTGCCTTGATTTTTTCCTTGAGATGAATAATAAAAGTCATTATAAAAACTTTGCGTTTCCGCAATCCAAAGAATTAAGTCGACAATCACTTCCAAATTCATGTTCTTTGACTACAAAAAAAAAATTATTATTAGCAAACATCTTCTTATCTGTACATGACCAGGTCATTTTCGGAACTGCTCCTTCAAATGATTAGGTCGACTCTAAAAGGTTACACCTATAATAATTAGCATCACCATATGTCCTTGCTAGGGATGGCCTCAAATCTGGACAGAAGGAGACAGGTTCCAAGAAGCACAAACACACTCATTCTCTGGCCTTCATATCATTGTTTATAAGACAACGACGATACTTCTCCATTGTCGCTAGTGACTCAATGCCACATCAAAAACAACCAAAACATCCCAAAGCTATCCAAGTCCTCCTCACAGACCAAACTCCAAAGTTCTAGTAAATCAAGGCAAAATCTTAGGAAAAGTAACAAGTTATCAGTCCAGCCATATGATGGTCTTGCTTATAGGGTCTTCAAAAGCACTTGCGTTCCCTATTGCAGAATCAACAATTAATAACACCCAGAAAGATGAGCATGATAGAGCTATGCTAATTCACATCAATGCATTGTCTACAATTTACATGATTATGTGTATATACAAGCATATCTATAAGCAAGTATAAAAGCATATCTATAAGCAAGAATAACATATAGACATATGAATGAGTAAAAAGGAAAAAGGAGGCAGGAGGAATTTATAGCTAGATATTTTTAGAACAAAAGACAGTTAAAAAATTATTGGACTGTATTTTAACTCAAAAAATAGTTTTCTCATGATTGTTGCACCTTGCAAACTTGGCTCCTCAAAATTTGTTTGCCACTAGTAAATTAGCAATCAAGTACGAATCTGCATTTTATCACTCAAACGAATAATAAATAACACTCCCATTTCCAACAATGAAATTAGCTACCTCAAAATGAAAAGGTTAAGATTTAGCTTTTACTTTGATAAAATTACAGGATATCTGAGGGAAAAGAAAACGTACTGCTTTTGAAATGTTTCTAGGTCTAGGGAAGACTCCCCATGAAGAAACCTTTGGAATGTAAATATCCGGATCGTCTTCCTCAGTTGTTTTTGGTTTGGACACCGTCACTGTTCCAAATTTAGTACGGCTCCCAACGAGTATCTCTGCCTCAGGAAAGTCCCCTTTTGTTTTCAAAATGTTTGTAGGACTAGGGGAAGCTCCCAATGTCGGAACCTCCGGCTTGTAAACCTCATAATCGTCTTCCTCAGTTGTCTTTGGCTTGGACACCTTAGATTTTCCACATTTGCTAGGATCCCCAACAAGTATCTCTACATCAGGAAAATCCCCTTCTATTTTCGAAATGTTTCTAGTACCAGGGGAAGCTCCCCATGTCGAATACTTTGGCTCGTAAACATCAGGATCGTCTTCCTCGGTTGACTTTGACTCAGACAACGTTGTTGATCCAAATTTGCTAGGATCCGCAACAAGTATCTCTACCTCGGGAAAATCACCTTTTGTTTTTGAAATGTTCCTATGACTAGGAGAACCTCCCCATGTAGAAACTTTTGGCTTGTAAACATCAAGATCGTTTACCTCAATTGTCTTTGGATTGGACCCCCTAACTGCTCCAAATTTGCTAGGATCCCCAACAAATATCTCCACCTCAGGAAAATTTTCCTCCGTTTCCGAAATGTTTCTAGGACTAGGAGAAGCTCCCCGTGTAGAAACCTTCGGCTTGTAAACCACATTATTGTTTTCCTCAGCTGACTTCGGCTGGGACACCCTACGTGTTCCAAATTTGCTAGGATCCCCAACAAGTATCTCTACCTCGGGAAAATCACCTTTTGTTTTTGAAATGTTCCTATGACTAGGAGAACCTCCCCATGTAGAAACTTTTGGCTTGTAAACATCAGGATTGTCTTCCTCAGTTGTCTTTGGATTGGACCCCCTGACTGCTCCAAATTTGCTAGGATCCCCAACAAGTATCTCCACCTCAGGAAAATTTTCATCTGTTTCCGAAATGTTTCTAGGACTAGGAGAAGCTCCCCATGTAGAAACCTTCGGCTTGTAAACCACATGATTGTCTTCCTCAGCTGACTTTGGCTGGGACACCCTACCAGTTCCAAATTTGCTAGGATCCCCAACAAGTATCTCTACCTCAGGAAAATCCTCTTTTGTTTTTGAAATGTTCCTATGACTAGGAGAACCTCCCCATGTAGAAACTTTTGGCTTGTAAACATCAGGATCGTCTTCCTCAAGTGTCCTTGGATTGGACCCCCTGACTGCTCCAAATTTGCTGGGGTCCCTAACAAGTATCTCCACCTCAGGAAAATTTTCCTTTGTTTCCGAAATGTTTCTAGGACTAGGAGAAGCTCCCCATGTAGAAACCTTTGGCTTGTAAACCACATGATTGTCTTCCTCAGCTGACTTTGGCTGGGACACCCTACCTGTTCCAAATTTGCTAGGATCCCCAACAAGTATCTCTACCTCAGGAAAATCCCCTTCTGTTTTTGAAATGTTCTTATAACTAGGAGAACCTCCCCATGTAGAAACGTTTGGCTTATAAATATCAAGATCGTCTTCCTCAGTTGTCTTTAGAGAAGCTCCCCACGTAGAAAGCTTCGGCTCATAAACCACTGGATTGCCGTCCTCAGCTGACTTTGGCTGGGACACTGTAGTTGTTCCAAATTTGCTAGGATCCCCAACAAGTATCTCTACCTCAGGAAAATCCCCTTCTTGAAAAGGATCAGTGATTGGATTCAACCCAGCTGGAAGTCCTCTACTCTTCTTCTTGTCTGCAAAATCAAGCCCTATAAAATCAATGCTTGAAATTTTTGGATCTTCCTTTTTAGCAACTATCTTCTCAGACCCATCTCCTCCCTTCAATCCTACAACCAATGCACACACAAATTGTAATGCAACAATTAATAAAAATGTCATTCCCAATCACCTTCCCAAATAATAATATTGCACAAATATCAAACCTAATTCAACATTGTGTTAAAGAACGAGTAAGGTGAGGGTCTATCCCAAAGAATTCAATCATTCAAGAATACTAAACAAAAGGCATATCATATGGGTTTTCCATTTCCCTCTTGTCCATTTAAACGTGCACTGAATGACCCAAGTTGTTTAACTAACCAATCTCAAGAAGGTGCAATAGATAGCATTTGCATAAAGATTGCTGAAAAACTCCTTCCCATACAACTGATAAAGTCCTCCTGATGCTACTTCTGAGTTATGCAACATTTTTATGTTGACTCATTGAACAACAGTAAGTCTATCTATCAAATACAAAAGCAAATATCTCGAACAAAGATGAACGAGAAACTCACATTTTTCACACAATACCTGAAATTGTTTGACTATCTTCCACAAGTTTGCCACTACCCGTAACTCCTTTGTTCTTCTTATACTCTTTTGCTTTCTCCATTGCCAGTTTTAGAGAAGGTGTTACCTCTTGATTGTTAACCGGAGTAAATTCTGAAACGAATCCATCTTTTCTGGTACCTGAATGCGGCAGATTCTCCAGCACTGGGTTTCAGTTTGCAAGCTCCATTAGAATGAGTACAGGAAATCAAAAAAAGCATAACCAATCCAGAATCAGCTAAAATGTGAAACACCAACAAGGATCATGGATAGGGATTTCACATGAACGGATATAGTATTAGAATTCTATAAAAAGGAATCAAAACAACACAAATTTAGACTTGATAGTTCAGTATGGATTTCAATATTTGAGTTTGAAAGCAATGATATGATGGATTTGTAATGACTATTGACTTAAGTAGTTGAATTTCACCATGTTGGGAGTTTGTACGAGGCATTGATCCGCCATTGGATGCACAAGGCCCAATCCATTCAGAGTCTCCGCCACATCACTTGGGCCCAATATACATTGAATGGACTCAAATGGTCAAACCCATTTAGGACTCAAACTTTATTCTGTTTGTCCAACGCGCGACCTAACATTCGCACATGTCCTTACACACCATGTTAAGGATTGTAGGATTCCAAGAAGAATACATCTCTTACTACCTCTAATCCATCCTCTACGCAGCTTCACAAGCCAAATATAGCTAAACCTCATACATTTTGTCAGAAACTGAACAACAAATCTCTTCATTTGAAATTTGCATCTGTCCGAAAAACCATGAGTAGAGGAAATCCACAATTTTCCCAAAAGAAAAGTACCTGAAAAAGCTTCACTCTTTTCACCTATACCATCACCACCTACAAAGACATCTTGCTTTATCTCATACTCCTTTGCTTTCTCCATCAAAATCCTAACAGAAAGAGGCACCTCCTCACTCAACCCACCATTTCCACTTCCTGTATCAGTATATTCAGAAACTGGGTTTTGAACAATTTTTGGAGTCGGGTTCGATTTCACCAATTCTTTATACGCCTTGGCTTTGGAAAAAGCGAGCTTTATTCGGGCTTCTGCTTCAGAAGAGTTTTCAGGTGGATTTGATGAGTTGGGTGCTGAGGGTTCTGAGTTGGAAGAAGAAGATGAGGAGACTTTGAGGGTCTTGTATGAGAGGCTTCTGGGTTTTGATTTGGTTGGAGAGAGATTAAAGTTGGTGGGTCGTGCAGTGCAATACCATGGGGATTGTGAAACAGAGGCCATGGTTTGGATTGGGAAGGAGAGATGGTAGAGATAGTTGAGACTGAGAGGGTGCTTGCTCTCTTTGAGACCAGTGAATTTTGCAAAATAATCCAACGCCGCGTTTGGCAACAAAGAATACAAAATGTGAGTAAATTCTATCCGCCTAGGTGAAAACTACGGGGCTTCCACCACTGCATATGGGTCTTATAAGAATTTTTTTGTTACAATCTGAATTGTTCATCTTGTAGAGCACGTACACTAGTATACCCATGTAAAATATTAGCTTAATTGGATATCGATAGATAAAACTTAAATTTTGGTTTACAGAATGGAGGGTCATAGATTTTGAAGTTAAATTGTTTATGACCATTTTCTAAACCGAAATTCAATTTTTAATATACCTATTGAGGTCCGACTAATCTCATTTTTTGCGTGCATATACTATTATATGGACTCTACAAGATAAATAGTTCAGATTATAACAAAAAATACTTGGTGAGACCCATAACAGGCTGTGGTGGAAAACCAAAAGTTTCCAACACATGTGGAAAGAATTTTAACTCATACAAAATACTACTACTTCAAAAGTTTATTTTCCAAATCAATCATTCAACTCGCTAAGATATATCAGAAAAATATAAAAATATAGGCTGAAACTGAAAAAAGCTCAGAAAGGACGATACTAAGGCTGCGTTTTTTTGGTTTTAATTTAAATTTAACCTAAATTTGAAAATTTTGTCTTTATTTGAATTTTTTTTGCATCTGTTAATTTTGCGTCAAATTTTTTTGGGCTATTGATTCGTCTCAACGAGAAGAATCGGAAAAGTAAATACTAATTTTTTTTTTAATCTGTGGTGAGATTTTTTTCTATTTTTGGTGGTTTTTTTATTTTTTACAGTTTAGACCTCCCCGTCGAGAAGAATGATTAATCCTAAATATTTGATGTAAATCTAACAAAAATTCATAAAAAAAACAAATTAAACTCTCTCTATTTTTGGGTACATTGGAATAATTTGCAATGATGTTTGGTGCTTCTCCAAATAATACAACCAGTTGGGCTAAGCCGAGGGAACTGGTCCAATCTTCATTTTGCCCATGTACATCCACTTTGATGAACATTTCCTCCGATAAAAATGGTTGGATATCAATTTTAGAATCTTTAATTTGATTCAAAGTTGATGAAATAGTTGATGAAGATTGGAGATTATCTAAATACTCCATGATTCAAAATAGCAATGCTTTAGCAGGGACTTGAGAGCATCTCCAGCCTTGACCCATTTTAAGACTCAAATTTAAAAATGGGGCAAAAACCACAAAAATCTTTCTCCAATCTTTGACTCAAACCCTTCCCCATTTTGGATTTTACCCATTTTTTTGCCCAAATCTGAGACAACTTTTGCCTTGACCGATTTCTCCAACGGCTAGTTAGAGAGAGAGAGAGAAAGAGGAAAATGTGTAAAATTTGGGTTTGATAGTTGGAGATGTGTCTACCCAAAATGGGTTTTTACCCAAAATTTGACTCAAATTTGAGAAAAAATATGGGTGAAGGCTGGAGATGCTCTCGTCCAGGCTTCATTCCCCTCCCCAAATAATCTAATGAAGTTCTTATTACTTTGTCAGGAAAAAAAAAAAAAGAAGTAACATATAGTTTTTCACCTCGCCCCACCCCTCATGTCAACTTGTATTTGAACGAAAATGGTAGGACACATGAAATCCATCCATGAAAGGAAAATGAACAGTTCAGATTCACAGACCTCTTTGTTGAATCAATATACAGATATTTTCATGAGTAAATCTATCGGCTATTTACACTGTTCCTCATCGTCAAAGACTCAAAGTCGTGGTTTTTATGGATGTTGAGGCATAACTCAGTGGCTAAGTTTGCTCCCTTGGAGCTCCTCCGTCTACGAAGTCGGGAGTTCAACTCCCACAAACCCGAAAAGCATAGATGTAGAATTTGCCTTGCCAAAAAAAGGAGTGTAAGGAGCGTACAGTAAAGGAGTGGTTCACTGCTAGTTGGAAGTCAAAATCCCGTGGATGCTTTAGCAGGGCTGTGCTTAGATACGCGTAGGGGATATTATTTAGGGAAACAAGTCAACAACAGATTATAGGAAACCAAAGAGTTAAATTTGGTTTCAGTCCAAGTTTGGGCACAAAGGTCACCAGAAGAAGATGAATATTCATGCTTTAACAGATACAGCCATTCTAGTACATATCCAATCAATTGGAAACTTGTTTCTATACCTATTGCAAGGATGCAAAATTGGACATATTTGGTCTTTATGAGTAACGAAAACAAGATACATGAAACCTAATACAGAGACTGCGAAAACCAAAGTAAGTCCTACATTCCAATCAATTGGGGCCAGTGACATGAATCATTTTATGGCGTGTTCTCGGTCAACGGATATGGCACTCCGCTTTGTCAAGCGATATAAGAATTCTGATATGTATTCAATGTATTTCAAGCTTGTTTGTATCCATTGAACACACCCATTGCAACCGGCAACTTTTGCAGACTAACAAGAACAAAATAAATCATCATATGATAACACTAACGCCAACCTGCCCCACTAAAACCACCCATGAAAAGGATATTGTACTTTCAGCGGAACACACGCAGTGCGTGATTTGTGCAAGTGAAACCACCATCAATCATCAAATTAGTCCCGCTTATATACCTTGATTCCTCACTAGCTAAGAAAAGCACAGCGTTAGCCACATCATCAGTAGTCAGTTCCACCCCTTGCAGGTTCGCGTTCCTCCCAACAAAGTCACGGAAACCGACCATGGCATCGTCAGTTCTTTCCTCCTCTGGCAAGTGAGCCAAAGCCATGCTTGTTGCAACTGCATAAGGAGAAACGCAGTTGACCCGTATCCCATACTTTCCCAGCTCGGCTGCAACACTCTTAGTCAGTCCAGAAACAGCATGCTTGGAACCTGTGTATGCGTGTGGACCCATGCCCCCAATGGCACTTGAAACACTACAAAGGGAAATTATTGAGCCTTTCATCAATGGGATCATTATACGAGCTGCATGTTTCATTCCAAGAAAGACTCCCTTCACATTCACATTAAATACTTTCTCAAACTCTGATAGGTCCACATTGCGGATGTCTGGAGAAGGGCGACCTGCTAAGCCCGCGTTGTTAACCATGATGTCAAGTGTGCCAAATTTATCCACTGCAAAGTCAACTGCACGGTGGACATTATCCTCTACCGTAACGTCACAGTGGAAAAAGCACGTGCTTTGGTCACCCCCAAGGGTTTCACAGAGATGCTGGCCAAGATTGTCTTGAATATCAACAATACAAACTTTTGCACCATTGTCGTGGAAGAGACGTACAATGCTCTCTCCAATCCCAGTTGCGCCACCCGTTACTAATGCTACTTTCCCTAATAATCTGAAAGAGAAAAGGAAATAAACAAGATGAATGCTGATACAGTTTAATCTAATGCACATGTTTTACTCCGATACTACCGTTGAAGGTCTATCACCACTAAAAGTACAAGGTCTTGACCCATGCAGGTCTGCTGAATGGGAACCTCAAGTTGTCCCTCTCATGGAGCGAAGAGATCTTACCACCAACTAAGTAGGATCTTGAACCTCCATAACACAAGCCTTTTCCTAAGAAACTTGGGGATAACACAACTGCATATTAGTCACATGGACAAACTTGGATGGGCTTGTAAGTTGCATGTGGGAAGGAAAAAAGACAAAATTGTATTGGTCCGGGTCGGATTGTAAAAATGGTATCAGAGCCACCCTCCTTGCAATTCCCTTATGTGGTCCATGGATTAATGGGGAAGTGACACTCTTGGTTGGTGTGATTGAGAGGTCTTCAGCCACCCAATGTATGTGGTTTATGGGGGATGAGAGCCTCATTTTGTCCTGCATCTCTCAAAAGACTAAATCTTACCATTATATGAGCAAGATCTTAAGTTCTTAACCTTCTAAATATGTGGCATTTTCGAAGGAGATTTCGGGAGATCACAACTGGGTGCTTGCCAAATGAACATACATGTACAGGCATGGTGCATGTGTTGCGTTTGGTGGGCAGGGGGAAAATTGGTATTGGGCTGGGTATGGTTGTTAGGTCCTTAAATTCCAGCATGAGCAGCAAAGCGAAAGAAAAGTTTGGTGTTAAAGTGTGTCTACAGTGGCTTTCAGCCCAAATTTGTCATGGCTATCGAATATAGACTTAGTTTCAAAAGGGTAAGAAAACACAAAACAGGAAGAAAAAAAAAAAGATAATTCAAGGATTTGATTTAGACCTCAATGATGCATAGAAAATGGTTAACCAGGCGATCCAGGCTTCTTGGAATATCAGTTCTAAACACTAATCCAAAAGACCAGCCCACATTAAGTTATGTGTATATTTCATAGCTCACTACAGTCTGTAAAAGTCAACCAACCATGCCGCTGGTCTTTGGTCTCAACTACTATTGCTTTGTTCTGCATCCATGCCCTACATTTTATCTATCTGAATATCAAAGGTACTCAAAGTGATGCATCAACTAGTACAATAATCTATAGGATATTCAAAGTGTTTTAGAACAGCTATTAATTATTAGGTTAGAACAGCTACTAGTTAAAACTTTGATACATGGGTTTTGAATTGACCACTTGAGCAAACTAATTCCATTCAGATTGAAACACTGAAATAGGTCATAACCGAACTCTGGGTGGAAATACGCAAGTGCAATGTATGTTTGAATAATAAACTCAACTGTATAGAAATAACTTAATCAGAACAGCAATAAGACATCTAAATTTCCGTAAGTAGGCCATTGGTTAGAAAAATGCTTGACTTCAGGATAACCAAATTCGATATCTCAAAAACTAGATATACTCACCATGTCAAACACAAGAATAGAGTAGTCATTGAACAACCTCATTCACATTTAATGACTTGGAACGGTGAAGTGTACTCTGATACTATCTCACTACCTCAGTTGGAAAAGTCCATGAGAGAACTTCCCGCAGCCGTTCGGCTGGAATCCCAAATGAAAGGACTCTGACATGAGATCCATCTTTCTGTCTTTCATGAAAATATACCAATAACTTGAACAAAAAGAATTAACACCTTTTGTTTTCTGTCTATTTAAGAAAGTACGAACTCCAATTATTCTAACTTTTTCGGAACCATTTATTATATACTTTATTATTTTGCTTGTAGGCACCCAATTCCACAATCACAGGCCAGGAATATTTCCAGAGTAATCATCAAAAGTTATACACCAAAGATACGGAGAGTGACTATGAATCACTCCCAATTGGATTCAATCACTTTGATCTGAAAAACCCATCAACCAAGTGATTCAAGCGAAACTCTTTTTCATTTTTTATTTTTTTTTGTTTCGGCGGAAAGTCAAGCACAAGCTTAAACCCCAAGAAAGGGCCAAGATACACATAACTGAAACTATACAGCAAAAACCCACTTCGAAACCACTGTGTGTGCATCCGTGCAACAAAGAAAAAAGACGACCCACAAAGTTTTATGAGGTGGATATACCGTTGGTGGGGCCGAGAAGGGTCGCTGGAGCTTTTGGTTGCCATGGCTGGAGCTGCTGCTGCTTCTTCTTCTCTCTCTCTCTAGATCATTATTGATCAGAAGCTCCTTCTGTAGAAGAGAACTCTTGTGTGCAGTCCCGCATTGTCGGTCGCTAGCAGTCCACTCTATAGGTAGTCATTCTACCACCCACTCGTTCACACATCCAATCACATGCACCCACTCACAATAGAGGTGAAGTCCGCACACGCTACACATCTAGTGTGTATGGGCTCACCCCACACTCATTCACACACCCAATCACATACTTATACTTACAATAGGGGTGGAGTATACACACACTGCACACCTAGTATGTATGGGCCAACCCCACGCTCATTCACACACACAATCACATACTCACACTTACAATATGGTGGAATCTACACACACTACACACCTAGTGTATACACTAGTTCATGTACCCACTCATAATAGTAAATGAGGCCCCGCTCCGTTTCTTTTTAAACCCTTTTCTTAATAATAATAATAATAATTTTAAGCTTAAATATAATAAAATAAATAAAATTTTAATTTTTTTAGTACCATCTTAATAAAATCTATCAAATAAAATTTATATTAATAAAAAAATTATTTACATAAATATATAATTTTTAAATTTAAAATTAACTTTCTTTTCTAAAAAAGTTTCTATTCGGAGAAACTGGAACGACCCTGAGTCTGTGAATTGACCTGGTGTTAGAATTATTGCTGCATAGGCACGTGGTTGAGATGCGGAATGACGGGACAAGCCACGTGTAGTCAGTAGTTGCGTCAAACTTTGGGCAAAAGATTCTTTTTAATGGGTTGCTTTTTCCCTAGAATGAAAACTTCCAATTTTTTTATGGATTTTATTAATATGTGCCGGCTAAGACATATGATAATAATCATTAATTAAGATTAATTAAACTCCATTTTTATAGAGAGTAGTGAAAGTAGTTGAAATATTAAATAAAAAGTAAAACATATTTGTTGAGACAAAAATACCTCTTAATTTTCTCTCCGCTCAATTTTATTTGTGTTCCCTTTCTTTCTTTCTTTTTCTTTTTTTTTTTCCTTTCACCTTCTATTGTCTTTTGGCATCCCAATTTCCTACCAAACAGCCTATATTAAGCCACTCTTCAGCATTTAATTTCCGTTCTTGAGCAATATCAAAAATCTTTGGAAAATTACGAAACTCACATCAAATTCAAAAACTCAACAAAAACAATATTAATTAAAAAAAACTCAACAGATTAACAAAAAACGTTCCTTCTTTACGTCAATCTTTTCTTTTTGGCTGGATAGTTGAATTATTTTTTTGCCTTAATTTGGAATTTTTTCGCACTTGTTAGTTTTACATCAATCTTTTTTTGGATTATAGTTTCTTCTCGACGAGAAAAAATTGAAAAGTACAAAATTATGTTCAAAAGTAATTTTTTTGAATAAAGACAAAAATAATCCAACACAAATAAATTTTTTTTGATTATTTTTGTTTTTATTCAAAAAAATTAACTTAATTTTGAATTTTTAGATTTCTCTCATTGACACAAACCAATAATCTATAAAATTGAACAAAATTAAGAAATACGAAATTTTTTGAATAAAAGAGACAAAACACAATCGAAACGGCTTAAGTAAGCCAAACTCAGTCTTTTGCAAATTACAATTTATTCATTCAGCTTTATTAATCTGATTAGAATTCGTTAGATTTTGGTGAGTGATATTTCAGTTTTTTTAACTCGAATGTTAAGGGTTTTTAATGGTTAATTCGGGTCCCTGTGGAAGAATTGCATAGGTTCATTCGGGTCCCTGTGGAAGAATTGCATAGGTTCAGTTGGTGGAGGGGATGGGAATGGAAGAGTAACATGGGGGCATTTCAGTCCCATACTAAAAAGACCGAGTCTTCTTAAAGAAACAATTTATTACTCTACCATAACCTTTATATTCCCCATAAAAAGTAGAGTGAAATAAAACATTTAATGCAATTCTATCATATGCCCTCAAGGCACATACTATTAACAAGACCATTTTTTATTGGGTTGCTTCTAACTTTGGCCTTTGGGGAAAGATTCTTTTTAAGGATATCGCTTGTCCACCGTCCGTGTTTGGATCTCAAAGAGCAATCTGGATTGTCTCAATCTTTCAGACGGTGTTAATGGTAAAATCTGAACCATTGATTGTTAAAATGAACGATGAAAATGGCTTCTCTGCGGTCCAATTGCAGAGAAGACAGATCTTTCTTTTTAAGTGACGTAATTAGGCCCTTTGTCCTAATTTTTTGGCAATTTTTTTGCGAGGTATTTTTTTACTATTTTTTTAATTTTTAATAAATACGGTCATATTTTTACGTCATATCGTTCGTCTCATTAATAGAAATCTAAAAATATAGACCAAAGTTACAAAAATTTCTATAAGATGATGAAAAGAGCAAAATAATAAATCTTTGGGGCATTTTTTTGTGATATTTTATGAACTTTTTTCAACTTTTGTCAATACTTTTATACCTTTCCCGGTTCATCTCAGCGAGGCGAAAAATGTTGAATAAATTTTTTACCGAAATCTGTAAACTTGAGATAAACACAATCCAAAAGATCGCACCAAAAAGTCGTCAAAAAATTAGGGCAAAGCTGATTATTTAACACTACTTGATATCGCGTGTCGTTTTGGATCGCACCAGAAAGTTGTAAAAAAAATAGGGCAAAGCGGATTATTTAACATTATTTGATATCGTGTGTCATTTTACATATTACCCCTCAACAAATCAAGTAGTGCCAATAAAAAAAAACAAAAACAAATAGTAAGTACGTAGTGTTTTTCTAATCTAAAAAAAGAAAAAAGAATATCAGCCCACTTTTACTAGGATGATTAGTTTGGTGAAATTCTAACTTCACGCTCAAATACACACTGTGAAACTTTTTAGAGAGAGAAATTGAGATGTGGTTCATAAGGTAGTTCACAGGTGCACTACAGGGTTGTAGTGTGTCATTCGAACCATTCTTCTCGACAATCAATGATGCGAATTTTTTCTCGATAATGAACGGCTCAGATCAATAGAAATTGAGATCAAATTTGGACCATGAATTACGAGATGAAAGACCTCGTATGCCGCAATACAACTCTGTAATACACCCATGCATTACTGGATCCCGGTTCCCAAAGAAAGGCTTTCTCTCTCCCATTCTTTTTGGTTTTTTCATGGGAAGACTTTCTCTACTTTGCTTTTTCCCAGGTAGAGAGAGTTTCGAGATAATTAACTACTACTCCGTACGTAATACACTAGGGAGAGGGGGTGTTTGGACAAATAATTCAAAATGCCTTATTTTTTGTTTTTATTTAAATTTTTTTCGTATCACTTGGCTTATTGTCATTTTTATGGGGATTATTGCATCCTCACGACAAGAGAAATCTAAAAAGTAAAATTTCACCCGAAATCCAATTTTTTTTGAATTTAGACGAAAAAATTAGCTTATTGAATCAACTGTAATCATAAAGGGGCTTCATGCGAATTTCAACCAAAAAATAACTCATGATGATGTCATGGATTAGAAGCTGAGTAGGGACTCGATTTAATTTTGTATATTGAGGTCACTCATTACCTACGAGCCTATGAGTACTACATAAGCAATATCCCAATATCAATTATTCGTTGACTTCTAAGGAAAATAATGTGGCCCCAATAGAATGTTTTACCATCATGGCGGAGGTGAGAATTCTGCATCTTCTTCTTCTCTCTCTTCTTTTTCGACGGTCAAGATGTTTGGACTAACTTAAGATGTTTGGACTAACTTAAGCGCGCCTAAATAATTTTCTTCTCCGATCCGACTAAAAACAGGCCATTCACACAAGAGCTAGGGTTGCAAAATTTTGAATTGAAGATGTCTGAGCTTACACCGCATTCTGTTGCTTTTGCTTTCTAGTATTGTATGGCTTCAATATACTAGTACAACAGAAGAAACCCACTACTTCAAAATGAGGACCGAGGAGGGAGGGAGGGAGCGAGAAAGATTGCCTTTAGGAAATAAATGCTATTCATACCATTACTGAAACCATATGAAGAAAAAAAAATCGAGCCACATTTTTCAACTTATAAGCACATACGGAACCAGTTGCTTCGAACAAAGTTGTGAAACGAAAGAAAAATTCTACAAGATGTTTCAATCCCCGAGAATCTTCTGTTTTTTTGATGTGTTCATGTATGGTCTGATGACCCATTCAGTTTGAGCTTCACTCTGATCCATCGTTCCTAGCTTGACCTGCAATGGCAAATAAATCGAACATTAGAAAACCACCCGAAGACGTTCAACCAAGAAATAAACTATGGATCAGAATAAAACATGCCCAGAAAAGTTGGTTATTAACTCAAAGAGGAATCAACCACCCAAGAATCACAGAAAATCAAATCAAAGGCTCCAATAATACCACGCTTGTTTTACTGGGGATGGTGCTTGGGGTAATGGTGCAAACTCAATCGTCATGCATGACAAAACTAAATGCGAATTGACAAGAGAAACAGCACCAATGATATCAACTCCAGTGCCGTTTGTGTCAAGGGCTCGAGTACTGGAAAAGGTCAAGGGTTAGTGGTAAAATAGGAATATAGGATCATGCAAAAGATGGAGGAAAGGAGGAAAGTCCCACCTCGACATACAGTAGTATACTACATCATATGACTCAAGAATCAAGAATGTGTCAATCCTTTTGACAGTCTCAGGTGATAATAAGATTTGCAAAAATGTCTATGCATGTATGATACAGGTTATGGGTAGAAGGTATGTCCTCAATAACCAATGACTACAAAAGGAAAATAAAATGTCCAGAATGACGTAATGAGTAATGAGTAAGCACAAAAACAAATGGCTCCGTCCCTTGCTCCTCTCTATGTTGTGCGGCGCAAAAGAAATCTTTTTTATAAAACTCAACTAACAACAATAATCCAAATGTAAGAACGAATGACGAAGGACCGTGAAGCTGACCCAAGTGCTTGGCACAAAAGGTTAGTTTGGTTTGCTATTTGAATGAGAAAGAGTAAAAGAAAGATGTTAAATATCTTTAGAATATCATGAAAATAGCTTTTATTTTAAACATGGAAATCTCCTCACAAACATATAACATATTGGCGTGCCCTGCAAATTTACTGCAATTACATGGCACAATTACCTGATACAGCCGTAATTCAAATCGAGGACCAATCTCTTTCAGCTCAATTGATTTAGGCCCTCCTCGTTTCTCGTAGATATGATGCCTGGATGATAAGTCCCATATTAAAATGCAGTACAAAGGCAAAGTAGCCTTACCATTGGGCAAATAGCAAAATTCACGAGGATACATGTAACACTTTGTTTAGTAGCTTAAAACAAGATACATGTCATGCTTTCTCAAAAGAAACATGCCAAATCAGAAGGGAATGCAAAAAACTGACAGGACCGAAAAATCATAGTAATAGATGCAGACATGGAGTCAGAAAAGGGAAGAGAAGAGGGCATTCAGAATTAAAACACTAAGGTACATTTGTACCTTTTTCTTCGCAGGGTTATTCCAACACTAGACAAATATTTATTCATATTGTGTTAAATTTACCGCATGCGCAGTAAAGATTATGTAAGAGAGGGCCCCAGATATGCCAAATGTGAGGTAACCACCAGAGGTCACAATAACAATCGTAATTTAAGAAATAGAGCAAGGTCTACATAAACGATATGGACGGCTTTGTTGTATGGTGTAAACTTTTCTCAGTACATTTTCCTTGGGCATGGGTGAAGACGGAGAGAATAATTACCTTGGCACTAAATAACAAACTGTTTGGACCTAACCCCCATTTGAGAATTCAATTAGATACTTGCCTGAGCTAGACTCAATGAGTTGCTTTTGGAAACAAGTACTGATCTTTTATGAGACAGAGATCAATTGTGTCATATCAAGAAGTAACAGGTACAAAATACAGTTTAATTCAGAAAGTTTAAAATCAAGGGCTTCAGGGAACTCGAATTTTATTTATAAGGTGGTCTTAGCAAAAGAACCCTCCCTTAAGCAAGCCTTTTCTACTTTTCTCTGCCTCCTAAACTAAATTACACCACTTTTTGAGGGTAGGACCATAATTTTGAGCTTTTAGAATAGAACACGTTCAAGGGTCCTACCGGCTTACCCGCCTTATCATCTTAACCTGCAATATTTAAGAGTCCTACCACTCAATAATCTTAGCCTTCATTCTACTATCCCCCAAGGGCCCCAACAACTCCACGGAGTGGTAAGCATCATGCACAATAAATATTCTAACAAAAAGTAAAAACCATTGTAGACTATTTACTTGCATAGTAATCGGGAAAAAAAATACTAACAAGACCAAGTCTTACACATCAACAACATGTAGAAAAAATGTGCAGTCATGCAGATCAGAGATCCAAGAGGATATGTTAGTAACCAGAGGATTAGTGCATGACTAGGGAATATGACATCCATGGATGTTCTTTTCCTCATAAATGGCACCTCCTGCCAATTAAATAAAAAACAGAAACATCTGCGAGAATATACAAAAGACAACAAACCTGAAAGAAATATAGTCAGCCTGATTGGCAAAGGTGATGATCCGTTTTGTGTCAGGCTTCGGCACTGGAAACAGATGCTTTAAAATGTTTGCTGTCCTTTGGCCGAGCTATCACCAATCAATCCAGAAACAGTTAGAGCAAAATAAAAACACAAATGTGGAGCCAAAATATACATACATTTAGAGCCAACACATCCTGTGTATAAGTTATAACAATAAGCTCAGCAGACAAAAACGTAATTGAAAAAAACTACTACAGGAAAAGGTAAAAAAAGAAAAGAAAAGAAAAGAAAAGAAAAGGGGGCTACCAGATACCAAAAAATGAAGGCAAGCATAAACACCAATAACTTCTCAAAAATATTAGAGCTATTAAAAGCTAAGTATGATACAGTGAAACCTACTTTTTATTCATATAAAACCTATGGTGTTCGAACATGATGGTATACAAAACATTGCAGGCGCAGAAACTCCAGTCCTTTATGCACATCGAACCACGCAACTAAAGCATACACCTAATTGAAATGCATTAACTGCTGCAATAAGCTTCATTGAAAACACAAGACAATCATCTAATTGTCTGTGAACCCTCTCAGGAGAAAATCAATATACTTCTGCCTGGGAAAACCTGTAAAATTGTACCTTGGTAGAGAAATTGTTAAGAATCAAATGTGGATAGGCCTCGGGCATTGTTCCAATGGCTTTTTTGTCCTTAATGTCGTGTCTTGTAACCTACAGGAAAGTAATAGATTAGAACATTGTAACCAAAATACAAAAGAGAAGGTGGTTTAACAGGCACTATATGGAGTAGAAACACATACCACATTGAGTAATCCAAAGTACGCAGTTGGACCAAAGGGTAAATGGCTTATAATTATGCCATCTGGCACACCCCGATGCTCATGAACCAAAACGACATCCGTGAAGTCATGTGCACGGCAAGTTTCAATAATTTCAGAAATAACCTGCAAATAAGGGGAAAATTAGTTACATAATTTCAAGGAGCAGAGGAGCATGTTTGTAAGCTAAAAGAGTACGCTTTACCTATTTTGTCGATATATAGTTTTCAGTACATATTATTTTCTAAATCAGATGACATAAAGTGAAGTTGTGATTCATGATTTATATGACTCACGATCCAACATTAAGTACAAGAATTTTAGTACAATTCACGTTTGACAACCATGACCATAACATAGACCTAAGACACAATGGCACAGGTAAAGCTAGTAGATTTTGACAAGTGATACATCACATGGAAGATGTCGGAAACTAGAAAATGGAACAATCTCCGGTGACATCACATGATGATGTCCAAATCACTTGAAAGAATAAGAACAGATAAATTTAGTTTTCAAGTGAAGCTTAAATGTCATTCTTGATGTCTTGTGGCACTCAAACTAATGTCTAAGTCGGACAAGATAACAAAACAATAAAATAAGACGACAAAACAAAATGAAACACCGGGCTGAAGACATGTACACTGAGTAACCACGCCATTGGAAATATAGAGTGTGAGAAAAAATGGAACAATCATAAGCCAACCTGACCACCACGATTCATCCGTTGTGCATTAGGAAATACAATCTTCAATTCCTGCAAAAATAATTATGTGATAACCATTCAATGTTCGACAAAACAACAGCAACTAAACAGCACGTGCATGAAGCACAGAAAGGCAACAAAATTCATTGCGAAATGGACAAAATCATAACTTTTCAGACAAAAATAGACTGACCAACCTTTACGAACTGTGTAAGAGGAGCACTTGGGTTGCGGGATGTGGTGAGCAGGATTTTAGGATCTTTTTCAGATGCACTAGCATACTCATCGTCGATATTTGTCTTTGGAACTAGATTCGAGAGAAGAAACAAGATGTTATATTGCAATGTCAAAAAAGAACTTCCACATGTAAAAAGAAAAAAAAGAAAAAATTCAAACCAATAGCTAAATCACTAGAAGCAGATTATGGATGGCTAATGGGTGATAGCGTGATACAAATGAGTGAATCAGGCTCCAATGGACTTCACACAGACATCAGAATCTGTAACTTATTGCCCAATGATGCGTGCACGTTAATATTGCCTTGTGAAAGTAAAAATCCAGGGAACCAAAGAAGTGGAGCTTATGCTTAAGGGTCTAAGTTCTAAGTTCACACCACTGCTCATGCCAGTATATTCCTTTACCAGATAAGATATGGGTACGCAGGGCAAGGTGTCACCCAACGCACAATATGTAGCAGATAGGCAACCTTTAACCCATTTTTCATGAAGGTTGGCCCATTTTTGGGGGTGGAGAAGCTTTTCTTGGGGACACATATCCGCACCACAATACTGCAACAATAGTGCTGCCATCATATTAGGTCACGAGTCACAACCACTCCCAACAAACTCCTTCCCTTGAGTGCAAGAATCAATGACGGAACTAAAGATTAGAACTTCTATAGTTCCATGTCCTACTTTTAATAACAGAGACTTTTGTTTTCTTGTCCCACGCAAATTAAATACTGCAAATTCAGTATTTCCTTCATTGAATTCTCTCAGCAAGCAAATGAAGCCTTTAACGTAACACCCCATAAACAAATTGCATCTTCACCAATTGAAGCAAATGAATCAAACTCAATATGTGCACAACTTAAACAACGTATAAAAGAGATACATACTGGCAGTGTTTTCGTCCTCTAAGTCGATTTCTCGGCGTAGTTCGGCCTCTTCGTTTCTGAGCTCGGTAGGGATTGGTTTTCCCTCTGCAAACAGCAAAACACAAGCATAAATAATGAATCAAAATAAAGTATCCAATTAGAATACACCAATTTTCGAAAAAAAATCATCTTTTTTTCAGCTGTTTGATCATGGGATAAGAGTTACCTTCGAGGGCTTCTTTGATCTTTCGCTTCTTCTCGTAGAGCAAACGCTCTTTGCCCTCCAAGCTCTTCCTGTAAATGTACTCTCTCCTCAGCCGTACGTTCCTTCGTAACATGTCTACAGCTTCACAAACCCTAGCTCAGCTCCTGCCTCGTTTGTATATCTATAGTATAGAGAGAGAGAGAGAGAGAGAGAGAGAGGTGCAAGGTCAGGTACAAGGAGGGGCTAGGGTTTACAGGTTTAACAGTGATACCTGAAGAGAAACAAGAAACGACGGCGTAAAAGCTATTTATTCATGGCCGGGTACAATTCACCGTAAGTCCTTACAGTTTCAGTGACCTTTTCAATTTGGCCCCTCCATAGACTTTCTTTGTTCTTTTTCTCTGAGGAGTGGGACTCTTTGTAGGATGTTAGAGCATCTACATTTGGTCTTTCAGAGCCCATTTAATGTTGAAATTTTCATGTAAGAAAACAACTATTTTTAGATTTTGCACTCTATTTGACCACTTTCTTCATTAGATAGAAAACACAATCTCAATTTTAGCACTTGTGTTACATGTGGCAATATAGAGGGAGAGGGGACCATAAAAATTTTCAGAAACTATGGTGAGACGATAGTTGAAGGAATGATCAGAAAGTCTGAGGCCACTGCACCAAACCACCGCATAAGGCCACCACATGCCATGTGGGGCCTACTTCAGGCCCCATAAAAATACAGGAAAATATCCATAAATTTTAAAATATTTATTTATGGAATTATGTAAAAAAAATCAACTCCAATGAATATCGGTGTGGGGGCGTGATTTCTTCGTGATTCTTCTGGTGCGGCTATCTCCGAAGATGAGATCGTGAAAGCTAACGCCGGTCTTGATGTACCTGCAGAACCGGAGGGGGCTGTTCCTCCGGGAAGAAGCTCCGATGAGTAAGTCAGTAGGTGGAGAGAAGAAGTATAGTCAGAACAATATGTTGGAAAGAAAGAAGTGTTCTTTTAGACCAGATTTGGGATCCCCGCTCTCAGTGGTCATGCTTCTCTATTTATAGGCAAAGAGGTGAAGTGCTGAGCAAGTTGGTCATACTTTCCACGTGTCACGTTCTGCTCGGTTGGCGCCTTCTAGCAGGGCCATTTAATGAACACCACTTCCCTAGTCTATCAGAGCCACATGGGTTGATGTCAGAAAGGTCACATCGTTCAGAGATGTCACTTCGAATGTCAGAGAAGACAGCTTACTTATCAGTAGATATTTATGGAAGGTTCCACAATCGTCCAGGTTAGCGCGGGACCCACGTCCGGCATGCGAATTATCCGAGCGTAGGATATCCCGACCGAAGCAAACCCTAGCCGAACAAACGGAAGTTCGTATCCGTGCGCTTGACAAGACCCCGAGCGAACTCATGTGTCGTACGTTCGGATATAGCTTATAATTGTTCGGTGAAGTACTCGTGGTTCCGTCTATCCTTCGGTCCGGCCGATGTCCAAACTTATTTACAGGTGAACTGTGATAGCTTTGATGATGGGTCAAACAGCGTGTGAACCCTCATCCCCCCTTTTTGGACCTTGTGAACCTTCGGATATTTCGGCCCCCTACAATCGGTAAGTATGTTTTCTGAATTTTTAGTTTTTCTATATTATTGTGGGGCTTGGAGTAGGCCTCACATGGCGTGCGGTGCCTTTACGCGGTGGTTTGGTGCGGTGGATGTTGCACGTTTGAGGAACCATCTATGCATAGCTTTTGTTCTTTTCTCCTTTCTTTACACACTAACCAACACTCTAAAAGTACCTTAAAATGTCAAATGTAGCACTTTGGCTTTCTATACCTAACAATTCTTTCACACACAATTTTTGGTCGCACTTTTTACATTTTCTCTTTGTAATATAACACACCATTAACAAAAAGAAATTTAAAGAGCCAAATGGAATTGCTCTTATAGTGAGTTAAAATGGTGCTAGATATGTCAAATGTGATACTGCTGCGTTAGCTCTAGTTCTGTGGCACACCTAAGCCATACACCTTAGACTATTTTTTTGTTTTTTAATTATAGTGACATAAATTGAAAAAGTGAACTGTTAGGACAACTTGAAGGCAACTTTTTTATGTTCTAAGTTACATATTAGATTCATAAACACAAACAATATAAATAAACTGCAGGATGCTGCTAATTCAGTTCTTAAAGGGTTGTATAGAAAAATAGCGACTTCTAGAAACCATATTTTGTTTTGCAAAATGGACACAAATGAGTAGCTTCCATGTCTTTGCTTCCAGTCATATTTGGGAATGAAACACGGGCCTTCTAAGGTAAGAGCTTGAGATGGAACTTCCGATAACGTTACGCATAGCGAAAACATAAACTAGTTTCGGCCAACAGTTCATTTTGGTGCTCGATTAGGCGTATGAGAGCTTTTTGCCAAAACTACGAGCGCGAAGCTAGTCGATCAGAATCCTTGTACCTGCTCCTCCCTTAGCTTACGACCCTCTCCGGAAAAGGTCGTAATCCAAATCAAAAAGTCTAGAAGACCCCGGAAACAATACGATAAGCTAATTAATGCTGTGTGCAACTCTGTGCAAAAGTATGAGTCTGTTTGGAAGATTTGCTTGAACTGTCGAGAAAATATCGACCGTTATGGAGTGAAAATATTAATATTAAAATTGAGACCCCACTGTAATGTAATTTACATATTAATATTAAAAGCACAATTGTATTTTATTTTCTTCAAAACTCTTGCAATAATATCTTTTTACATTTATATTGTCATAATTGTATCCTTTTAGTTTGATTTTTTTTTTGTGTGTGTGTGTTATTTTTGTACTTTTATCATTTTTAAAAAAAATTCATGAATATGTAAAGGAATTCGCTTCGAGCCTCCAAAATATAAGAACTGGCCCTACCTCACTTCTTTAACCACGAGACTGGCATACCCGTTGGAACTAGGACGTTCAATACCCCTCGATTCAGGATTACATCAAGTATAACAAAAAAGCTTATGCATCTGAACAACGTATGCTGCAAAACATTGCACAAGGTGGAGGAACGATTTGTAGCAAAAGGCTAGATGCCAAATTGAAACAATAGGACGGACGAGCCGCATCACCATCCATTCATGCAAATCAAAAGAACAAAGTTAAAGGATGAAAACCAAAAAGCAACCTGTAAGGACACTGATACTTGCAATTAAAAACCAAAAAAGAAACCTGTAAGGACACTGATACTTGCAATTAAAAACCAAAAAAGAAAATCTTAGAGAAAGGAAAAACACAATAACAGCCCCTTTTGCTTTTGCTTTCCTTCTCTTTTGCTTTCTTCCTCAAATGACAAAGATTGCACCATATTAGAGGGAATGAAATTGAACATTTGGAACTGGTGAAAGTACAAGGACAGCTAAAGCAAGGCCAGCAACAACATCCATTTGTACAGAACCATCTCATTTGCATGAAAAATGGAAATTTTTAGTATTTAAATCAGTATACTAGTTTTCCTGTGATCGCTACGTTTCTTTCACTCCTACCATAAAGAATAAAAGGATTTACTCCAAGAATAATATTGTATAAATTTGTATGAAAAAAGGAAAAGAAAAATGTTCGCCACCTTGTTTACTTTGATACCGAATGTCTCAGAAGTAGCTGGACTGAAGCTGCAGAACCTCAAGATGTGCTAGTACCTTAGCAGTCACCGATTTCAGTTTTGGATCACCCTTTTGAGCCAAATCAATGAGCAAAACCTGGGCAGATTCTCCAAACTCCACGCGGTGAGCGTCCACTCTGAAAATTCTTTCCAATATCCACAGTGCCTTCTCCTGAGCCTTAACCGTGCCTTGTTTTAGAATTTTTATAAAGGGCTGAACACCGGCTACTTTGACAATGTAATTACTTCCGTTTTCCCAAGTCTCATCTTGCAAAAGCGTAGCAAGGGCACCCAAAACGGCTTCATCTGTGTCCCCTTCATTACTCTCCAAAACTTGAACCATTTTCGGAATAGCACCTGCCTTGACCAAACAAAATGTGCCCTTTACAGAGCAGCGACAATCATGAACTTCGCAAAAGTCAACATCTGAAGGAGGGACACACAACCACCTCGTTTTGGTCTTTTTGAGAGACATTGTGTTTTGTGATAATTGAGATAGGGAGGTTGCAGCCCTAGATTTCGTGAGAAGGGACTCACTTGAGAGCAACTTCACAAGAAAAGGAATCACGCCTTGTTGGACAGAAAATGCTTGTAGTTTCTTGTCCGAAGGAACTGTAAACCGGAGAAATACACCCGCAATGCTCTCTTCTAGCAACCTCGTCGTGGGCATTGAATTTGCTGGGCTTGAACACAGTATAGACATCAGAACGGGTATTAAGTTTGCCTTCTTAAATATGTCTGTCACTTTCTTGTCACTAACTGGAAGATTACTTAGTATCCCAACAGCAGCAGCCGTTTCCCTCTCAGATACCCTGGATAATACGACATTTATAATAATACTGAGATTGGTTTCCGCCAACTGTTCTGTTAGCTCTTCTGATATATCTTTGGAAAGAGTGTATAGCAAATCCAAAGCACCGGTCCTGATTTTGGTGTTATTGTGGGCCAAAAATGGTAACAGAAGCTGAATAGCGCCGTTTTCATTCATTTTCCTTCTGACTTTGGATGAACTTTTATGGGTAGCAATGCTATTGAGTGCTTGTAGGAGGTGGTTTTGAACTGCTGGAGTAGAAAGGCTTAAAAGGGAAAGCATTTGATGAGCAACTTCTTGGTTAACGAGAATGGAATCAGATTCGGCTATTTTAGCAAGAATGGCGGAAGCTGGTTCTCGGAGAGTCATGAGGACGGATGTGACGGAGAAGAGCAGCTGAAGGAGAGAGGATATGATGCCGATACTGATTAAACGCTGGATGTTTTCTTTTAAGGTTGATAGGCTTTGCAATGCGCTTAGGGCCAACAGTTTTGCTTCGAGTTTTCCTCCTTGAAACATTTGGACAAGCAGTTCGATTGCACCATCTGAACCGAGGGAGGATTTTCTTTGATCTGTGAGTTTCATTCTGGAAAGTGCTGTTGCCATTAGGATCTTGCTCATGTCTGAACCTGCAAAAAGTATGATGTCACAAATTCGGTTAGACATCTCCAACAGTGATATAACTTGCTCTCTTTGTGCATCTCCCAGAATTATGTAAACAAGCAAGTGGAAAGCCAAAGACCCTTCTGTCCATGGAAGCAGCTGTCCGATAGCTCCGAGGATTGACATTCCACTTGCAATGCTCCCCATTTGGTCAATGAGTAGCGAAAAAAGCACGGACACAGATATGCGACACTGACTAAAAGCATTTATATGACTACTCCTAGGTGCGTCTCCCATAGATTTACAAAACTCCAATCTAGAAGGGTCTGGATTCGTGATTAACATCATTACGATCTATAAATATCACGATCCTGTAGGTGAAACTTCATTGCTTCTATTCGTTGAAAAATTCCATGAAACAACTTATTCTTCTTCTAATACCTAGAAAGTGTCCCTTCTATTCCACAAGAAGCACTACCAAATATTGCAACTAGCTCATTAAGGCTGTGTTTGGATCTTGAATTTGTGAAAGAAAAAAAAATTGAGAAAAGGCATTCAAACGTATCGAATGGTGAAACTTCACAAAGGAAACTAGACACCAAAATATGACCAAGGATCAATATAAATACTATGGATTACCTTCCTTTAGGTAATGCACTAGGGGCTTGAAGTAACCAGCCTCTGCCATATGAAGAGCATTCTGTGTATTACTAGACAAAGCACTCAGCAAACTCCCTGCATCACCCGAAGCAACCGGATCATCCCCATTTAAAATGGCAACCAACATAATTATACACCCTTGAACTCTCCCAATCCTTCTTCTAACCCCAGAAACATCCGAGAGGCTCGACAAAAGCCCCACAGCTTCCCGCTGCTCTTCCTCATGCCGCACCAACGATTTCACCAACGTCGTCAAATACCCAGCATCTGCCATCTTCTCCTGCACCCAACAACTAATACTGAATACCAAGTCTCAAATGCAATTCAATGAACACACGAAACAATACCACGTTTTGAGAAATGATCTAAATTGACACCTCGTAAGTAAATACCTTGTTTCCATCGTTCTGTGAAGCGAGGCTTCTTAGAATCTGAATTATAGTCAGCCGATTATTCTGTTTACTCGTGCCCAACCGATTAAACAGAATTGGGATTACCCCCTCTTCATTAATCCACTCGCTCGTGATCATGTGATCCCTAATCATCGAATTAAAGGCCGAAAGAGCGGACTTAAATTCGTCATCTTTTCCATACTTAATCCGCAAAACCACATCACCAATATCCAGAGTAATTCTATCCTGTCCAATTTCCTCCTCGATTTCACCCTCTGTTTCCCCTGTTTGATCGGTTTCCCCTGTTTGATCTGTTTCCCCATCATTCACAAAGTCTGATTCGGGGCTCAAATCAAACCTCACGCTCATCATTTCTCTGCGCAAGGCCTCAATCTTCTCTTTACTAAGCAGCTGAACATCACGACTAGCGAAGAGCACAAGGCCTAACGACCGTCCTAGACCCTGGGCCACATCTTCGACTTGTTTCTTCGATGGGGGTTTACTGCTGCCTCTTCTCGTCGTCAAAGCCTTGGCTCGTCCGAGCTCGGTCTCGAGCGATTCAACGGCTTTTCGAATCGGAGAGGTGTCCATGAGCTTGTATTGCTTCAACTCGCTGAGAATTGGACTCAATTTTTTAGTCAAAACAGAGTATTCGATGAAGGACTCGTTTTCGGAGACTATTTCCGAGGTTACCCTCGCCGAACCTATATCTGAAAAACTTCTAATTTCCATTTTTCGAACCACAACTGAAGAGAGAGAGGCAGAGAGAGAGAGAATTCTCTCTTCTTGTAGGTGGTGGTGATTCAGACTCTACTTCTCTGCTTTATATAGTATGTGGGTATCTATGTACATAGACTTCTTGTGTTCTTTGTCCTTGGGTTCAACGTAAAGTACAAGGTAGTAAGAGAGAGAGAGAGAAAACAGTATGAGAACATGAGAAGAATAAGGAATTGAAGACCTCCCTGTAGAAGAAACTTGCAGAGGACAGATAGACTTCTTTTCTCCAATCAAAACTAGTGTTTACACGGGAAAACTTTATCTACATACATAAAATCCAGAGAGAGAGAGAGAGAGAGAGAGAGAAGGGGGTTTCTTGTATTTTAGTTGTTGTCTTCTTCTACTTGTATTTATGTGGAATTAATGACACAAGGCATAAAAGACCAAGAGAGGGAGAGTGTGATTTACTTGTGCCTGCAATGTGTTTAGTGAGAGAAAGAAATCTATAGAGGAAAATGTCGTGTAGCAGACCTGGTTGGTAAAGCATCCTGTTTAGCAGTTTGTATGGTTGCGAAGAAAAGCATCCCCTCGTTAAGTCTCTCTCTCTCTCTCTGCCACTATGGAACTCTGACCAGTAAAAGAATGACGACTTCACATTCTCTCTTCAAACTTCCACTGAAGCAACGTGTGGGATAGAGGGAAGACGAGGTCAACTCCCCTCTCTCTCTTTCTCTGTATCTTTATCTCTCTTGAATGTTCAAAGGTTTAAAGCTCAACGATCAGTTTCACACACAACCAAAAAAAAGGCTCAAAGATGAACCATTTATTCTGGGCTTTTTGAATGCAGCGGCCGCTTTCGGTAGGTGCATTATTTAGTAGGCCTCTATTTGTGACGTGACCATATATAACGAATTTAAAAACGTTTGATTATCAGAATTAAAAAAACAAAAACAGATTCGTATGTTGTGTTTTATTTTATACTCACCTCAGCTGGTCAACTACTCAACTGCAGTATTTTACTATTTTCCATTATTTAAACAAACAACGTACAAATTTAATATAGTACATATATGATAATAAAAGCATTACAGAAGTAATAAATTGCTTTTTCTTTCATCACATCTTTTTTTTTTTTTGACTGGTTCACAACAACATCTTGAAAGTAGATATTCTACAATTTATAATTTGAGGAATCACGATGTGTTTCATTAACTAAAATAAGTACTTATTTTTATTTTTTGAATTAAAGATATGTATAGTGAGAGAATGACATGTCTCGTAAAGCGAAAAATAAGTACTTAAAAAATAAGAATCTTTTTTTTATAGAAAAAAAATAAAAACCTTAGCAGAACGGGTCAGTGTGACAAAATTGATAAATTGGAGTGGAGTATACATGGAAAGTTCGGTGCACAAGGTGACTAAGGCTTTAATCGAGGATGACTTGAATGTGGCTCCAAACATTAAGGGGAAGATATTAGGGCCGCAAATCGACCGAGTTGTTCGTGAGCAGTTTGAGGGGCTCAACTCGTTAACGGTTGGACTCAGTTGGACTCGTTTAGTTGACTAGCTGTAGCTCGGCTAGTGTACTCAATTTGAGGTTGAGCTCACTGTAGTTTGAATGAGCTGAGCTCCAACAGCCTAAAGCTCGGCTTGACTTGGCTTGTTTGCGCCCCTGCTAACAATAGTTGGCCGGAAGGTACCCTGATGGTATGTTGGGTCTCTTGCCAAGCTTTTGAGGACGGATTTATGCAGATATCGTCCAGTTGCCTTTTGTTTATGAACTTGGGAAAGTCCACTGTATCGCCCTTGTTCCTAAGGTGAAAAAAGCTTTATACGAGTTTACGTAAACAAATTGAAGCAAATTATACAGGAGATGGCTACAACTAACAACAGGTGGTTTTTGTTAATCGAAGAGCTCATAACTACCAACATCCGTGTGGCCTGGGAATTGGAAATTTCGCCCTCGAAGTTGACATGAGCAAGCCAGACAATAGAGCAGAGACTGTGGTGTGGGAATTACATGAAAACTGATGATTCGGGTTAGTTGAATACATTCAACGATTGATAAAACAATCGAGTGCTTGATTTCTATCTCCTAGTCATGGAGTGCTTGCAAAACTGGGATGGAGATTGATTCAAAATCACACCTCTCAGTTTTGACAGATTTTCAAGGCAAAACACTTCCCTCGTTGTACTTATTCCTTGAAGCTAACCATTCTTTTCTAAGACGAGTGTCCTATGGATGAGAGGTGGTTTCGAAAGGGCTAAAATGGAGGACATGTGATGGGAAAAACGGAGGACAGGTGATGGAAAAAATGGAGGACAGGTGATGGAGGTGGTTCAGATAAAATGGCTTTACCAGCTTAAAACACACAAATTGGTTCAGTTCCAAATTTGGGATTGAACAACATGGTTATGAATCTCCTTGATGGTGGAAGTAGCAGGTGAAATGATAAAAGTGATTAGGCAACAATCTATCTAGAAACAAGCCGACATTATTATGGCAGTACCAGAGGGCGCGAGTGCCTAACTAGATGGAAGAAATCGAGTTTAGAATGAATGGCCAGATTCGTAACTGAATTATGACCAAACAAGATGTCTACCATCTATGATGCACAAGACAGCAGAATGACAAAACTTTTGTCTGTGTTTGGAACAAGATTTGTGGAGGGACTTCAAAAGGAGAAGAAAAGATGAAAGTACAGGAGAAATAATTCAATTTATTCCCTTTCTAACCATTTCGTACACCACTTCCTTCTGTCCATGAATCCATTCACATTTATCACCCAACAACGTGTTACCGTCCCTACAACAAAATATGGCCAATATAAAAAGATGCAAGAAATGATGTGGACATTAGAGGAACAAACTATAGTGCAGCAAGGCTAGCAATCTTCGAAAGAGCCAGACCTATGGGTCCTATTTTGAGATAACAACACAACTCAACCAGATACATACATGATAATTCAAGAGCGACCAACCCAATAAATTTAAGGAGGGCAGTAGCGTAGCTATAGTTGTAATCAGTAATGCAAGAATACCTCAGAAACAACTAAACACGGAAGAAAGGTGTCATAACATTCATGCTAAATAAACAATTCTAGATTCCGTGAATGGTTCTAAAACTCAAATCATTATGATCGTCATGGTGTCTGTCGGAGAATACCTAGGGCATAAAGAAGTCCATAAAGTGGGCTGTCTGAATTAAAAGGAAACTGTTCCTCAAAAAAAAAAAAATTAAAAGCATGTTAACTGATTGGAAGTTTGGAACAAAATATTAGTCCATAAAGTTAATTGCAGTGCTCTCCAAGCTAAAACGCAAATGCATAGTTATATACTAATGATTAGCATTAATGATTATAAAGAATGTAAGTACCTGCGAAGAAGTGTTGAGAAAAGTTCTGATTAGTAGGAGAATCTAAACTGTGGACCCTGATGAGTCACATACAATTCGAAACCTTTGTTTTTAAGCCGTTGTGGAATTTATTTCAGACGAGTCTCTCACTCTATTCTAAAAGTGTATTTGTTAGCTCCAGGGGACCCAAGCAGATTATTTAATACATATTGTCATATTGTTGTCACAGTTAGCGCGGAAAACCTATTGAGAATAACGAAGATCAAACCCATTTAAACTAGGTTTTTTTTATATATGATATTGCATTGTGGAATTCATTGTTTGGCAAATCCCTCACGATATTCTAAAAGAATATTTTTCTAGCTTTATAGAGCTCATGTGTATTATTTAATGCTTGCTATGGTGTCACAATCAGCGCCGAAAACCTATTGAGGAGGGCGATGACCAAAAAGCTATTTCTAGTGTATAATACAGACAATAGATGAAGGTAAACAGACCATGCTTGTCATTCTACCACCTTTGTTGACGCGATCGTCAAAGAGTGGAAAGCTTGTAATCACTAAAACGATATGAGATCATAATTGACCAAAAACACCTGGTAGCATTTGCAATTTATCCTCATAGCGTTTGTACCTAAGTCACATAATAAGTGTGTGCGTGAGCGTAAATGTGAGAGAGAGTGAGAGGGTGAATGCTACTTTTGAAAACATCTCGAATTACTAAATTTTATGAAAGTGATGATTTAGAGCGGGATCGCAAAACACTGATTAGGAGTGAGAGTACATGGCTGTTACTGGGAGTAGAAGCGAATAGTCCTACCAAACGAATATGTGACATCTATTCTAGTATATAAAGGGAGAACCCAAGTTTGGTTTCACCTTTTGTTGAAGCTGTATGGACTTTTTAGTGGACACAAAAACCCTCCAACACTACCGGTATTTACCAAATAATATTAATTACCCAACTCAACCATAACTGCACACTCTTTCAGTTTGCAGTCTTTCATACCTATTGTCAAACCTATCTTCTCCTCCTACGTATTCACCAAGCAAAACGACCATGCCTACCGCTGTATTTTATTTTTATTTTTTGGTCTTTTTTCCTTTCATTTTTATGCGATTGAATCGTTCAATGATGAAAGATGGTTTAATCGCAAATTTTCTCCAATCACTTGCACACACATCGCGTGTGCGAAGACGCTAGTATATAGAATATACATGTATATATAAAATAAACGTATTCAACATGTTGAATTTCGGATACTTGTTGGATCACGATACAACACGAAACTACCATAAGAGCATCTCCACCAACCTCAAGCAATTTCTAAGCAAATTGCCTAGGAAAAGAGCCAATTTTTTCTTTCGTCTAGCCACCAAATAACTTCGTCACCCAACAGCCCAGGCAAATGCCTATTCAAATCCCAAAACTCCTTTGGATAAAAAAAACCCATTTTCTCACCGTGTGTTCCAAAAACAACAAGGCAAACCCAGTGGGTTTCACGATTCGAAAATCAGAAAACCCCACCGGAATCAAGTCAAAAACCAAACCCACAAATTGGAAAACTCATCAAAACCACTGGTGCAAGCCAAGCACGACATCAAACCCTCGCAAATTGGCATTCACTTATATTCAGACCCATATCGAGTGAAAAGAAAAATCTCGATTCAGACATACTGTCACATAATCACATACAAATTGACATCCATACAATCGCAAATTTGACTTACCTTCTCACATCCTCGCAGGAGATGCTCTAACAACAAAGAACCAAATGGTAGCAATTAAGCTTAATTTTCCGATCACAGAGCAAATGGAAATCTGAGATTCTTATGAGGATACGTCTTATACACACTTAGGAAAAATGAATAGAAATGGTCGAATTAAAAAGTAACTAGTTTTGACGTGACTTACTCGAGGAGAGAAGGACGGAGTAGCCGCCGCCGCCGCAGAAGTCGGCTGAGGAGAGCTCCGGCGAGGTCTTCGATCGTGTCTCTGCTCGCCATTTTGACAATTATAAATGTACGATTGATGATGATCGCAAGAGAGATTTGTCAGGAATGCTTCAGTACGGCGCCGTTTTATGGTTTAACATACTTCGCAGGATCAAAATGAGAAGTCCTCTCACATGGCTTCTAGGCAATTAAATGGAAATTTGGAAAAATTCTATTCATCTGTTCAATGATCTGAATCCTTCATGTTGTAGAGCTCGTTGAAATCATTGATCTGGTGAAAATTAATGCTAATAAAGTACCAAAAACTATTCCATCGGAAAGAATTAGGAAGAATTTAGACTTATACTTATGGTCTTGCCACATTGAATCAAACGCAAAATAACTCGTTAAACCTAGGGCTGCTAAAAAATAAATCCGGTGAACCGTGAAACCGGTCCAGACCGAACCGATCCGTACCTTTTGGATTTTGTCCGTGGATTAATGGTCCGGACACGGATTGAAAAATTAGAAAACCGTGACTCGCGGTTCGGTCCACGGATTTTCATTACGAAACCATGGATTAACCGAACCGGACCGTGGAATATTTATTTTATATAAATAATATATATATATATATATATGTTTATTTATATAATAAATTGTGAGTAATGTTAACACTTTTTCCACCAATTTTAGTATTTTATCTTAATAATGAGATAAAATGTAGATGTACATAAAATATAATGAGTAAATCGTAGTTTTTTTGTATAAATTACGGGTAACCCTAGTTGAGTTTTCGTAGTTTGTTTCTTTTCCGATTCTTTTATGTTATGTAATGTACTATAATGATATAATCTTACTAGCGTTTTAGATTCTTTTGAATTTGATTTCTAAAGTAAGTTTTTGGTAGTTTATATAACAAGTACTTTCTGGTGGTGTTAAACTTAATTTTGAATGTAACCTTCTCTCCTTTTATTGTGGGATATATGTTTGAGTTTTATTTTTGCTAAAATCTGTGGACAAAATCGTAACCGATCTGCGAGTCACGGATTGGATTGGAACCGGACTGTAGGACTTTTGGTCCGGACACGAATTTCATTTTGTAAAAACCGTGACTAGCGGTTCGGTCCTCGGATTCCTAAAAATCCGAACCAAACCAAACCGGACCGCGAGCAGCCCTAGTTAAACCTACTCTCCGAAGAACGACAGAAGAGAATACTCCAGTACGGCGTCGTTTTAAGATGTGAAGTCATTTCACGGCAATTAATTGGTGATTCGTGAAATCGCATTCAATTGTTCAATGATCTGAATCGTTCATTTTGTAGAACTCATTGAAATCAATAACCTAAGTGAAAATTGGTGGTAATAAAAAACCAATCAATATCTCATCGGACCGAATTAGAAATAATTTAGACTGGTATTTACAAGTCTTGCCACATTGAATCAAACCCAAAATAAGTCATTACTAACATACACGACGTTATAAACTGATGACGACGGCGCCGGTTTCTTCATTCAAAGAAAGAATTAAAAAAAAAGGGGTAACCGCGGATACGTAACGATTGTTTGGCTTTTCGATACCATAGCATCCTGTTATACAGGTGGAAGGGAGCATCACAAGCGCGACGGCTGAATCCCGTTACGTATTGGTCCATTTATGATTTACAGACGACTCACGGCCGTTATGATGATTTTCGGCACATTTTTTTCTTAAATTTTCTTTTTAGAAATTTACGACCGCAACAACTGATTCCCGTTACATATCGTTCGACATTCCTTTAACAATACACCTTGATCGTTACTGTTACATTTTCCAATGCCGTTATTTAAAATCTTGATCAGAAGTTGAAAGAAGACCTTTAGTGAGTGAATCATCGTTAAATATTATCAGAATACTCTATGCTTGTATTGTGACCGTGCTTTCAATGTATTGGAGAGTTAAAGTTACCGTAAATACAAATCAGGGCACCCACATTGCAACATGGTACTGCGAATTTTTGCTTCAGGTTTATTTGGCTTCATTCTAAGGTTACAAAAAAACGGTTCAAATCATCGTATCGTAAGTTCACATAAAAGAATCCATTTGAACAAAATTAAGTCTTCACACGTACTCCTATAATACTTTGAAGGATAAAAATAAGATTTCAATTCCAAAATTCGAATTTCTCATCAGTAACATAATGACGCAAAAAACAGTTACGCTCTGCTGTTACGAGAAGATATTGAATGCCCTCGGGTAAGGCCGAGCACAAATTTAAACTGCACATTTATGTGAGATCTATTTTCAAAAGAGCGTTAAATAATTTTGAAAAAGCTAAAATCATCGGCCGGCTACAGTACACAGATCGGTTGCAGGGTCCACTCCGGGTCTCGTGCGAATGATTTGAATCGTTCAATAATTTTAAAATAATTTTTTAAAGTGGTTGTCCACAGAATCGGCTCAATACGATACGTGTAAGTGCTTGATTAATTTTTTTTTAAATTTAGATTACAGGATTTTTTGCACAACCACTCGAAAAATTATTTTACAATTATTAAACGTCTCGGATTATTAATGCGGGATCCAAAGTGGGCCTCGCATGCTTGTCTGTGCTCCGTATGCACAGCCCGTCGGTTTCCATGGAAGGTCTGGAATAATTTCTCATAAACCCCTCATTCTCTCCCTTCCCGCCACGTCCCCCTCGAACATGGCATGTGTCACCACCTCTCTCTCCTCTCTCTCTCTCTCACACACACGCACGCACGCAATCTGCATGTATATGTCCACATGATCATTCACCGCACCGTCTCTCCGTCTGGACATGAATGCGGAGAGCCTGCTCGCATCGGCGGCCATAAACATCGGTCTGGCCTTCGTGATCCTCTCCCTCTTCTCCGTCTTCAAGAGACAGCCATCCAACGCCGGCATCTACTACGCCCGCCGCCTCGCCCTCGGCCACCACATCCCCTTCGACCACTCCTTCACCCTCCGCCGCTTCCTCCCCTCCGTCTCCTGGATCTCCCGCGCCATCTACGTCACCGAAGACGAAATCCTCGAGATCAGCGGCCTCGACGGCCTCGTCTTCATTAGGCTCTTCAAATTCGGGTCAGTCCCGTCATTGTTGCATGTACTATATAGTCGATATTTCCACCTTAGGTCACTTTTACCGAAAGTGTCTATATCTCTGTTCTCGTGCAATACACTTTTTCGAAACAAAAAACCTTACATATTTCAGGAACTTGAATATATGTTTTTTTGTTGCGTTTGAGAAGGCTGATTAGTAGTAGTAATCACCAATGCTTTGGCTGATTCAATTTTTATGTTGAGCGTTTTATAGTATAAGCGCAGTATCCGTACTATGTTAGGGAGCACGAAAGAATCTATTAAGTTTAATGATATTTATCTCGTATTGTTGCGCAATATAACAATGTGAAAATTGTTTTAAAAGAGAGTTCGAGTGTGAGGGGAAGTTTGGAAGATTTTTTCATTTTTTTGGTTACGTGGAAAGCCAATAGAGGGACCGTGTTTGTGTGTCATTCATGTGCTTAGTATGTATGGAGTAAATAGATAATAGATGAATGGATTAAACACATGTTTGTGGGACCAAAAGTCGAAGATTATAACTTATGGGATATGTAATGTCATTGGATGTGATCGATTAATAGTACTCGTTTTATTTTGTGTCGACTTTTTAATTTGATGTCTTAATTACTTGTTTATTTTGGACAGGCAATGAACATCATCGGAAAGTTTAAGTTTGTAAAATGCAGGAATTGTGTAGTCTTAATAAGTTGTATACTTGTGTCCCAAAGCAGACAATTGAAATGGAGGGAGTACCACACCCCATTATGTCCCTAAGTTGTATATCTGTTCTTTTGTGGGATTTAAGAATTTGATGGAGATTTGGTCTGTAATAGTTATAACAAGTGACACATACTGGCCAAAGAAACATGCCCTAAAGAGTATTGCGGTAATTTGGTCATGTATATCCTAGTATGTACGATGCTGGCTAACTTCTTTTTTATTCGAGAACATAGCGACCAGCCAAACATTGAAGACTGGTAGAGTTGCAGGTCTACGCATTCTTGCTAACGGATGTGCATTTTCATAGTTATCGATTTCACGCGTTGTGCTAGTTGTGTATTTTTGGTTTGTAGGCCAATATAATTATCATATTTATACTATTTGTATTTAGTTTGTTTTGTTTTGCAGCATCAATTTCTTTTCCATATGCTCTCTTGTTGGATTGGTGATACTCCTCCCACTCAATTATACAGCTCATGATGGGCCATCTAAGAGCTCGGATTCCATGTCCATGGATTCTTTCTCAATATCCAATGTCGATCGAGGCTCTGACAGGTATTGTGTGAAACTGTGCACTAAAAATTGGTGTGCAGGTATTAAGCTCATATCTGTATCCACACTGTGTTTAAGTTTCATATTCTGTACAAAAACTGAGGGCATGAGTGTGGGTCCATCCTTAGGATTTGTTTTTACTTGAGTTTACGCAAGGTGGAGGTGCTTCTGCCTCTGTCTGCCTCCTAATACCCATTCTTTTTAACTACGCTCCATAGATGTTCATACAATTCTTGTGGATCTTGGGTGTGTTTGAATTAAGCTTCTCTCTATTATTCAAGATTTTAACATGACTAAAAGCAAACTGACCTACAAAACAAAATTTCCAAAGCGACAGATAAGTATGAAATTTTTTACCAGTGCCGCATAGAAAGGGTTGAAGTCTTTCTGTCTCTCTGTATGTAAAGCATTATCAATAGCAGTCATGAAGTTGATGATGGAAGGGGGAGTCAGGGATGCTCTCATACCAGTGGTGATGGTTCACCCTCGAATGTTTGGAGCGTAGTAACCAGCTTTCAAATCCTCTTGTGTAGCTCAAGGGTCCAATTTAAGGAAAGAAGTTCTTTTGGGTGGTCAGTGTGTGTGGTATTTATTTATTAACTATTGTTGCTATTGAGAGCCTGATCTAGTACTATTTAAATATGTAGGCCTTGCATTGTTCTTTGTAAAACTTGACAGTGGGATGTTGAATAAAATGTTTTATCCAGTTCTCAACGAAAGGACGATTCGCGAAATCTTTTGCTTTTAGGAAATTGTTAGTCACATTCCATTTCTCATACTTTGCAGCTCATCTATATGAGTTTTATCTTGAAGGGGAAGTGGCTTCTCCTGTAAGAGTAGACTTTTATTCAGCAACATATCTAGTTGTACTGCCTGGTGCGCGCACGCACACATATATGCACAAGTTGTTTTTTTTATATATTTATTTGTTTAATGCATACCTACTGCGTGCACTTGTTTGTTTCTTTTCCTTTTCCTTTATTGTGTGGATTTACGTTGTTTCATATTTGGGTAGGTCTTTCTATCATCTTCACGTTGACTACCTTTTGACTTGGTGTTTGCCCTATTTGACAGGCTTTGGGTACATTTCGTATGCTTATGGATAATATCTGTTTATGGACTGTACCTTCTATATAAGGTAATCTTCTAAGTCATCTCTCTTCATATTCTAAAATCTGGGAAGCATAGAGGCATGTGGTTGTTTACTATAGCCAGACATATGAGAGTTGTAATGGTGGACTGCTGGTGAAATCATGAAGTCATCCTGGTTTTAGCCTAGAGGCTACGGGCAGAGAGTGACGAATCCACACCTTTGAAAACTAATCTTATTAAGTTTATGATCTCAGTAATTTATCATATAAGGCATTCACTGACAAAAAGGAGAGTAATTGGCATAGGAAAGTGAGCTTGCTTGATCGTCGAGTCACTTTGATTCTTTCTGCTCTGCTTGAACTGTATTAGTAATCTGATGCGGTTATAAGGCAGCTAGTTAGAGATTAGATTGATATGAGCACGCAACCAAGGAAACAGCATTCTTAAGTAACTTCTCTAACATATGAGGATCATAAGTGAATATGGATAGAAGTTCGGGAATAATAGAAGCAAATCTTTAAATGAGGTTAAAATTGAGGGTTGCAATGATACCTGGTAATTGAGAAGTTGAAGGGTAATCGGACGGTGAAAACAGAGTTGATGGCTTGATGCCATCGTTCTTCATTATGAATAATATAATATAATGGTGTTTTTTATCTAAGATTTTACTGTTGGCTTCCAGGAAACAGCTACATGCCTTCATACAATGTGCTATTTAAAACGTTCATTTGTTCAATGTGCTTACTTGGTGGAAGAAGCCAATTTATCTACTTTTGAAGTATGGTGACCATCAGATATTAGTATGTTGTAAGTGAAAATCAATCGAAGGTCCTAGGTGATAGATTTATTTTTATTGTTTAAGGTTATGCTTAAGAAAAAGTATATATGCTTCCACTAATAACTCTTAACAAATTAACCTATGTATTTTTGGATTTTGTCTTTGCTTTTCTATTTGCCCTTGATATTCAAATAAGTTGTCATAACAGGTGACCTGCTGCACCATGTCATCTTCAGGAATATGACGATATACTGAAGAAAAGGATTCAGCAACTCTGCAACAATAGGCATCGGCCAGACCAATTGACTGTTTTAGTTCGAGAAATCCCCGTGTGTGAGGAGCATAAGGCCCATGGGTGTTGCGTTGAGGACTTCTTCTCTAAACACCATGCATACGCTTATGGATCTTATCAAATTCTATACGATGGGAAGAATCTTGACGAGTTGTTGGTAAGGATATGACAGGATAGCACTTTGCATTTGATGCATTAGAGTTCAATTGCTTTATTATACTAGCCTATATTGGCATCGTACAGATCCCTATGGTTTTTATTAATCTAGTATTTTTTTGGTATGCGTCTGGCCAAACCAGTGGGTGTTTTGTTTGGTTTTTATATCACCAAATCAAGACTTAGGTATAATTATTTTGCTTCATATCTTCTTCAATTTCAAAAAAGTGCTCACCTAAGTTCTGACTGCTTCTATGCTCGAGATTGAAAGTTGGGACGAAATTAAGTGATGTAGAATTTCCTCTCATATATGTCTAACTGCAATGATGAAATAACCACTCATTTATGTCTAACTGCAATTATGTGGATTTTATATTTCCAGGGGTCAGATTAGTTTTTACCTCTCTTAGGAATTCCCATTTGATCTTTGGATGACCACATAGCATTTCTCCCTTTGCTTTTTCCGGACCTTTTGACGGTGGATCAAACTTTTTTGTGGAACCCAAAGTGTTATTATGTTATTTCCTCTGATAATATCATTCTTTTGTGTTTCAGGCTTTCAGCTTCACCAGCTTGCTTGACAAATGACTTAGCTTTTGTTGCTTTTAGGGGTTTGATGGCTTGGCATTGAATATATTACTTATGAATGCCAAATCATTTCTCCCTTCTGCCTCCTGTCAAGGAATCTATTTCATGCTGTCTTGCCCTTGAAGTAGTCTACCATTACATTCCAGGAAAAATGGTTCTATTCTGTACATAACTAGTTAGAGCAAGTTCTTGTAGCTTTACAAAATACTAAAGCAGGATGTTTAATTTGTGAATGCGAATGAGTAAATCTGGTGGTACATGAGATGACTCTGTTTTCATGCTATGTTTGGATGTTTTACAAGTCCTCCATGAAAAAAAAATTCTCTTTTGGTATTTCTCATAGACCTCTTACAGATACTTTTGCATGTAGAAAGAAGCAAAACGTATATCAAGAAAGATTGAAAACTTGAGGCACCATCCTGTGGCTAAGAATCGTAATAAAGAATTCACACTTTCTGATTCAATCAGAGAAGATGCCAAAATTGCGCGGTATGGGGAAAGGCTTGATGCGCTTTGTCAGAAGATAGGCCATATACAGTGCAGAAAGTTGTTCGAAGAAAAGGTAATTTTTTCTTTGGCATTTGGTGGCATACCTTTTCATTCAGCTATCTTATTCAAAATATATTGGGAGAGAATCATTTGTGTTGTGTTTCTGTTTTCGGTTCGGTTCAGTTCAGTTTTCCTTTCTTTTACTTCCCTTGCTTTTCTCTCATTATGAACGATGTTTGAATGGCCTTTACCGTTAATTGAACTGAACATAGAGCTAAAAATATGGTAGTTGTTTGATATTGTCTATTTAGCTACTCACATTGCTGGTTTGTGTCATCTTCCTCCTTTCCGCTCACCTGCTTTTGCAATTTTTCCCTCTAGCTTTCCTTTTCAAGGTTGCTGTAGTTTAAGGTAGATTTGAGTTCATAATAAGAGGGTAGCTTAATTCGAGTACATACCATAAAAAAAAGCCCATGTGCTTTTGGGCATATGCTGTCTTCTTGATCTTGTTCTTATTGTTGTTCTGAGTATTCACAAACAAGGAACAGAAAAAGTACATTAACCAGATACTGAACTATTTGGTAGCATTATTCATTTCTTTACTTCCGTTTAAATATCTTGAATGCATGCTGTTTCGACATTAAAAGGGGTTAGGGTGCAAGAAGCTAACCGGAGACTACATGTGCCAACAACCTAGCAGGAAATAACCATGAAATGAAGCGAAAGTACCTTTTCTAAATGTTATGCTTCGGCATTTTGGATATGAACCTGTGGCTTTAGCTATAATCCGTCTTTATTTCTGCACTATTTCCATGTGAGGACTTGTTCTGTTGGTCATTTCGGATCAAATCATCAAATCTGTCACACTGCAATGAAATACTTGTAGTCACTAAAATTTAGTTTTCCTCTTAAAAATGCAGATAAAGACCAGAAGAATTATTTAAAAACAAGTTACCACTACCCACTTTAGTCATCTCTCATTACAGTAACCTAAAAAAGTTAGGAACGGTGAATGGGTGGGCCAGTTGGTCAGTTGTTCACTAGACGTGTAGAACACGTATGAAGCAATAGAGACACAGGGAATGACTCTGAGAGAGGTCCATAACCTTCATGTTAAGGGTGTGTTACCTGTATGCTAATCCCCATGATTTTTTTGATTTGTCAGAAGTCAGTGAAGCCGTTAAGATCGCATCTTGAATCAGTGGCGGGGTCTTTTTTTGAGAAGCACTAGTCAGTTAACAAGAGCCAAAGGCCTGTGTTCATAAGCCAAGAGGCCTCTGGCCCAACGGCATCAGGTGCTAGGAGAAAGGAGTGTCAGGAGTTCAACTCCTATTCCAAGGTGTTAGTGTTACTATTCTAACAATACTAAATTTCGCAGATAAAAAAAAAAAAAACAGGGGCCTCTGTTCATATCTTACCACGTGCTGGATTACTAGGTGATCAGCAAATGATGGTTGTGTTGAGCAGTATCCTAGTGGCATATGCTATAATCGATTGAGATTTCGGATGGTTTGGTTGTTAACAAAGTGTACTGGCAATTTAGTTTTGGTGTGCGAGGGTGGTCAGGCTGCCCTGGTGGATGTGGGAAGATAAAGAGCATGGCAGGACCGGCGGATGAATGATCAAGAAAAAGTGCAGTGGTCATAATGTTGTGCTAGGGGTGATAGCGGAAGCTGGATGTTTTTGGCAGCTGGTGGTGGGAGGTTTTGATCTGCGAAAGTCAGTATTGTTAAAATATTAGCACCTTGGAAGACGAGTTGTTGAACTCCTGACCTCCTTTCTACTAAATCATAGCTTGAGCTGCTTGTATCGTACCTTCACTTCACTCACAATTGAACAAAAGCGAACCTTTGCTGACCAACATACTGACAACTGTATGATACTCGATGAAAGGGCAGTAATATACGTTTTGTTGACCCGTACTTGATGTAACTTGTGATCATCTTTCCACCCACCATCCTATGTATATTGATGAGTGTATGGGACTATATGGTGACTATCCAGTTCTTTGAACTGAAAGTTTGGGTATTTTTTGATTGGTGTGCCCTCATATTTGCAGGAGTTGCCTGTTGCTTTTGTTACATTCAGAAACCGGTGGGGTGCTGCACTAGCTGCCCAGTCTCAACAGAACTCAAATCCACTTCTATGGATCACTGAAATGGCTCCAGAACCAAGGGATGTGTTGTGGAGGAACTTGGCAATTCCATATAAGCATTTGCCACTCCATAAAATTGGAGTTTATACTGCAGCATCACTTCTTACTCTATTTTTCACCATCCCAGTTACTGCAATTCAAGGAATTGCAAAGTACGAGAGATTAAAGAAATGGTTTCCTCCAGCCATGGCAATACGGTTGATGTGAGTTGTTCTTCTTTCAATCTTTACTGTTCTCGTATTCAGTGTCTGTGTTTATGTTTATGTTTATACATGAATATTTGTGCATATGAAGGGGAGATTGGTTGCTTTGATTCTTATAAGCGCTCTATTCTCGTCAGGGTACATTTTGGTAATTACTAAATGTCACTAACTTGATCTGATTTTTAATCTGACATAACAATATCTTCCCTTCAGACCAGGCTTGGGGCCAGTTATTACAGGATATCTTCCCAGTGCCATCCTCACTGGATTTATATACATAGTTCCGTTTGCCATGCTTGCAATGGCTAAACTAGCAGGTTATGTGTCAAGGAGTAAAAAGGAGATAAAAGCTTGCAACATGGTTTTTTATTTCCTAGTGGGAAATGTATTCTTCTTGAGCTTGTTATCAGGGACTTTACTTGATCAAATTGGACAGTCTTTCACTCATCCTAAGGATTTTCCTAGCCGTCTTGCGAGTGCTGTCTCAGCCCAAGTACGTTTATTTACCTTCACTGGTTCACTATATTGTGTTCCTTTCCTTTGCTTTCTCGCTGTTAGTGTAATATTCTCCTCTACTTACAAGAAGGATGATGGCATGATGCCAATGTGGAGAGCATATGAAACATGTACTTTTTTTCCTTTAGGCTATTGTTTGGATACTAGAAGTATGATTACTTGATATTCTCATTCCTGCTAAAGATTACAGTCATGAAACATAGCCTTGTTGCAATATTTACTGTATGTAACTCTTAAGTCTTCATAATTTTGGATGCTTTAATAAACTACTGTTGTTCTTTGATAGTTATTTCATTGTTCTCTAGATTGACTTGGGGAGAGGATAAGATATCCTATCGCCTTTTGTTTTCCTTTCAGGCAGACTTCTTTATGACTTACATCTTGACAAATGGGCTGGCTGGCTTTTCCCTGGAGATTCTTCAGCCTGGGTTACTTATTTGGGATAGTTTAAAGTCGTGCACATGCGACCGTGAAAAGGGCACCAATCTTTATCTTTATTCCCTGCCTTACTACAGATATGTCCCTTTGGTTTCTCTTTCGATACTAATTGGTATGGTGTATTCAGTCGTGGCGCCATTGCTTCTCCCGTTACTTATTGTCTACTTCTTTCTCGGCTACGTTGTGTTTATCAACCAGGTTAGCCTTCTTAACCATTGAATTATCTACCAAATTTGATACGCTTTGCTTTGGCCTTTCTTTATCGCTTGGTGTATTACACATGTAATGGCTGCTTTTATATAGACCAGCCCTTCAGCATTATTATTTGCATTTTGTTTGCTGCATCAACATTGTGCTGCATTAAGTGGAATTTAACCTCAACGTAGTTGTACTTGCTAGTTATAGTTCTGTTTCTATTTTTCTCGACTAGTAAGAATGAAAATTCAGGAAGCGAAGATGTGTATGCAAAATGCTCCATTCGCTTTTGAGAACTCTCTTGCAACTGAGTTGTAATTTTATCATGATAATGAGATTGCAACTCTTTGGCAGATTGAAGATGTATACGAAACCACTTACGAGACATGTGGTCAATATTGGCCATACATCCATCGTTATATTTTTCTCGCAATCGTTCTCACGCAGATCTCTATGATGGGTCTTTTTGGACTGAAGTCAAAGCCCGCTGCCTCCTTTGCTACGATACCACTCCTCTTATTCACGTTGATGTTCAACGAGTATTGCAAGATGCGTTTCAATCCAACATTTTTTAATTACCCTGTCCAGGTAAATGTGATCCTTGAATGTCTTTCTTCACCAATTGATTAGGAGGGAAACCACAAAGGTCTAACCAACACCATGACAGGAAAGAAATTCTCTTTAGCTTTAGAAGTGTGACGTGTGGGCCCTTTATTCAGTTTGTATTTGGGAACAGCGGTTTAAATGATTCATCAAATTGCACTTCTCAGTGACATCTACAAACTCTGTAATAAATATCTGTTACTTGTCAGGAGGCCAAGAGGAACGACGAACTCGATGAGAAGAGTGGTTTGCTGGAAGCTAATTACCAGAAAGCACTGGATGCATATTGCCCTCCGTGTTTGCGGCCAGTGAAATTCACCTTAGAAGAATCAAGCTCCTCACAGCCATTTATATCTTCGACATGAGATCTACAGCACTTTCTTCTCTTTCGGTTCTCAGTTTATGTTTGGACAGTCTGGAATTTTCTGTCCAAAAGAATATCTGTTTGCGATCCTCAATGGTGTTTTATGTGCCTTTCATGTAACAAATTACTCTACTTACTGTTTGATGTAGGTTAGATGAGTATGCGCTGAAGACCAGGCTTTTTTTGTGATGGGAATTGGTTGTAGTGAACATAATATTTCGTATTTAATGTTTTCACAATGTACGAAAAATGTGCTTGGTCACAATTTTTGAGCTTGTTTTTCAGAGATTTTTTTTCAATTTCTGAGAAATATAGAAAGGATGTTTTCAAATTTTGTAAATTACTCGGTTAAATATGTAACGTTGAGTATTCTTGTTTTGATAACTCAGTGTGCCATTCTTATTTTTTGAAATAATGCTTTGTTAGAGCAAGTCCACTCCTGTCAAAACCCATGCCAAAGCGAAACTTTACCATCAAGATCAAGAATAGCAAAGCCCTTTCGACGCTTTCGCCAAATTGAATGTCAATCTTTGGCAATGCCATTCTTGGTGCCAAATTTGGCAATTGCCAAACTTGTAACATCATTTAAGCAGTTCAATTTGCATCGGAAATTGATATCGAATTTAATTCAATGGAGATTGTGCCAAAATGTCAGCAAATTGGTGCAATTCGACGTCGTTATTTTAGACTTTTTGACACTGTAGCAACCAAAAAATGACTTTGCAATGTCATTTTTGCACAAGGTAATTGCTCTTACTTTAGAAACGTTGAGATCATCAGTAGGGTTGGATTTTCTCCTCCTATAATGAATTTAACATTTTCATTTGTATTTTCCACCTAAGGTACTCATATACATTTTTTTATTTTTTGGTGAAATGGCAAAAATTTATTAAAAAACTTGATAGGGTACATCAAGTGGGGGGAGAGAGGAAGGGGATCCAATCAAAATTTGGAAAATGGGCCAAAGCTTGAACTCCTGTAGGGCAAAGCCCGAAAATCAGGCCAAGCCTGAACACCTATGGACCTAATATGCCCATATCAATAACCCATTTTGTTTCAAAACAGAGAAATTTATTTATATTCTTGAGTTGGCGAGGAAACAATGCGATTAGCACACACCAGTTAACTTATACCAGCACAAGCAGCCGGGCTACCCTCCACACAAGACATGACAACCTCAAAAATTAAGTACGTACCCTGAGTCATTTCAGCAGCTTAAGATCACGCGAAACTACGGAAAATTGTCAAGACAGACATAGGAGAGAAAGAGTAGACATTCTCCAAAAACTTCAAAGGTATTGTCGGTGCTGTCATGCTTTCTAAGACACTTCCGTAGAACATGCAACATAACATTATGAGGAAAGAATTTGCTGTCATACTCTCTCTTGACATGACAATCTACATGACGCAAAATTTGGACTGCGAATTGTACACTTACTAGTGGAAGACATTCGCCAACGAAAGCCACCTAAAAGTTCGTTTGTAATAAAAAAAGAAGAGAAAGATAAGAAACTTTGGACTATCATTGGACCTAAGAAGCACAGAAACTTCAAAGAAGGTGTCGTGTCCTTGTCCGACACGTTTCAGACACCGACACGTTTCGGACACCGACACTCTTCGGACATTCTCGAACACGGACACTCTTTTTGTTATGACACTTCTTTGATGTCCATGACTAAGAAATATATGCAATTGACTCTTCTTAGACACTCACTAATATGTGACTATCAATGATATCGAAATTTGACATTTCACTATAATATGCAAACTTGGAAAAATAGTAATTCTTACCACTAACCATATTTGAGTTCAATTGAAAATTTGTAACTTGTAAGGACTTCTAGAGGATGCATAACCATGCCCGTGTGGTATTTTTCAAGGATTTCTTGAGTTATAACTCATTGTATCTCAGCTATTATATTATTCGGGACATATGCTTATGATACATATGTACATAAAAATATATTTCATGTATATACTTGAACGTATCCCCAACGTGTCCGTGTCTAACATTTTTTAGAAATAGTCTTATCCGGGTGTCTATGTCGTGTTGTATCTGTGTCATGTGTCCATATCCGTGCTTCTTAGCACAGGACCATTAACTTTGGGATGAGACAGTAGACTAAATTAAAAGTTACACTTGAGGTGTTCATTCTTACTGAAGTGTTCTTCAATTGTTTTGAACAGCAAAAGAATAATTTTATTAATCTATGAACGAAGCGCATACAAAAACTAAAAGGAACAAGAATAAACTGGATCTAGAAAGCAATATTTGCAAGAAAGTTTCATTTCAGAGTGATGAAATGTATGTTCCTCTAAGAAAACAAGAGTGGCATATCATCCCACACCCCACAAAATGCAGTCTTCTGCTGATAAGAACTACTTAAAAAGTAACCAACAAAGCAAAATATTGAAAAGAGAAGAGACAAAGGATCTGTGAAGGTTCAAAAGCATCCCAACTCCAAGAGACAAACTCCTCAGCCTCCGGATTCCATAAAGCTACTGTAAGGAAACCACATCTTGGCCGCATTCAAAACTTCCACCTCACTACTTGCTTCTTCACTCAGATAAATTGAAATCAGAATCAAAATCTACAATTTCTTCATTTAAGAAAACGGCCTTGGTCTCTCCCGGCAATTTCACCTCTGCGCACCTATATCACATGTCATAATGTGGAGAACTGTAAGCAAATAGCTGTATAAATTTTGCAGTCATAAGGTAATATAACTGCTTATATGGCTAGTAACAACGTTTATTTGCTTATTTCTTATAAAGAATAAAGTTGAGAATAAGCATTCACTTGACTACTTGTTAGCATATTGCTTTTTCTGTGAAATGAATTTCGTTACAAGCAATAAAAACATCTTAATTGGCCGGGCCAAACAAGCGTATTTGCTGATTGCCCAAAAAACAACCAATAAGCAAGCTAACCGAACGGGCATATATTTCTTCCTGAAATAGTCGTTGGTTGTAGGTTTATTATCAAATGTCTAAAACAGAATACACTTACAGCCTAATTGTTTGAAAAGCTGAGATATCAGTTAGATCAAAATTTGCTTGGTTTCAGTCAGGGCTGCATCTACTTGTATAAAGGATTTATCTTCAAGGCTTCTCACTGAATAAAATTCATCAATAGCAGTACGGACAGAGTACACGTCCAGACAATGCAAAAAATAGACATAGTTCTCAAAATATGTAGCGGGGGTGAAGAAGACAAAGGGGACTGATCGATGGTATAGTGTTTTAGAGTGAAAAAGAAAAGCCAAAATAGTCAACATATTAAAAAAAGAAGTACGTAACTGATAAACTTTAAACTATAGTGAATATATACTAAGGTTGGTTGATAAACTCATCTACTGCAAACGGCACTTCAAAGGAATTACAATACAGTTTAATGACGCATATTCATACACTACTTGATTCTAAATTCGAATTAAAACTGAAATTTAATAGAGCCCAAAGCTTATAAGACTATTATGGATCAACAAATTAGCGAATTATAAAAAAAAGGATAGACAAGCTTTTCATTTTTAGATAAGAAGCCATACAAGTAATGTTTTGTGGTCATTTGATGGTGATGTATCCGGAAACCAAAATTGTACCGCATATCAAACTTTGAGACTACTATATGTTTATCTGTCAGATTTAGGAGAATAATCATTAAGTTCAAGTTACGAAGAGTGGCTGAAGCAAAGGATCTTAGCTTTCCGAGATTTGCATGGGCTTGTGTCATCATAGGATTATGCCTTCCATGCATTATGTATCGATATTTTCGAGCACATGTCTTATAATTTGTATGCATCGAAAGTGTCAGATTCATCTAATTCTTGAGACTAACACCCCAAAAGAGCTAAATATTCATGTTTGGCTATGTTTTATTCGTAATCTACTGTTCTTAGGTAACCCTGAAAGGTAGCACAAACACTTAGTTTGCAGCTTTGAACCAATTACATCCTATTATGAGTAATAGAAACCAAAAACAACAGCAAAAAGAAACAGTTTTGACATGCTTGGTGCATGTCCGATTAGAATAGGTGGAACTTGGACACATTCATACCCGCCTTTTAAACATTCATTGTTCAACGTGGATGTTAACCATAAAAAAGGTAGACATGCTTGTATATGCCATGTCCTATTAGACATGTGGAGCACTTAAGGAAGACACATTTACATCATAAGCTTACTTGAGAGAAAACAAGACCATGGAATACATCTGACTTTTGGCAAAAAAAAAAATCCACCATAAGTAAGCCCACTCAAGCTGAGCACAGGTGAAGGTAGACAAGAGTGATCTAAATATTAGTCAAATTAAGATAGCAAAAGCATTAAGTTTTTGCTCATGCTTCAAAGAGAATGACTGTTGAACATTATCACAGGAATTATTGTTGGCACAGGATGGCATAGATCCTCCTACACATTTGAGTTTCTTGCTTTCAGAAGAGAAGATCCATTATATTTGAGGCTGATCATGACTATCAAGAAAGTACTCCGAAAATAAAAGCTTACAAGCACAAGCGCATTATATCTATAGATTCTATACATATAGATGCATATCGATTGAGGGAACAGTAACTTCCTAAATAAAGTGCACATTTACCTTGATTTGATGTTCAAAACTGCCAGATTACCTCCACCCACTGCATCCTTGAGTGAGATGAAGCTTGGAGTATGAGCAATTGCTTCGAACTTCGATTTGATCCCACGAAGCTTTAAAAAGTAGAATTCTTCTATTTTGGGGTCATAGTAAACGACAGCATTTCCCAAACGATGAAACAATAGGATAGCTCCATTTCTCAAGTAACTCATTTGTTCATACAACCCATGAAGCCACCTCCCATGATCAGTACAAGTATCAATACAGTAATCTTTGCTCCATGATTCTTGAGTACCGTAGTCTTTCATCACCCAGATGTCCAGATACTCAAATTCAGAATTACATATGCAAAGTCATTCTCCTAGAACCCCAAAGGACACATTTCGTGACGTATCAGAGTCACTATCGTCAGAAGGAGGAGGTGGTGGAAATGATTGGAACTTTTCATTGTCAAAGTTGAAAGAAATTATATAATCAGAATTCAAGTCGCTACAAAGCCAATGCATGGCACCATTCAGATAGGTTGGGAACCCTAGATTACTCACAGAGGGTGCACAAGGTGCAATGCCAATCCTTTTCCACGACCCTGTGCCAAGTGTGTGTATCTCAGCCACCCTCCTACCATATACGTCATGGTTCCAAATAATGGGTCTACGAAGCATTTCAGATTTGGTTAGATTGAAAATTCTAATCACTTTAAACTTATTGGCCTCTAGACTGAAGCCCAAACCACAATCCATGTGAATTTCAGTACTCTTATCAGGTTGTTTAGAATCCGGAAGAACAATGTACTCACCCGTGACTGGATTACACACAGCAACAGGATCGTTCTGCAATGGGTTAGACAAACAAATCAAACCCTTGCAAGAATTGACTACGTTGAACTTGTGATCTTTGGGCCTCAATTTGACACACCGCTTTCTTTTAACACCGCCTTTGGCATCAAGGTTGACATTGGAATCACCTTCATTGAGTGTCAACAATTCTGCATCGCGCAATGGGATCTTCAACTTAGTGTTGATACCTACTTTTATATGACCATGACACAGAAAATCAGAATGAGCACATGTGCAGGGACCACATTCAATGCCATAGCAGTCTTCAAACAAGTAAAGGGTTCTGGATACTTGTGTGGGGGACAAGGTTCGAATTAGAGGATAGGCCTCTCCTCGCGCAAAATATAGGGTTGCGAACTTTGGGTCTAAGATTAGATTGCGCCAAGTTTTACAAACACATTTGCTAATGAGAAGTCCCTTCACAGATACTCTCAGCAGAATGTCAAAAGTGATAGGGCTTGGGAGGTCTGTAATGGAACGCCCGGAGTTCTGATTTTGCAGATCATTGATTTCATCTACTTGTCTTTCACCTTTGCCGGTGTTGGAAACCGTGGGTCTTCTTCCTCTTTTCATGGATTCTCTGTAAATCAACGAAAATGGGTTTGGATCTAGTATGTGTTGTAGTACTAAACATAACATAAATCGGTAACTACAACACAAATAAGTAACTAGGATTGGAAACAACTACGTATTTCCATAAGTCTGAAAGAAGATCAGAAATCAGAAGAATACACAAATCTGACTTCAAAATAAAATACTTCCTAGTCCTTCCATCCAGCAGAGATAGTCTACTATGAAAAAACGTGCTGATAAAAACTGTAAGTACTTCAGTGCATAATTTTTTTTTAAAAAATCTCCGCATCCGAAAATTGCACGTCCTTTTGTAGATGACTATGTTTTGGGACAGAGGAACTAGGATAATTTGAAAGAGAACAACTCATATGCGAAACGAAATCAACACATCTCAATTGTAATCAAGTTAATCAACATTGGAAATGAGAGAGAGAACAAAATCTCAACAACAAATGATTAGAAATAACACCCAATTGATTTTCACTGATTAAAAGAAGAGTAAACCTAATTTCAGGATCATGGACATCGGGGTTATAACAAAGCAACTCGTGTACACTATCAATAAGATTTGATTCTATGATAAGACCACTTCCAAAAAACATAAGGATGGTGAAGGAGTTGATCACTTTGAGGGGGACCGAACCTCCAACAAGATAACTTCGAGGTGATCCAACCTCCAAAGCACTACCGCATAATTGACATTATCCCTGCATAATGAGCCCTACCGCATCTACGTAGTTCTATAAAGACTTCTTCGGAAAAGGAAATGCGATCAATCGACATAATTGACTGAGATAACATCCTAGACTCAAGCACTAAGCACATACACCCAAAATCATGCATTGATGGAATTAAAGTAAAATAAGTAGGGCAAGTAAAAAATAGTAATCTTCTTGTTCTAACGAGTATCGGGAATTAGAGGGAGATACCGAGAATTGAATCGATCAGATTTGCCAAACTAAATGCAGATTCTCCAGTATTAGGGCTGATTTTGCACATAATCCCGCACACGCACACATATTGGGGAGAGAGAGAGAGAGAGAGAGAGAGAGAGAGAGAGAGAGAGAGAGAGATTGTTACAACTTACTGGGTGGAAATCGGTGAGAATGATTCGGCGGGAACTTCTATTTTACTACTACTAAGGTAAGGGCGTGTTTGAAAATAGAAAGGATAGAGAAACCAGAAGGATTCAGGGAGCGTGCTGCACAGCTACGTGCTGTGCAGCATGCTGCGCAGCCTCCGGAGCCGCCTTGCCGCATCGACCCGACGATCGGAGACGTCCACTGCGTAGAGCTCGTCGAGTACTACAAGTGTACCAAAAATCAACCCAATCAAATATCATTGAGTGCCTCATCAGGACACATATAATTGGAAAGAATGGATTCAGTGGTTTTGATCCAGTGTTTCATATCCATTAGGATTCATTTTTTTCCAAATTATATGTATTCCGATGAAGTAGTTAACGATATTTTATCGGGTTGATTTTTGGTATGCTTGTAGTACTCGACGAGGTCTACGCAGTGGACGTCTTTGATCATCGGTCCGATGCCGGCAAGACGGCTCTGAAGGCCGTGCAGCACGATGCACAGCACGTAGCTGTGCAGCACGCTCCCTGAATCCGAGAAAGCGTTCCGAAAATTTAAAAACAAGTTCCAACCTTTCTCCTCTTCATTATTTAATTTCCCTTTCACTCTTAAAATCATATACTCGTATTAGGAGATAATTCGTGACAACTTTGAATTTCGAATGTTTATTTTGAAACCAGCTAACCAACCTTTAAACCTTGTCTAAGTTTGAAACGAGCTAATCAACATTTAAACCTTGTCGTGGAACTTTTTAAATCCAATTTACATTAAGTGCACAAGCAATGGAGTATAATGATTTCAAATATTCATCGAAAGGTTGTAAAAATAATCTAAAGTTGAGGACTTGGAGCTTCTCATTATGTCAGACGTAGAGTCAGATACAGATTATTGAATTGGTCAAGGAGAGGGAACAAAATCAATTTTTAATCATTTAAATTTACATAATACAACACATTTTCATTTTTAGAAAGGAAAAAAGATTCTCTTCTGTTTTTTTGTTTTTTTTTTAACTTTTAACACTTTTTCTTCTGTCTCTGTGAATCCCTCACCATCTAAATAAGATATAGAGTCTTTCATACTTATTCAAAACTCTTATTTTGTGGGTCCATTCTGAGTCTAAAAAAAGAGAGAGTATTGATTAACTGAATTCCGGCCATCACTACAACATCGTTATTAGAGCATCTCCAACGGGAGATGTCAAATCCTATGTGGACATGTTAACGGTAAAATTTGACACAAAAATTCAATCCAACCCAACAACCTTCTTTGATGCTAATTCCTACGTGGATTTGAAGGCAAGCCTTCTCATGCCAACTTTGACAATCTCCCTCCTCCATGTCAAATTTCAAAAAATGACAGTTTGAATAATATAATTTGACATAAGGATTGACATTAAGGGTTGGAGAGGGATAGTTTGATGTCAAATAAATAGAATTTGGCATAAGGGTTGGAAAGGAAGGCTTTAATGTCAAATTGAAGATGTCAAAATGCCACATCAGCCTTCAAAAAAAAATTGACATCCCCAATTTGATGTCAATGGTTGGAGATGCTCTTAGAGCAAGTTTACCAGCAAAGCTAAACGACCTTTATATATATTTTAGCTCACCAAAAGGAAAAAAGTATCCCTATAGCAGAGTAGGTAAAGATAGAGGTAAAATGTATTTATGAATAGTGCTTTGGCACTTTTACCTATCTACTGTTCATCAGGCATGTAATTTATAACATTATTTTCTCTCTCCTCTCTCTCTTCCTCTTTCTTCTTTTTTTTAAAAAAAATTGTACTTTGGTGCACTGTTGGAAAAAGAAAAATTATATATTTTAATAGAGGATAGATTAAATAAATAGTGTTGTTGTAGTGTTGAAAGAAATACGAATAAGTAAAATAAAAAAATGTGCATTGTTCATAAGTGTTTTTACCTAATTACTGATAAACTTGCTCTTAGTTAGTCTTTAGACAGCATGTTTTCTTTTCATGTGCAACCAGTTCCTTTCTTGTGTAGTTGGGGAGAAAAAAGGAGTGAGAATATTGGGTGAGTGTGTGAGAGAAAAATACAAGTGAGCTTGGGCTAGGGTTCGGGTATTTCTTTATCTCATTGTAATTCATTCAATATTAGTGGAAAATCGGTCTCTTTCCTGTGGAGTAGGCGTTGAGGCCAAACCACGTACTAGTAATATTGTTTGTTCTTTTGGATGCATGTATAACTTTTCGTTGGGCTTCCATTCTGAGGGGATCGGAAATTTCCCAACAATGACTACTGTTTTCATGAAAGAAAAAGCTTCCTTCTTCAATTGAGAATGTCCATTTTTAGAAAAATAATTCTATGCCCTAGGGTGCTCTCCACCACAACATACGGTAGAAAAGGGCTTGGAAAATCATATGACAGTGCCCTAAGGCGTGGAATAACTACTCCCACTTTTTCTGTGTGTGTATTTGGCCCCACCTTACTTGGAGAAAGTTAGAGGGTTGCGAACTCGTACTTGCGCCACACGTGCCTTGTTATCCATTGACTTAGGTGGGTGTTTACAAGAAATTTACAAATTTTGAAATTCTAGCTTTCTAAAATCAGTTTTGGGTGTTTACCAAAAATTCTACTATTATATAATAGATTCTCGGATTTTACAAGTTTTGGAAGGTAAAAAATGAATGAAATTCAAAAACATTCGAAGTTGGATTTGAATAGCTTCTAGAGCTTTTTGGATAATATTTTAAGATTTAAGATTTAAGTTTTAAATTTTAAATTTTTGTTGTAAACAGTACTAACTTTACTGCAACTTAATCATAGTTTCACATATACTCCTATGACAAACATGTTTATCTGCTTTTACTTAAATATAGAATCAAAAATCTGCAGCATAATTTAAAGTTAAAATCTAAAATCTGCATCCACAACTATCTCAAACACGACGTTGCACATTTAAGCATCTTTTATTGAGGTTCTCCCACCTTGCAGAAACAGAATCGCAATGGTTATTTTTTATTTTTTATTTAATTTTTTTTTTATCACAGTGGATCTCCTGTCTGTCGGCGTTTGCACGTCTATCAACAATTGTGCAAAGCATCACCTTGTATGCTATTTCTTCCTCACGTTCCTCATCTGATGCCTAATCTTCCCTCACACTGGAAACGCAAGCGTCACAAACATCCTCGTTCAGATATCAAAACCCTAAGAAAGATAGTATCATAAATAAAGTGGAACAGAAGGGTTAACTCATCGTCAAAAAGGAATACATAACAGAAAAAAAGAAAAAGAAAAAGAAAAAAAGAACCACACATTAAACTTGTGAGGACATATCCCTCGTATTTTCTTTTCCCTTCACAGAACATTAATAACCCCCATAAAATGATATGTCATCCTATTCCAATAAGTTATATAGAACTACTTAAATTTCATCAAGCACTTGCTAAAAAGGCATTTGGCTGCATCAATATTCCCCTGGACGCGATGCACTATCTCAAATCAGAACGATGTCATTACCCGGATCTTCTTCCACCAAGAAAAAATCTCTACTCTCTCCCGGCAATTTGAAATCTGCACCCCTGTACCGACATTCATTGCGTTAAGAGCATAAGTTTGGGCAAATAGCAAGTTGGATCTTGACATCTTGTACCAAGTAAGGTGCTGAAAGACATTTGGATAGCCTAGTACATTTCCCTATGCAATCTAGAAACGGTAATTCTTTTTAAAATTTGCTACCAAATGGTTCACGATAGATTGAAACTACACAACTATGTGACCATGTCTCCACTTTGAGACCTTGAGAGCCAGCAGATATACAGAGCAAACATACTCAACCCAATTCGAAAAATTCATGGATCACAAGAAAACAAAGGTTTGCCAGATACATTCTTCTCTATAAACAAAGGTTTGATCCTAGAAGATTGTAATGGGGCAAAGAAATTAAAAAGGCAGTGATCAATGATAAAAATATCAAAGAAAACAGAAAAAGGTGTATACTGTATACAGTTAGGACCCAAAAAACATGATCGGACATATTTGCACAATGTTCAAATGGAGTCAATAGAAGTTCTACTGTGCTTAATTATGCAGAGTCAACTATCACTTCAGTTTTAGACATACTCAACCAGTCAGTCGCCCAATAATACACGTGTGTACAGGGTATGATGATATTAATATGAAGTATGGTGCTGCCTTGAACACCAACTTCAGGCTGTTGCTAAGTGTATTATTTCAATTTGGAAATGCATGTAATAGGCTGGTATTTCCACATCACCATGGTCATTCCGAATGAGTGATCGCTACTGTGTTTGACAGAGTTTTAAATTGCAAATAACAGTGGTGTTGTTGAGGCAATTATTCATGCGATTTTTCCACCTGGGCAAAGCTGGACTCGTCTGGATGTGCAGGTTAAGACAAATTTTGTAGGTGTCGTTAGCAACAAAAGCTTTGGTGGACATTGGAGTGGCGGCAAGCTATGTTACATGGACTCTTCTAAGTGTATAATTTACACATGTCAGACACTCGACACTTGTACAAGAGTATGGAATAAAGTACCTGTGTTGAACAATCATGATTGTGGATTAGAAATACCATGTACCACACAAGAACTCTTATAGTTTGCGTTAAGACACCTAGCAAGTAGAAACTACAATCTGCCCCATTGAAAACAAGATATCCCGGCGGATATGAATATTTTGGCGTGCCCTGTGTCCTTTTCACAAATCCGACAATTTGCCACATACCCGCACTCAACACCATTCAAAGTCCATGTTCAGCAGTTACCAAGGGATAGAAATGGGCAATTCATAGGGCTGCAAGTACTCAGGTAACAAACAAAGTTTCCCCGCCCACTAGATGGACTGGGTTTCAGGGTGGATAGCACATTGGAGCTCAGTTGTGTGGCCCACGTTCGTCAAGGGTTTCCAGACAAATGAAAACTTGCCAACCCACATTTCGGAATTGGGCTGGGTTGTTGCAGTGATGGCCACTTCTATATCATCTACAAGACTACAACCCACAGAACAGTGGAACCAATAGAGACTGGACTATTTCTCTTCTGTAGGATATGGTGAATACATGTATTTTTGTTGGTGGATCATTTCCAAACTTGCAGGACATTTCCACGCCAACACTTTGAATAATGAATTTATGAGTTGGATTTTAAACATTTAGAGCTGAATCATTAGATATGCTTAGTACACTTCCAATTAGCCTAGTGGGAAACATCACATTCCCTTGCTAAAAGAACGATTTAATTTTACCCCTCTCATTAGGCACTAATCAATTATACTGATGATAATGTTAGATAGATAATGTTAACAAGACGTTATGAAAACAATAATCACAAAATCAAAACCAAGTAGACCATAGATGCTATCCTAAGAACGGATTTTACCCAAAGTGTATACGCCTACTTGTACCCAATGCAGTATTGTATTGACAGAGAACATCCCATGGAAGGCATACATCCCGTAATATAGATTTTTAGCATCGACAGCAGGTGACATGGAATAACTCTTCTCCTAAGCAATAGCAAAAAGGGCATAAATGTTTTCATGTAGCTTCAGAAAGAAATAGCTGAGTTAGAAAGAAAATGTATGAACCAACAACCACACGTAATCTAAGAAATAACACTGCAATTGGACATTTACCTTGATTTGGTATTTAACACAGCAATATCGTCTCCTATCACAGCATCCTTCAGTGAAATGAAACTTGGAATATGAGCAATTGATTCATAAAACGATTTGTACCCTTTAAACTTCAGGAATCTGAAACCTGGTTTTTTGGCGTGAAGATAAAACAAAGCACCCCTCAAAGAATGGAACAACAGGATAGCTCCGTTTCTCAATAAACTTACTGGTTCAAAAAATAGGCCATAAATGCACCTTCCCCCCACAGTTTTGGGACTAAGACAAAAGTCTTTGCTCCATGATCCCTGAACACCGTATTCTTTCATCACCCATACCTTTGGCAGTTCAAAACAAGAACCATCATATATGCAAAGACAGCCCCTTAGTTCCCCCAATGCCACTCCAAGATTCCATGATGGACTGGTGGTGGAAGGTGTAAAAGGTGGTGGAGGAAGTGATTGGAATTTCTCATTGTCAAGATCGAATGACATAATACAGGTTGAAATAATGTCTTCACGACAAAGCCAATGAAGGGAGCCATTGAGATAGGTAGGGGATCCTACCTTATGAAGGAGAGTGGAAGGCGCATTTCCAATCCTTTTCCATGATCCTGTGCCAAGTATATGTATCTCAGTCACGCTACCACTGTATGTTCCCTTTCTAGCAAGGTGACCACAAGTCCTAATCACCTTATACTGATTAGTCTTTGGACTGAAGCCCAAACCACAATGCATGGCATTCATATGTTTCCCACTCTCATCATATTTTATGGCAGCAGGAAGGTTTATATACTCGCGCGTGATTGGATTGCATACCATAACTGGATTTGTTTCGCCAACAACAGCACCGTACTTACATGGTTCAGACAAAAGAAGAAATCCATTGCAGGAATGCACCACATTGAGTTCATGATCTTGGGGCCTCAATTTAATACCACCTTTGGAACGAGGATTCATATTGACATCACCAACACTTTTGATCACCAGTTCCTCATTGTGCAATGGGATCTTTAACTTGGTATCAAGCTTCATTTTTAAAGGGCGGCCACGCATCGTATCAAAACCAGAGCAGTGTTCAGGTGGTTCAACCAAGTAAAGGGTTCGCAAAACACGCGAAGGGTCTAAGGATCGAACGAGAGGAAAAGCCTCTCCTCGCGCAAAGTGAAGCTTAGCGAAATCCGGGCTTGATATTAGATCGCACCAAGTTTTACATACGCGTTTGCAAATAAATATTCTCTTCACGGATAACCTCGCGAGAATATCAACAGAGATCGGGCTTGGGAGGTCTGTTATGGAAATACCCAAGTTCTGATTTTGCTGATCGTCGAACTCGTTTACTTCTTCGCCGGAGGTGGAACCCTTTCGTTTCCTTCCTCTTTTCATGGCTTTTCTGTACATTGAAAAAGTAGGTTTGGGTCCAATGTGTATTACAGAGCAAAACATCTAGAAATACAAATGGCTTGAAAAAACTACATGATTCAATAAATTTGAAACGGATACACTTGCTTAATTTCAAAGTAACAGGGAATAAATTTAATGAAGATCAAGAACTAGTCATGTACACATTAACGTGCTTGCGGGCGTGTGATGTGTATGAGAGAGAGAGAGAGAGAGAGAGAGTTACCAGAGAAAAATTGACACCAAATACAGAGTAGAGAGAGAGAGAGAGAGAGTATAATCTTGGGGGTGGGGGACGTGGGGACGACGACTGGTGCTCGGTAGCTGCATTGAACTGGTGCTCATAAGGAACTCGCATCTGACAGACGCGATCTTTATCATCAAAACGGCGTCGCCCCGTATTTATAAAGACTTCTCATCTTGACCCTGCGAAGTCCTTGGAAACCGTGAATTTGTCTAATTTTGAGCGCATTCCGATTCATCTTCATAATCTAAACTGTTCATGTTTTAGTTATTGTCATGGAATCAAATCATGTTGAAGATAGTTTGAATCAAACACTGATCGTTATATAATCAGACAGGATCAGTGTGAATTTTTTTATGTAAAAATAGAATTGGCAACACTGTATCAAACCCATTTGCCCTTGTTTATTAAGACCTTGCCTCTTGGACCCTGCGAGGTTCCTCGAAACACAAATTCTGATCTCGTTCCGACTAATCTTCATGATCGAAATCGTTTATGTTGCAGAGATTTTCATTCAAACATACCAGGTTGAAGTTCATTTGAATTGAATACTGATTGACATATTATCGGAGACAACCAGTGTGAATTTTTTTCTGTGAAAATAGACGTAGTTACACTGTATCAAACCCATTTTGTTCGGCAGAAAAAGGTTAAGAAATTTCCGCCTAAATCCAAAACCCTCAAGGGCTTTGTGCTCATCCAAACTTATTTGATCTGTGTCTTATACCAGATTCAGAACAAACCCATCAAAAAGTAATCGATTGTAGAGAAGCCGAGATTATGAAAACCCTAGATGATGGTGATGGTGATGGTGATGATATGATGATAGGATCAGTGCAGTGGCCCCCACCATTCTGCCAACCAGGTGGACAGACGTTTTCTGGACTTTAACTGACTACTCGATTAATAATTAAGTTGCTTTACTGAGCTCTTCCACGTTCCCAATCTCATCTATCTATGATCTAATCCTTTTCTTTCTCATCAAAGGCGATAAAATTTTGGTACATAGTACATATGTCAATTACAACTATCAACCAAACACTGAAAAATAAAAATGAAACTTTTGTTTTTTGCAAAATCATTTTACATAGAAAAAGTTTCACACGGAGCCCAAGTGTGCTAGCAATGGAGTATAATGATTTCAAATATTCATCGTAAGGTTGTAAAAATAATCTAAGTTGAGGACTTGGAGCTTCTCATTATGTTAGTTAGACAGAGACTCAGATACAGATTATTGAATTGGTCAAGGAGAGGGAACGAAATTAATTTTTAATCATTTAAATTTGCATAATCAACACATAATACAGCAAATTTTCATTTTCACAAAGGGAAAAAAAGATTCTCTTCTGATTTTTTAGTTTTTTTTTTTTTAAACTTTTAACGCTTTCCTTTGGTGTCTCCCTGAATCCCTCACCATCCAATTAAGATATTACAGCCCTCCGTACTCATCTAAACTCTTATTTTGTGGGTCCATTCCGAGTAAAAAAAAAAAAGAGTTTTGATTAACTGAAATCTAGCTATCACTATGACAGCCTGTTTGGATGAGGGATTTGCCCCCGGATATACGACGCGGCTGGAGTAGTAATCCGGCCCCACCTCTTCTCCGGTGTTTGGTTGGGCAAAACAGCAGTCGGATTTGGCCCCTGATTTGTTGGGTTCGGATTTGTAATCCACCTGCGGGTGGATTTGGTAACGACAGGGTACCCCCTGTCGTTGCTATATCCGGGTCCCCAAATGACCAACATGCCCTCTAACACAACACAACAGAACTGAAGAAGATGACGAGAGAGAGAGAGAAGTACTGTTCGTGAGACGAAGTGTTGTACCCATCATCGCCGGAGCCGCCCTCGTTGCTGGTAGAAGTGGACGGAGAGAGGTAGGAGTAGTGATGATCGGAGCAAGAGGCTTACGCCGGAGTGGTGATGATCGACGGCGGAGGCGGCGGTGGACAGATTGCACGAGGGGTTGCAGAGGATTGGGTTTGGGTAGGGGCGTGGGTGGGTTTGAGGTGTTGCGTACTGGAGAAGATCTGTACATACTGTATACATATACATATATATGTAATGATTTTTTAGTTTACAATTACATTTATTCACTTTTTAGTTTACAATTACAATTACATATATATATTTGTGTATATATATATATATATATATATATATATATATATATATACACTCATCATTTTTCAATTACTATTTTAATTTTTTTGACAAATATGGTTTATTTTTAATTTGTTCCGGAAAAAAATATTTTCCTAAAATGAAATTAAGTTTAAACATTTGTGGGGGCAATTCAGTCATTTAATATCTAATTCCATCATATCCACCCTCTAAATCCCCTTTCTCAAAAAATTATCCAAACACCCCATTACAAATCCACCCTCCTTAAGTGGTGGGACCACCCTTCTTAACATATCACCCCTCATTACATATCCACTCTCAAATCCACCCTCATTATATATCCACCCAAATCAAATCCTCCATCCAAACGGGCCGTGACATCGTTAGACTGCACATTTTCACTGTTTCAATAACTCCAAAAACAAGCCAAAGAACACACCTATTCATCTAAGCAATAAAGTTTATGGTGGGTTAGAGGTCCTTCTGTAATGCCTTGATTTTCGAAAATAAAATCGAAAGTACTAAATATTAATTTTTAAAAATTATTTGAATTAAATTCAAAATTCAAAACGGATAATTCATCCTAAAGATTCATGTATTACAAACCATTGTAGAAATACTGAAAATAGTCTTTGTGGTAATAAACTAGACAAAATAATCGAGCCGTCTACTATGTTTGATACGGATCCCAAGCGTATTCTGGCTCGACTCCTACCTCTGGATTCTCCTCTGCATAAAACTGATCACCTTCGGAATTCTGTGTCTCATCTTGATTTTTTGCAAAATCTGGCATGGAAGCCAGGCAATCCGTACCTGAGTGATAGAGTTCATCCCGTAGTATAATCCAATCCAACTACCCCCCTTACTTTACAGTTAGCAAACAACATAATAATAATAATGCGAAAAGCAGAATAAGGATTTACAAACACCAATTTATTACTATTCATTATTCTAATGTGAAATCTAAGATCTCTTCGCGGGATCTTTCCTCCCCCAACTGCTAGCCATGCTCGGTCCCATGAGGTCACTTCCCTTTGCTGTCGCAGATACACCTAAGTTATATACCGAGTGTGCATCCCAATAACTACAACAAGGGGAAAGCTTATCATGCCTGAATCACAACTAGGGTTCGCCTATCTTATATACCACTTCACAAATTACTTCACAATTATCACTGGACTCCCGCCAGTCTATCAATTCATCACTGGACTCCCGCCAGTTTCAATCTCATCACATCTCAAAATCACACTTGCAAGCAATCTAAAAATAAAACTTTTCAATTCATCCATTATCTAGCATCGACTAGGTGAATTCTATTCGCATACCACCACATGTCTCTAGGGTCCAATCTAGCATTCAAATCAAATATCGGTGCAATATACAATTAAAACGAATAATAATTAAAATAATTAGTAAGCAATGCAATCACGTAACTTTTTATGAATGGGTCGTTGCCCTTAATCTCGTATGGCCAAGATGATAATAAATAAGAACTTTTTAAAAGAATTAATTAAAAAATATATTTTTCTAAGCTCCTATTAATTATTTTCAAGTAATTAGATTGATTAGAAAATAATTAAATACATTAATTAGGTAAAAATATTAGAATAATTAACATGACCTTAATAAGAGTCCTAAAGGTCCTATGCAACCAGTTGAGTGTCAAAAGTTGGATTCGGAGAGTTGTGAAATTAATTTAAATAAAGACGTTAAATAAAGTGGCCGAAAGTGAAATAAATAGATAATAAATAATTTACAAATTAAAATATGTTGAGGTTAACAAAATTTCATCTTCGGAATGTAGGGAGTCTAAATAAAATTACTTGGGCATTAATAATAAGGTTTATAATGTCGTAAAGAAATTTTGATTGGAAACACTATAGAAATAACAATAAATGGTAAATTAAAATAAAAAAAATATTAATTTAACAAGATATCATCTTTGAGATGCAAGGAGTCTAGAAAAAATTAGTTTGGGTGTTAAAACGTTATTTGGAAGGTCGCAAAGATTTTTCGTTTGTAAACTTTGATAGATAACTAATAAATAATTTAATAAATAGATAATTAAATAATAAAAAATATGATCTTAACAAGTTATGATCTTTGAGGTGTGAAAAGTCTAGGAAAAATAGTCCGGGTGTCAAAAACATTGTTCGGGAGGTCGCAAAATGGTTTCGAACCAAAACAGTGCATACCGCAAGGTCTGACCGGTTGACCTTGCGGTGGAGCCTCCAGCCGCAACCTTGCGTCCGGTTCTTGCGGTCCGCAGGTTGCGGCCGCAAGGTTACGCCCATATTTCGTTTTTTCGTCATGGTTTCGATGCATGGGTTCGTTCGGGCTATTGGGTTAAGCATATAAACACTTAATATACATAGATGAGTGGTTGGAAGGGATTATAATACCTTGAATCGAATCGAATCGATTTAAAAACGAATCTTGAATTTTGGGGAAAAAGACTTCGGGTTCTTTGATCGGGAGACTTTGAGACCAAATTGGACGATGTTTGGTGATGCTAGGAGTTGTGAGAAGAGTTTGGAACGATCGAATTGGATTTCGGTCGGGTCTTGGTACAAAACCCACTTTTCTCTCTCTTTCTTTCTCTCTCTAAAATTCCATGGATTGGAGCTTCGTTTTCTTCTGTTTTTCTCTCTCTTCTAGACTGGTAGGGCGTGGGGAATATTGTAGTATGCCCTAGGGTCGGAGTGATGGGGTATTTATGGGCGAATTTTGAAGAGGGTGGTGAAATTGAATTTAATAAAAACTCTACCTCTTCGGCTTTGAGATGGAACGAGATAGAGACGAATATATGGTCAGGGAGGAAGTAGTGATTGAGTAGGATTATTATTACGAATAATATATACATGTATATATATTTTTAATGATATTATTATTGGTAAAAATACGGGTTGTTACATCTTCCTTCTGCACTGTTTCCATGCAAGTGAAAAATCATGGGAAAGAGACACTTCCAACAAAAACTGATGCCGCGGATCAAAAAAAAAAAAAAAAAAACAAAACAAAAACTGATGCCAGAATTATACTTGTACAAATATTCAAACTAGATGGGAATCCCCCCCGTTACCGTACGTGCAACGCTCACTGGATTGAGTGTGCACAAAGTCTCCTAAATCCATCCCGGGCGTTTTCCTCCAGCTCTCCTCTCCAATCCTCGATCAAACTCGCGAACCAAAAGAAGCCCAACAATGTGGGCGAAATGATGTCCAAGTAAATTGCAAGCACCGTACAAAACTCATTCGGATATCAAAACCCTAAGAAAGATATCATACCTTTTGTGGAACAGAAGGGTTAACTCATCGTCACAAAGGAAAACAGTAACGAAAAAAGAGAGTAAGAGAACCGCACACTCTAGAGGACAAATCCCTTGTATTTTCTTTTCCCTTCACAGAATCCCCAACGCAAGCAGAGTCCAAGAGTCAACTAGAGACGCACGGGTCAGGCATAATTAGATAGTCATGGTTCTACCTACCGAAGATAGTTACAAACAAAAGACTGGACAATTAATATCCCCAAAAAGATTATATGTAATCCTATTCCCATAAGATGTATAGAACTACTCAAATTTCATTAAGCACTTGCTAAAAAGCTTTTGGCTGCATCAACATTCCCCATGGACACGATCAATAAGTATCAAAAGATGAACCATCTAAAATCAGAACGATGTCGTAGCTGGATCTTCTTCCACCAAGAAAATATCTTTACTCTCTCCCTGCAATTTGAACTCTGCACACCTATATCGACGTTCATTATGTTAAGAATGTAATTTTACGCAAATAGCAAGTTGGATCTTGACATCTTATAGTTTGCACTAAATGATTCAAGACACCTAGCGGGTAGCAACTACCATCTGCCCTAATTCAAAACAAAATATCCCGAGGGATATGTATATTTTGGCGTGCCCCCGTGTCCTTCAAATGAAAATATCATGAATCCGACAATTTGCCACATGCCCAGAGTCAACACTGTCCAAAGTCTATGTTCCGTAGGTACCAAGGGATAGAAATGGGCAGGTAATAGGACTGCAATTACTAAGGCAACAAACAAAGATTCTCCGCAGTGCTAGGACTGGGTTTCAGTGGTGGTGAGCACATTCCAAGCTCTTACAAGCATGATTGGTGACAAAGTTGTGAAATCCGTTCCGTACCGGCCGGTATCGGTGCTTAAACGGAACACAAAAACTCAAAATCTGTTCCGGTTGAAATACCGGCCTGTTCCGGCCAATACCGGATGTACCGGACTATACGGGTCTGTTCCGGACATTTTCCTCTGTTCCGGATGGTACAAAATTACCTTCTCTTTTTTTTTCTTTTTTTTATGACATAATAGAAACTTATGGGCTTATATATGATTTTCTTCGATTAAGATCACAATGGAATCTTGATCTGTTTCATAACTTTGTTTTGAGTCTTTTTGGATAATTTTTTGCTGCCATTTGTTTCACGGAAATGGTTTTGCAACCTGGTAGATCATCTCCCATCACAGCATCCTTCAGTGAAATGAAACTTGAAATATGAGCAATTGCTTCATAAAATGATTTGTACCCTTTAAGCTGCAGGAATCTGAAACCTGGTTTTTTGGCTTCATGATAAAACAAAGCACGCCTTGAATAATGGTGGAACAGGATAGCTCTGTTTCTTAATAAACTTATTGGTTTAAATAGGCCATCAACACAACTACCTCCCACACCACACTCTTTGCACCATGATCCTTGAATACCGTATTCTTTCATGACCCATACCTTTGGCTGTTCAAAATGAGAACAATCATATATGCAAAGACAGCCTCTTAATTCTCCCAATGCCATTCCAGGATTCCATGATGGACTGGTGGTGGAAGGCGTAAAAGGTGGTGGCGGAAGTGATTGGAATTTATCATTGTCGAGATCGAATGACATAATACATGTCGAAATAATGTCTTCACGACAAAGCCAATGAAGGGAGCCATTGAGATAGGTAGGTGATCCTACCTTGTGAAGGAGAGTGGAAGGTGCATTTCCAATCCTTTTCCATGATCCTGTGCCAAGTATATGTATCTCAGTCATGCTACCACTGTACGTTCCCTTTCTAGCAAGGTGACCACAAGTCCTAATCACCTTATACTGATAAGTCTTTGGACTGAAGCCCAAACCACAATGCATGGAATTCATACGTTTCCCACTCTCATCATATTTTATGGCAGCAGGAAGGTTTATATACTCGCGCGTGATTGGATTGCATACCATAACTGGATTTGTTTCGCCAAGAACAGGACCGTACTTAAATGGTAAAGACAAAAGAAGGAATCCATTGCAGGAATGCACCACATTGAGTTCATGATCTTGGGGCCTCAATTTAATACCACCTTTGGAACGAGGATTCATATTGGCATCACCAACACTTTTGATCACCAATTCCTCATTGTGCAATGGGATCTTTAACTTGGTATCAAGCTTCATTTTCACAGGGCGGCCACACATCGTATCAAAACCAGAGCAGTGTTCAGGTGGTTCAACCAAGTAAAGGGTTCGCGAAACACACGAAGGGTCTGAGGATCGAAAGAGAGGAAAAGCATCCCCTCGCGCAAAGTGAAACTTAGCGAATTCCGGGCTTGATATTAGATCGCGCCAAGCTTTACAAACGCGTTTGCAAAGAAATATTCTCTTCACGGATAACCTCGCGAGAATATCAACAGATAGAGGGCTTGGGAGGACTGTTATGGAAATACCCAAGTTCTGATTTTGCTGATCTTCAAACTGGTTTACTTCTTCGCCGGAGGTGGAACCCTTTGGTTTCCTTCCATTTTTCATGGCTTTTCTGTACATTAAAAAAGTGGGTTTGGGTCCAATGTGTAGTACAGAACAAAACATCTAGCATTACAAATGGCTTGAAAAAACTACATGATTCAATAAATTTGAAACGGATACACTTGCCTAATTTCAAAGTAACAGGGAATAAATTTAATGAATAGCATGAACTGGTCATGTACACATTACTGTGCTTGCACGCGCGCGTGCGCGTGTATGAGAGATAGAGAGAGAGAGTTACCAGAAAAAAATTGACCGCGCTTGAAGGAGCAGACACCTTATACACACACGGAGAGAGGAGATACTGGTACTCGTTCTCGTTAGGAACTCGCATCTGACAGACGCGAGCTTTAGCAAAACGACGTCGTATTCATAAAGACTTCTCATCTTGCACCTGCGAAGTCCTTGGAAACCGTGAATTAATTTGTCTAATTTTGAGCGCATCCCGAGTCATCGTCATAATCTAAACTGTTCATGTTTTAGATATTGTGATGGAACAAATCAGGTTGAAGATCGTTTGAATCAAATACTGATTGATATATAATCGGACAGGATCAGTTTGAATTAGTTTTCGTGAAAATAGAATGGGCAACACTGTATCAAGCTCATTTGCCCGTGTTTATTACACCTTGCATCTCGGACCCTGCAAGGTCCCTTGAAACGCAAATTGTGATCTTGTTCCGATTTATCTCCATGATCGAAATCATTCATATTGCAGAGCTTTTCATTCAGACATACCATGTTGAAGTTCATTTGAATTGATTACTGATTGACATATTGTCGGAGACAATCAGTGTGAATTTGTTTCTGTGAAAATAGACTTAATTAGTTACCTGTATTGATTCAGTAATACCATCTGCAATTCTCATTTACGTTTAACATCTACTTTTTACTACTTAATTATTAATTTTAATCTTGACTCCCTGCAAATTGTTTTGTTTACATTTTTCCTTGTACCGAACGGGATCAACGCTAGTAGTAACAGTGGGAATGTAATGCTCTTTTCGAGCCATTTCGCTTCCAACTGCAAAAATAGATGAAATAATTGCATACATATCTTTCAAGATAACAAGTTTCTCGCCAAAGTCAAATTTCAAGTCACAATCCTCAAACCACACACATTGCATTTACATAGAACAGTTCAAGCATTTGGATACACGACGATACTAATTAAGCAACGATAAAAATAGATACCCGCACATAATAATAATAATAATAATGATGAGACATCCGAATTTCCAAGGCAAATGCATTCCATGCTTCAGCTTATATTCAAGTGAGGACAGATCGCGAGCCCTTCTAATGCTTGACTTGTCCCTCTTGATCTGCATCAACTTATCGTACACACACCACGGAAAGCTAATGAAATGATCCCGTTTCATTCCCGTATTGTAGCAACCCCAATAACTATGATGATAGGTAACATGGTACCAAGCCGAGGCTTTGGCATATATATCAGCATTGTCACCATCGTTGAACCACGTCCGAGCTTCTTTCCTCAAGCACTTAACAGCCAATCCAACGCCTTCTGCATCTTTTCTCCGGTCGAAAGATTTTGACATTTTCATGATACTGCCGCTAAGTATTTCGGCTTCAGTTTTGATCCCATAGTAATCCATCAAGTTTCCCAATTTGTAATCATATTCAGTTTTGCAATCAAAAGCTTGGTCTAAGTAATCCTGGAAACCTTCCACTTCCATATCGAGGTCATACGAGTCCCTTGAAACGTCCCAGGTGAAGGATTCGATGGAGTGTGGTGCAATGTCTTTCGCTGCTCGGAAAAGCTTCCCAATCACACGCTCCGATTTATAGGAAGTTTTGTCTGGCTTTTCCATGAAATCTGGATAGTCTTTGATCCGTAGATCTCGCGGTATCTCGGCGGGGACTCCGGTCTTTGGGAAGTCAACTGCAATGGAGTATAGCTTCGCGAGCTTTAAACAAGGATCGCTCATTGCTTTATCAGGTTCCCTGTCAGCAAAAACCACATGGGCATGCGCAATGATTCCCAAGCTGTCATTCACTATGTAGTCGGTAAAATTCTCTTCAACTTCCTGCAGTGCAAATGCAAGTAACAAAAAAGTAATCGGTTGGATAAAACAAGGAAACAGTTATTGTGAATGGGAAGGATGGTGAACAGTTACAAGAACAGATTTTTTCATTTGATCAGACAAGAACAGAACAGTATCCTCTAGAAACAAGTAGCCTCTCAGGGCAACAGAATCAGTTCATAGTGTTTACAAATTACTGCAGCAATTTTGAGTTCCAAAGGACATTCTACCTTAATTTGTAACCACCATTATGCCTAAAGAAGTAAAATAATTGCAAATATGAAATTTGGCTGGTCCCGTTGTTCTCGGGATGGAATTCGAGGATGCACTAAACTTAAAAATCATCCACCTTCCAATAGGAAAGCACGCCTCACCATCTTACAGAAATTACGTATTGCTCCTAACCCAATCCCGACTGTTGAACTTCTCCCACAAAGAATATGCAGACAACCCTCCAGGGTTATTCCAAGCGTCTAGGTTTTATGACTCCTTACCTCAAGGAAAAATGACAATTAGGATCTTATGCATGATTATGTTAAATCACATTTATGTACGCTCATAATACTATAGACACCACAGTCCAAACAGCCGTCTCATATCTTCCTCCAGCCAGAAAAAGCAAGAAAATGATGTCCAGAACAGAGAAAAGTTCCTTCAGGTAAACGTCACTTATCTTTAATTATGCATATATTACAAATACAGAACCATTAACACCCATACCATGAGTGAAATGGGGTGCCCTAAACCCAAATATGTAAATTGTATGACTGGATGAAAGTACGTTTGAGAAGTGTGGCAACATATTGTACTGTGCATCCTCTGATTGTTCGTGTTCCTTCACTGAATTATCTTCACAAACACAGAAACACAATTCACCATATGAATATGTGACAAGAAATACCTCCATTGAAACATCATGATCCAACAGCTTAGTTCGTGCAGGTGTGTAGTCCATAGGTGGGATTTGCTTTGGTGGGATCAGATCCGGGTCCCAACAAACAAAATAACGGTCCCCATCTAAATCGCTCCCTGAACATTCATTGGGATGGGGTCTGCAATTTGATCAACTAAAGTTAGGAACAATTAACAAGGAAGAAATCTAGTACAAATTAAACAGATATTTGGGCGAAGTATCAAGCAAAAAATAAGTAAACGATGCATGGGGCAAGATGTGAAGTGCATTTGAAAGAAAGAGAGGACAATAATGACATGCTATACTGCCAGCCACGTCGCCCCGATGGAGAAAGTTCTCGGCTCTAGGTAACAAAAAAAATATCTGGGTTTCATTCCGAAGCCTTACATTGCTTCCTAGTTAAAATGCTTTTAAGGCAAGAGCTAGCAGCAAACCAAAGTAGTATTACTTTCCGGGACGGGCCTGCATAAACTGGTTTCAGGATATATTATATTCGTTTTATGAGAGATCTAACATTTGTATGTGGACTAATCAAATGGTATAAGTACTATAACACCATGAGATACGTGGCTGACAAGTGTTGTCGAACATTCACCAAGCCAACATATTTGGTAATTCAAGGTATGCTGAAGACCGAAAACTATACATGAAGTGCTGTGAGGCACATTGCCAACATCAATTTTATCATATTTTCTTCATTAACAAGGTACTCTCAAAAGGGAGTGTCATGCCCCAGAGTCCTTGGACGCATAGACAACAACTTACACCCAGAACCTGTACACAAGTGCATGCAACTTAGGTTCTAAATTCTAATTACAAGGGCATGAATGAAGACCAATAAAGGAGTAAAATGAATCCTCAGTCCATTCCATGAGCATAGAGTTTGTACAATGAAAATATGAATGTCAAGAAACACGAACAAGAAGTAAAAACATTGCGCCTACTGAAAAATAAGTAGCTACTACTATAATACTACCTAAATAGAAATTTAGTCGAACTTTGTACAAACTTTTGGGAACTTTGAACTTACAGATCAACCTTGAACAATCTAAAGCAACCAAATTGTAGTTTAGGACCTCAGTTTTAACAGATTCCACAATGAGATCAGAATTTTACCTCATTCCTTTCTGCGGAAAAACGACACAATCCACCATGTGATGCAAAGCTGGCACATTAACAGCCCTTAGGACACGAATGTCACCCGGGTGCAAGCAAGGGTTTTTTGCAACAAATACCTTCCCCAAAGCAATACGATGACCTTGGTCTGAGTCAATACCATTAGGCATAAGACGGGAATTATCACGAGAACAAACATTGACAGCCCCAGAAATTTGCACAAATACTTGCCCGTATTCTAATGTTTTGGTTTCATCTAAACATCCCATCATCGATCTTCCTCCTGGAACAAAAACCCTTGTTTTAGTCCTTATTTCAAGCAACTTTGTTGCCCTAAATGTTTGAAGCATCATTGATAGAAATGGTTCAGCATCAGGCTTATAGCCACACAACAGCATTTCTTTGAGAATATCAGTATTCTCGCCTCGAGCCATCAACTCCAGCGCCTCTTGTGCCCTTAACGGATCTGTTAAGATGGTATCCAGTTGTTCAACTGCCACCTTTTGCATTTTTTCAAAGATGTTATCCTTAACCCCAAGGGTAGACAAAAGAGTGATCAATTCGCGATTTAAGTAACAGGGCTGATATTTGCTCCACGCCAACACATCTAATGTTGTGTTTTCTGAGTCATATTTCAACATACTCTTTCTTAAAGATATCTTCACGGTCGATGCTGGGTCCACGGCCACAACTCCTTTGTACCCACCGTACCGAATCTGAAAAGCAGATGGAATTAAATTGTTAATGCCACATTTCTTGGCCACACTGCGAGCAAAGTCGGGGGAAAGTTTTCCAATTCCATCGGAGAAAACATATTTGATTCCATCCCTCACAATCTCTACATCCGGAATCATTACCCTTTCATGCCTACCAACACTCAAAGTTTCCCTAGAGGAACTGAAAGATTGACCAAGCCTGGCGGCATATTTTGCCACATTTCTAATTTCACGAAAATCACCCATCCACTTTCTTATATCAGCAGCTGTAAGCCCAGGCCTTGAGGCAAACATCCATGAGGAGTTTTCGCGTAACTGACTTGATGAAAAGGCAAGAAAATCAAACTTCTTATCTCCAATCACAATGCCATCTCGAAGAGTCGACAATATCCTCTTATAAATGCCAGTTTTTCTTTCCTCACTTGAAAAAGCTACCCTTGGTGATAAATCTGTGGAAGACAACTTACCCAATTCCTCGTCAACAAAAGAAACCCGGAGAAAATTATCAATATCCTCATGGTAATTGCGTAATACTCGATTAGACATATTAACCTCTGGTCCACAGAAATATACTTTGCATGGGGTTATTTGAACTTTATGTACGTAAACCAACCCATCATCCAAAGTAATAGCAGGTGTTTTGGGAAGTTTGAGATATTTTTGGTATTGCTCACCAAGCCACCTAACGGGTTCATAGCAACATTCTCTCAAATGATACAGCCTCTCCAGGGCATCTTCTATACGTGTGACGTAAATTCTTCGGGGATCAACCAACTTAAAGAAGTTGATGTCAAGTGTGGGGCCTGAAAGACACCCTTGCTGAACCAAGATGCATATCTTGAACAATATTCTATATGGTAGTTCAAGTCCATAAGCCGGACCCACGATGGGCACTAGATCCAAATTGCGAGAAAAGGAGGAACCACTCTCCAGAATGAACGGCCCTTCACTTTCCTTAAAATAAGGAAAATATTCACTGAAGTTCAGAAGTTTAACACCACATGAAAGCTCTAAGCACAAAGCAGATGATTGGCCAATGGAATTTGATGGAGTAAAATCGGTTGCCCTAACCCAATTTTCTTTAGGGTATTCCTTAAAATAGCTGAGACAAGATTCTGCACATTTTTTGTATATCCGAGGAGCACCAAGCAGCTAGCATACAAAAAGGCAAAAATAAGCATTATTGGAATTTCTAAGAAATTAGAACGAGTTGAAGTGTGCAATAGTGATTAAACAGCGGTCTTCCCATGAAGGGCATGGAATACACTGAAATGGCAAAAGCAATACCAAACAACGAACCAGAAGCAGAAAAGAGGCTAAGTTTATTGCTTATTTTTTTTCTCCATTGTCTGCGCACATATTTCAGTTGGCATAATTGGATTACAAAATAATTACAAACGAGTGCACATATCAAGGAGCCAATTGACTCCACAAATCTACAAGTTATGCATATGCCTCGTTCCTATTAATGTGGCATGTGACTAGTTCCTAAACTATTTACAAACACGGGGTTTAGTTCATTTAATAATCGAACAAATTTATTTTGAGTCCCTGCTAAGGAAAAGGGAAGAAACCATGCATATTTCACTTTGTGATAGGTTAGTATGATATGTATTTTTAGGGAGAGTCAACTTGTCCCAGTCGGGGGCACAAGATGCCCTCCAGGGAACAAAACCGACCATAAATATAATCTAAACATATTTTGATAAGAGTCATAAGACACGAATGAAACTGAAATTGTACTGTACTTAGACTACGTATTTCCGCCACTATTGTATAAGGGCTTAGACCAGATTATACAAAGGTAAGTAGGATTGGTTCATTTCACTCATTTTATGTTTTGATTTTATGGGCCCTCTAAGTCTAAGTAAATAAGCTAAAAAAATGCATGCTATTACCGATTAAATGCAAACTTGTTTTCAATATGATAAATGGAACTCAAGTCCATTTAGGGAGTGATTTCCACACTCAACTTAAGCTCCCCAAACTTGAGCCTATCACAAAGAGAAAGCGAGAGGCTAAAAGTGGAGGGCTAATAACGTTTCCTGTGTTAAACATAAACATGTCACCACTAAACCTGAATTAGCAGAAACTTTGACCTCTGACCACCCGGACGATGTAGCTCTGTCTGCCCAATATTCTCAGAAAATAGCACAAGCTTGTAGTCAACACAATAGTAGGACAGGAAGAAGTGCAGTTTTCGTAGTCCCAACCCAAATTTCAGAGAGATATCTTTCTGTTCCCAGAGCACTGAAAACTTCTCTTTTGAGATCTGACATCCAAAATATAGATTTATGTTTTCCATTTCATGTACGTATACCTTTGGACTTTGTACTAAATCAAAGTCCCTTGCGTAAGCCTTCAAATAAGAAGTTCCATAATCCAACCTTTGTGCAGCCAAGGAGATAATCTGATCAGCATATTCATCACTTTCAAATTGAACAATGGCAGACACTCTTGACCCTGACTTCTCTTTGGGCTCCCTAACCTCTAAAGCATAAACTGTTCCCCTGCCCGTGTAACCCTCTAAGAATTCCTTAACTGTGTCCGCAGTCAAAAGGTTCGGAAACCCAGATAACTGAATTGTCTTGCCCATCAAGTCCAGGTGACTTTATCTGCAGTGTAATATTACAATAGATAATCAACTATTGAAAACAAAGGAAATAAATGACTTTCAAGAAAATAATGTGCTCAGAGTGTAAGAACCAAAAGATAATGGGAAATGGAAGAAAACAACAAAAAGAACCAACTAGTTGATTATGAGACATAACATTTAGACATAGGATAATAAAAGGGTAAATTTTGGAAGTATAGGCCAATGAACAATGCAAATTATCAAAATTCTCACCTCTTTGTCAATGTTCTCAATCATCATGTTCTTTTGATGATTTTAATTGTTAAATAAAAATTGGTCTCAAAAGACTAAGTGTTGTGAAAGCGCGAGGAACACTTCAGGTGCAAAGGCTCCTGGAGCCTATGCGGAAAGTGCAAGACTGGAAGGGCATGGTCGTAGAACCCGCATCTTTCAAAACGCATCCAAAATGATAAATAATTCCTCATGCGGAACAAACATACTCGAAAGAAAATAATTAGCGATATATCTTAGCCTTGTAACTTTTGTTTCTAGCACATGAACTTAGAAAAGGAAGAATTGTCAATTATCATAACATATTATTATGGAAACTGATTATTCTTGTAAATATGCATTTTTCCTAGAGTTCGTATGTGCTCTCTTTACTTGGATTTGCTATGTTCGCATTGAGAGCTCATCATTTTGAAGGATGGAACGTCTGTTGTCTGTTGTGGAGTGTGTTTATTAATGGAATAAACTTCTCAACAGGTGTCTGTAAGTTTTCCTAACTACTACATCTGCCATGAGATATTTAAGCAAACACCTTTTGCATTGTTACAACCTTGTTCTTCATTTATTTCCTGTATTGTACTGTCATTATAATCAGCTCCCTTTTTCCTTGATATTTAAGCAAACGCCTTTCGTTAACATCGGCAACATGAAGAATTGTCCAGTAGACTTTTCAAGCAACAATGGATTCCCTACACAAGTGTCATTTGGAGATCATAGTATTCACATCGAATACCGATCTATTAAGATCTAGACCTGTCAATGGACCGGATTCGATCTGGATCCGAATCCGATCCGATAATGTCAATCCGATAATCCGAAAATCCGAATCCGGTAATCTAAATACGGATCGGATTCGGATCGGATTAAATCCGTTATCAATCCGAATTCGAACTTTATTTTTTTTTAATTTTTTTAATTTTTTTAAAAAAACAGTAAATTTTTTATTTTGAAAAAAATGTTTAAGAAGTTGTATTTTTATTTTTATTTTTATTTTTTATTTTAATTTTTTAAATTTTTTTTGGAACATATTTTTTTTTGAAAAAAAAATTGTATGTTTTTTGAAAAAAATATTTTGTTTTGCTAAAATTTTTGAAGTAAAAAAGTTTTCGGATCCGGATCCGGATTGCCACTATCGAATTCGAGTCTTATTGGATTTGGGTCTTATCGGATCCGAATCGAATTCGGATCTGGCACATTGACAGGCCTATTAAGATAACCGGAAGAAACTAATAAAACAATGATCCGGATGTAAGGGAAAGCTTGGACAAAAAATGATACTTTAGAACGGAAAGCTCATCAGTGACATATTTGAAACAGAAATGTTACACACACAGCAAAAGTGCACAGATTTTGTGCACAGATTTTTTGTGAGGCCCACTACAGGTCCCACACAAATAATTCAAACCGTTCATTAAATGTAAAACATTTTCTCAAGGGCTTCCGCAAAAAATCAGCTTAATCCAACACCTATAAGTGCTCGATTCAATCATCTAACTTTTCATTATCCTGAAATTCGAATGAAAAGTTAAATGATTGAATCGAGCACCTATGAGTATCGGATTGAGCTGATTTTTCGCAAGGGCCCTTGAAAAAATGTTTTACATTTAATGAACAGCTCAGATTATTTGTGTGGGACCCGTAGTGAGTCCCACAAAAAATCTGTGCACAAAATCTGTACACTTTTGTTGTGTGTGTAGCATTGCTGTATTTGAAAGTGGTAATGCCAAGGACTGCTAAAATTCACTTGTAACAAGATTATGTGTTTGTGCGAGAGAAGTTCCGGGAAAAAAATGCCAAACAAAAACAACAATAACACTACCAATGTAATCCCCAATCAATGGGCATAGGCGGGGAGAACCATAGACAAACCAAGAAGTTTTACCACTGAATTAGCGGGCCCCTATAACTAAATCAAGGGACGATATACCTAGATGGAGGGACGTTATGCCTTAGAATCATGCCCCAAATCAAATCCGGAAGGCATAAAAAAGGCTAGGCCTAGAGACCTGTTTCGATTTTTGTGTTCATTACCTTGCTTTCTTCGTTCGAAATCCAGAGCATCAGTAACAAGGAAAACAAATGCCAAAAAGCATCCAAAAAAAAAAAAAAGAACTGAAACGCAGGAAATGGGTAACAAAGAAGGCAACCAATTGGCAATTTGTCAAGAGGAGCTAAACAAAAGCAACTAAAGGAAAAGAAAATCTAGATAACTCAAAAAAGAAAAATTATGGAAAACGAAAGTCCACAAAATACATGAGTAAAGAGTAATATAGACTATCGCATTAATTGTGCAGGGATTCTCTCAGTTTACCATGAATATAGAAGCAGACAGAACAAGTCATTCTCTTGGTTTCTACTGCATTCTATCTAGAGAGAGAGAGAGAGAGAGAGACTCACAAGATGACGCACAGAACTCGATTGCTTCTTTTGTCTCACAAGCAGAATCTGAAGAAGCTTTACTCAGAGAGTAAAGGAAAACGACGTACATATATGTACAGAGCGACAGACAGAGACAGTGTGTATGTGTGTGATGAAAGAACATAGATCTAGGTATCTAGTGAGAGAAAGTTGTCTAGGGGTTGACGAAAGACGATCAAAGTGACACTCAACTTCCTTACTAATCAAGTAAAGAATAAATGATTGGATAATCCAGCTTTTGGACTACACTGTCTACCTGTTTGTTAGATCCGGGAAGGGCCCCAGGCGGGAAGCGGAGTCCCTGCAGTGACTCATAAACGCTGCAAACTGCAGCCCGCCATAACGATGGCGTTTTGGGGTAAAACGGGGTAATGCACGTGAATGCCTCGCTTTCACCTCTCTTCCTGTCTTCATTTGCTCTCATTTAAATAATATGGTTAAATTTAGCTTCTTCAATTTTCAATCCGTTTAAGTCTTATTTTTCTGATTATATTATTCTAAAGGATCATAATTAAATTTTGACTTTGGAGCTCTAATAATCAAGTTTCTGCTTTATAGAGTCTCAAATAAAGAACATATACTTAATTATGAGAGTCATAGAGACAAATTTAATTATGATCTTTTATGTGGAAGAGGTGAGAAAGTGTCGTTGGGTTACAAGTTCGTTGGCGAAGAGAAAATTAATTGAGTTGCGCATAAGTTGATCCGAACCGTTGAAAAAATAAGAAAAAGTAAAAGTCGGTGATTAATGACTTGGCACTTCTTTGGATTAAATTATTTTTTGTTACAAACTTTTGGAAATAAAAATTAAAGTATAACAAGAGGAGAGAATAGTCAACTTCAAGGGGGAAATACCATATCTGGGATGATCTTGTTCGTCGAAAATAAAAAAGGAAAAATACCTCTAATTGGCTCTGATCAACAAAAATCGGACCTCTGTCCTTCACAAGAGAATACTTTTATTAGTAATCAATTCCCTTTGGAAAATGATTTTGGAACTCCAATTTTTTTTTTATCATGACACTCCAAAAATTGTCTTTTAGTTAGCTTGCTATGTATAATTTTTACACTAAAAGACTAATTTTGAAGTGCCAGCATAAAAAATTAAAGTGCCAAAATCATTTGCCTTTTAAGTTACTCTATTATGGCTTATGATAATCTAAGAAAAAAATTCTGGAGCCTCCACCACCACTGCCACTTACTAATTTCTGATTTCTAATAACTAACAAACCAAAATGAAACCTTAAAATTTGTAGTAACAATCTTATTTTTTAATAAATACAAAAACTCTGCAAGCATGCGATAGAGGTATTGTTTCTCGACTACGACAACCAACTCTTCATAAGCATATGCCCCATTCAAAAAAAAATAGATTTCGATTATAATTTTTTACTTTTTAGATTTCTCTCGTCATAACGATGCAATAATTCCAAAAAAATTGACAAAAAACTAATAAGTATGAATTTCTTTTGAATAAAGACAAAAAAATAAGCCAATTAACTTATTTAAATATATGATCGATTAAAATATGAACAGTAGCTTTAGCTTCAATCCTCTGTTCTTCGTAAACAAGAAGAAAAATTTTTTTACCCCCCAAATTTGATTTTGTCTTGAAATTGATTGGCTTCCTAACAAGACTTGCTCCTTCGACCGGCACCATAAAATTTTTTTGGAAGACATTTTTTTATTAATTTCTGAAATTGTTACAAAAAATAACAAGAACAAGGGATGATGGCATTAAATCCCTGACCCGAGACCTAATCGAGTTACAAAACTAAGAATAATCCCATGTCCATCCGAGACCCAAATCCGAGATCTGCCTTTCACAAGTGAAGACTTTTAATTACATTCATCCCCCTTTTATTGATAACAAATATTACTCCTATTTATTTAGTGGAAGATAACAACCGAACATAAATAGTAGGGTAACTACATAACACCACTAACAACAGGGCTCAGTGGATACAACTAGATAACTCCACTAACTAATTTCTAATGCAATAACTAACAAAACAAAATATAACCTTAAAATTAGTAACACTATAAGATGTCGAAAAGCTAAAAAAAATTAAACCTTAAAATTCATTAAACTAAAATAATCTCTTTCATCTTCTCTGAACTTTTTTTCATCTTTAGTGAATTTTATTTTAAAACTTTGTTTTAGATTCCTTTCGTCGCGAAGAACGATGAATTGAAAATTCTGAGCCGCATATACAAAAAAAAAAGAGAAAACTACCAAAACCCGAAATTTCAAGGGCCTATGCACAAAAACATTTGTCTTTTTCATTAGGCATAAAAAGAAAAGATCCGTTGGCACCCTAGCCCTAGGCCTATTCACAATATAAGGGCATATCAGATACTAATCAAGATTCATCATCCAGACTCGCTGAGTGCTCCATCCAAAAAGCTTGATTGAAAGCAACAAACATTCCAATACAAACACAAGGAGAATATTACTAGAGCTTGCCAGAGAAGCAGTACCAGTCGTGCATAATATTGAGATTAGATTACGGTAACAACTTCTAAAGATAGTTACCGACAAAATACCGAACAATTCAAAACCCAGAAGTGATAAGAGTTCCATTCCCGCGATATATAGCATTCCTTAAATTGCGGTAAACATTACCCAAAAAGAAGACCTTTCGACTGCATCCATATAGCCACCAACCCTGGATCGATCCTTTTAGCCGTTTCAGAAGATGAGCCAATCCAAATCAGAACCACGTCATAGCCGGATCTTCTTCCACCAAGAAAACATCTTTACACTCTCCCTGCAATTTGAACTCAGCACACCTATATCGACAGTCGTAATGTTAAGAACCATAATTTTGACAGATAACAAGTTGAATCTTGTAGACAGGTGGCAGCCAGACAATAGAATAAGTCTAGTGCACTTCGCTATGCAATTCAGAAAAAATCCTCAAATTTAAAGATTTACTATCTGAGGGTTAAAAAATGTAAGGTACAGTGTGATATATCAGGTCTGCATTTCGCACGCACATATCCGAAGCTAAATGTACCCAACCTGGCTCCAAAATACTCATTGGTCACAAGAAAACAATGGAGTTGCTGGTGTTTTCTCAGGTCTGCATTTCGCACACACAAAAAGCTATGTAACAATTCCGCACACACAATTGAACCAATTTTTTAGAATTTCATCCTTCAGGGAATAGATTACAAGTTTCTCATCACTAAACTTGCTTCAGTCCCATCCCTCTCGAGGAGTTCCTCATCTTTTACCGTGCCAGTCCTTTCTTTGGTCGGACTCTATGTATGAGTACAAAAATTGGTTGGAGGTATCATTTCCAGTTAGACATCCAAACCAAACCTTGAAGTAGCGATTATATAAGTTCAATGTCAGACAAGAGAGCTAAACATTATTAATGCTTCGTATACATCCAATGGCTTTCATGGGGTTCCCTCATCTGGATCCCAGGGGAAGAGGATCTAGCCTTGCTGGGACATCCCATTAACTGAAGAAACTGGACCATGGAAACACACCCGTACTGATCATTAAGTTTAGTTTTAGAAACTTCATCAAGCCCTGGCTGCACTGTTAAATTATTGGTCATGACAAAGACATAGATCAGGTTAAAAACAAACTAAGAAAAAGTTTTATTGCAAAAGTGAAGTATACAATAAATCTAAGGTGGCCAGTCACATACATCAAATTGAAGCAACATGTGTAGACTACCCTAAGAATAGATGTTGGCAGAAGTCTGTTAACCTACACTTGGCTAACACTGGATACTGTATTTGCAGGATACCATCCAATGGAAAAGTACATGCATAACCTCGGGCGGGGATGTGAAACTAGTCGTCTCCTAAGAAAATATTAAGAGCATAAATGTTTTCATGTAACGCCATAATGCAATGGCTGATATAGTAATTGATCAAATACCAAACAAACAAACACACTATCTAAGTCATAGATTAGGCAATTTCACATTTACCTTGATTTGGTAGGTAACACTGCCATGTTGTGTCCCTTCACTACATCCTTGAGTGAAATGAAACTTGGAATATGAGCAATTGCCACATATTTTGGTGATTTATACCCATCTTGAGGCTTTAGGAACTTGAAACCATGTTTTTTGGGGTCATGATAAAACAAAGCACCGCTCGAACTATGAAACAACACGACAGCTCCATTCCTCAACAAACATATCGGGTCGTATGTGCCATAAATCCACCTCCCCTCATTTGTTTGGGTAATAAAACAGAACTCTTTGCTCCATGATTCTTGAACTCCGTATTCTTTCATCACCCATATCTTTAGCTTTTCAAAACCAGAACCATCACATACGCAGAGACAGCCTCCTAGCACTCCCAACACCCATTCCCCAGTCATCTCCTTGTCAATCTTCCACAGTTTAAAAGGAGGTGGTGGAACTGATTGGAATTTTTCAATATCAAAGTTGAAAGATACAATAGAATTTGAACCATTTTCTTCAGTATAAATCCAATGAAGAGAGCCATTCAAATAGGTAGGGGATCCGTTATTATAATAGAGAGAGGAGGGTACATTGCGAACCCTTTTCCATGACCCTGTACCAAGAGTATGTATCTCAGTCATGCTACAACTTTCCCTTTCCCAACTGATTAAGGGCTCACGAAACCTAATCACCTTATACTGGTTCATCTTCGGACTGAAGCCCAAACCACAATGGATGGAAAGGGAACGTTTTGTATCCCTATCCCATTCTATAGGATCCGGAAGGTTAATGTACTCACTGGTAATTGGATTACACACCGCAATTGGATTTCTCCATACTTCAAAAGGAAAATCCAAAGTTGGTTCACACAGACAAAGCAATCCATTGCACGAATTCGCTATTTTGAGTTCATGATGTTCGGCCCTCAACTTAACCCCCGATTTAGGAGGGGGATCCATCTCGATCACCGTTTCCTCATCGTACACAGGTATTTTCAACTTGGTATCAAGCTTCATTTTAATAGGCCCATCATCAAAACCAGAACAGTGTTCTGGCGGTTCAACTAAGTAAAGGGTTCGCGAAACACGCGAAGGGGCCGCGGATCGAACAAGAGGAAAAGCCTCTCCTCGCGCAAAGTGAAGCTTGGCAAATTCAGGGCTTGATACGATAGTGCGCCAAGTTTTACACACGCGCTTGCAAATGAGTATTCGCTTAACGGACAGCCTTACCAGAATGTTAAGAGATATACCGGCTGGGAATTCTGTTAATGGACGACCGAAGTACTGATTTTGCTTATCTTCAACCCCATCGACTTCTTTGTCTCCAAAACCCTTTCGTTTTCTTCCTCTTGCCATGGTTTTCTGAGAATTAAAGAGTTGGGTTTGGATTAAATGTGTATAGTAAAGGACAGACCGTAATGTTATATTAGCAATAACAATGATTGGAAGAACTAGGTGATTCATAAATGACAAAGGAGATGAACAAGCACAAATTATTATTATTATTATTATTATTATTATTATTTTTTGTAAATAAGAAAACCCAAATCTTGTTTACAAGTAAGAAGGGTTTATATGTTATTACGTATAAAAGAACAACCAACCCATGTACATAATCAACAGAGTACTGTGTGTGTGTGTGTGTGTGTGAGAGAGAGAGAGAGAGAGAGAGTTACCAGAGAGAAATTTGATCAGACTTGAGAGACGATGAAAAAATAAAATGGATACACAAGTACAATTTCAGAGTAAAAAGGGGTATCAATTTAAAGAAGAACGAGTTATTTACACAATCAATCAACACCATACTGTGAATGCGACAGATAGAGAAAGGGAGAGAGAATGTGTTACCAGTAGAAATTGGACCAAACTTGAAAGAACCCCAAATAGAGAGTCTCTCAGTCTCAGCAGAAATAAGTGTGGTCACTGGCTTATGAGAGAGAGAGAGAGAGAGAGAGAGAGAGAGAGACTTCTCAAGGAAGCATTGTTTTTGGCGGGAAAGAGGCGATAAAGAACTCCGCGCGCGATTCCGGTTGGTTGGTGAGTTTGTTAATCAAACAATGATCATGTTTGATTTTTTGAGTCACGTGAAAGTTATCTATCGTGAGTTTCCTAATCTCGGCGTTGATGATGTGTCTTTGACTGGACCGAAAATGAAATTAGTTGAGATGTTCGTAAGCTAGTCCGGACATCCCTGACCGTCAAAAAAAAAATAAAGAAAGGATAACTGGTGATTAATACCTCGCACTTCTTTGGGTACACACCCTCGTACCATATGCACTTATATAACAAAATCATTAAGAGGCATAACCAAACCATTAGAGAGACGTAATATTATTTAAAATAAGCATAACAATTGAAGGAAGTCCTTGATTATGCTTCTTAATGGTTTGGTTATGCCTTTCAATGATTTGATTACATCTCTCAATGGTTTGGTTATACTAGTGTTATGGTACAAAAATGTATACAGGTACATTTCTCTAATGGTAACTTATTGATTAGTGAAAGCAACTTGACAAACATTTCCCTAATGGTAACTTATTGATTAGTGAAAGCAACTTGACAAATATCAAGTTGTTTCTACTAATTAATATTTCTTTGCTAATAAAAAAAATTATCAATTATCAATTAGCGTGAACAACTTGGTAAAATACCATAAATTGTTGCTTAAAATTGATACGGAAAACATGGCCTAAAAGTTTGTTATGAACTTTGGAAGAAAAATAAGAAGGCAAAAGAACATAAACACTCCCTCAACTGTCAATTTTTTTCACGGAGATCCTTCACATTTAAAATTGCTCATACATACTCTCTTAACTAATTTCCGTTAACCAAGTGACACTCTTCCGTTTCAAAACCGTTTGTGATCAACCCCGTCATCCATAAATCGGACAAAATACCCTTGTTGTATTACATTCATACACTCCCCTAACCATTCACTTTCCCCCCTCTACAAATAGCCTCTAATCAAAACCCAAAACCAACAACCAGGTCTGAAACTTTAGTTCATATATAGAGGGGCTGGTTCCATCCACACAAATTTTGACACTCCATCTCAACCATTAAAATCAATGATTGGATTAAAACTTAAAAAGACACTACTCTCCGCCCCCCTCTCAATCACAGATAATCTCTTCCTTTCCATCTAAGCTATTCTCTCTCTACACCCTCACCGACTAACCATTGGTTTCGTCTCACTCCGACGACCTTCTCTCTCTCTCTCTCTCTCTCTCTCTCTCTCTCTCTCTCTCTCTCTCTCTCTCTCTCTCTCTCTCTCTCTCTCTCTCAAGAACCCAAACAAGTTACGAAATAGAAGATGGAAAAAGCTAACAACGCAACAGTCGCCGCCGACTACCACCACCATTCTCCTCTACTTCTCTTCTCCCACACCTCTCTCCTTTCCCTCCTCTTTTTCCCTTCTCATTTATTTTCAGCAAAAGAACCACCATAGCACCTACCGCCGTTGCGCCACGGTTTTGCATTCTTTTTTATTGAATCTGATCTTTTATGAATGAAATAAGTGAAGATGCAATTTTAAGGTTATATACAAAAGGTTCTCTTTAAAATGATCGATGTAAGAAAAAAAGAAATTATATAAAATGAAAAAAATAATTTGAACAACCGATAGAATAAGAGTATATTATAGGAGTAAATGTTAGGGGATCTCCGTGGAACAAAGTAATAGTTGAGAGGGTATTTATATATTTTTGCCTTATAAAAAATAGTATCTTAGTCATTTCCTCCATTTCATTAACAGAGTTAGCATTTTTTTCGTTTTCAATAGTTAAGGGGTCTTTATGGACAATTTTAAATGTGAACGAGTCCCCATAAGAAAAAGTGATCATTAAGAAGGTGTTTATGTACTTTCGCGAAATAAAAATAGAATGAGAGGAGAGAATAGTCAACTTCTGAGAGGAAATACCTCCAATTGGCTCTGATTGAGACGAGCAGAAAACTCTGTTTGTCACAAATGAAGACTTTTAATACTAAAATAACATTGAACTCCCCTTTAGGCTTTAACATAAACAAATCTACAAAGACAAAACTCTATGGGTATATTTCACGTGGTATCAGCTCGGCATATTTGGACCATTTAATATACTTTTAAACGGTTCAGATTAAAATTCTCTCCTTTCGTACCAACATTTTCTCTCCAATGGATGGCTCGAATGCGCCGAACGGTCACTACGTGGTACTCACTTAGCACTGAAAATTTTTTCCTACATAAAACATGATTCTTGGCGGATAAAACTACATAAATCTACCAACTAAATAACTAGTAACACAGGCCATGTTCGTTTTAAAACTTTGAGAGTTTTTTTAGCAATGAGTAGAAAGAGATAAATAGATAAATAAGAGTTATAATTAGAGAAATTTTTAATTAAAAACCATGCACCAAAAAAAAAGGTTGGGTATTGTTTACACCATAATTTAGTATTTAGTATATTATAATCGATTGGGTCAGAATGTTACACGTGTCAACGCATTTTAGACCGATTGATATAATGCAAATGCAATATGAAGCCTGTTAAGGAAAATGGACTGATCAAACGGTTGATATTCGACTGGACACGTGTCAGAATTTTGTATCACATGCGGATCGTGAAGTCAGACGGTTAATGCAAGCAAGCAGTTGAAATAATTACAACGTTGGAAACATGTGAGATCATGGAGAAGTAACCGCCTCATGCAGATAGTGGAGCAAGAATAGGGAGCATGGAGCCAACTAATTCAAATCGAAGGAGGGAAGTCCGTATGATTTGAATTTCAAGTCGACAACAGCCTATAAATACAAGAAAGGAAGATATTTAGAGCCCCCAATCAATCGCCCAAAGGCTTCTACTTTTATCTGTACTTTACATTTCTTGCTCTAGGAGTAGCTTGTAATTTAACCGTCTGTTCGATTGTGTTCTCATAGTCGATTTGACTTCTACACCGAGGGATAATAAAGTCCATTTTGTTGTTCTTCTTCCATTTCCATTCACTTCATTAAGTTTGCTTCCAGAGAAGTCCTGAAATACGGCAAGGAACCAAACTCCACCACCACAAACACCCACATTTCCAGCACACTTAGCAATCTCTAGTCGATTAGTCGACTATCAGTAAAATAGACAAACAATTTTGGCGCTAGAAGGAGGGCATCATTACTAATTTGGAAGTAATGGCACCAGCGACAAGGAAACAAGGCGACCGACCTGCAGAGCCTCAGAATGAAGGCCTAGAAAGCCAAACTGACGTGGCGCATCCTGAACAAAGGGTGCCAGAAAATAGCCAAGGAAATGGCTTGAGCGCACCAACAAATATACAGGGCCTTTCCAGGCAGTTGGCACAAGTTTTGTCTAATCCAGAAGACGAAGCGGCACAGGAATTGATTACCCTATTGAGAAGGGTAGTTACGCCCCCATCTGTCATAGATGTGGATGCACATGGTGTAGTACATGAGCAACTGCAAACTGGAGATCTGCCTAGACAGTCACCTCAACAGGTATATACAAATCCAGCATTCGATTCAAATATGAATGTGCACAGTCGACCGTTTGTTGAAGCAACTGCTCTACGGTCCACAATCAAGCCAACTAGTTTTTACCAGAGTGTCCCATCTATATATGAAGTTGGTAACAGTAGTGGAAATGGTCAGAATCATGGTTTAAATTCTAGTCAAAGTCCTCAGGCTGGTTTCACAGGAGTCCGTGTCATGAATAATGGTCAACACATATACAATGCCGCACAAACTCTGCCAAATCATGGCAGTTATACTTATCATACTATGCCAGTAGGACCGAATAATGGAAATAGTGGTCAGTACGTTCACAATGTGCCAAACATTGGCAATGGGAACGGTCAGAATGGCCCTCTTGCACAACCTTATGTACCAAATGTCCTTAGAGCCCCAGATCCCATGAATATTAATAGGGCACAAATATTAGAAGTCATCCAAGATGTGTACGGACCAGGGCTACGCAGAGTGGAAAAACCCATGTTTAGAAAGCCTTACCCACATTGGGTTGACAATGTTCCTTTGCCAAGAGGGTATAAATTGCCTGAGCTTTCACTTTTTAGTGGTACAGAAAATCAGTCGACAATTGAACATGTAGGACGGTTTTGTCTACAGTTAGGAGAACTTGGCTCTGATGATGTTTTTAAGTTAAAATTATTCCCACATTCATTAACTAAAACAGCATTCACATGGTTCATAAGCCTGCCTGCAAATTCTATCCATACGTGGCAAGATATGGAAGAACAATTTCATGCTCAATATTTTAGACATGAACCAGAGGTCTCAATTGCCGACTTGGCTAAGTTAAAGCAGAAGCCAAATGAAACGGCAGAACAGTTTTTAACTAGATTTAAGAGATTAAGAAATCAATGTCATTGTAATGTGCCAGAGACCGAGATAGTTCGAATAGCTCAAGATGGTCTCGAGTTTAATTTTAAAAAGCAGTTTAATGGATCTAATTTCAAAGATCTGTTTGAGCTCTCCATGAGGGCATCTCAGTTTGAAGCTATTTTACAAGAAGAAGAGCTTTTGAGGAACACGTCTCTAGGAACATATTACCAAGATGTGGAAGGTGATATTGAGATTGATGTAGCGCAAGTCATTGGAAAGACCCCTATAATTTGTGACACTTTGGTTAAAACAGAAAAACCAATGAATATGCCTTCATCTCAACCCAATAGGCGTGGGGGGCAAGCAAATTATAGACAATATTCGTTTGATTTGGCACAAGCTGACCAAATATTTGATGAATTGTTGAAACAAAAATTTGTTACTTTGAGTCCTGGGCATATTATTCCTTCTGATAAGGATAGAAAAGGAAAAGAATATTGTAAATGGCACAATTCATTTAGGCATAATACTAACAACTGTGTTACATTCCGAAATTGTGTGCAGGACTTGATCCAGAAGGGACTGTTGCAGTATGCTAAAGGCGACAAGGATCCCATGGGAATTGAATCCAATCCTTTTCCCAAGATTGAAGTGAACATGGTGACGGCCGGCCTAGCCAAAAGGCTAGGTTCCAATGTGACGAAACAAACGCAGGGGGAGGAGGATCACATGCAGACTGAAGAAGAGTCAGCAAAGTCTCATACCTCTAGATTCCCAAACGACTACCTCTGCATTAGGTGTGGGCATGAAGTCCAGTATGGGGAAGCAATTATAGCAGAAAAAGATCAGAGAAGTGCATTCTCCAAGTCCGGACTGAGGTTCAACACAATGGGAGGAAATGACCTTCAAATTTATGTGGGAGCCAAACTGATTTATGAAGGTATAGATCCGGGGCTCTTTAACAGAATAGAGTCAGAGCATTGCTATGGGCCAGATGATGGACCATTTTTATTCAGGGGACATCCAGTCGTGCCTGCAAGGCCTGGGGTGCCTTCTTGCCAAGATCTTGAGGCGGCGGGGTACCAATTTCCTAATCAGAGGAGATACCCTAGTCAAAGGGGTGTTGGTTTCAGAAGAGATACTGGACCACGAGGTAGAGGACCTTATGGACGTGGATGGCACCAACCTAGGATGGTAATGCCACCCAATAATGATCACGAGGAATGGAGCACGCTTAGCCATCCAAAGTTCCCAGCAGAGGGTTGGTACACTAAGGTATCCAGTTCACAGAAAAGAAGGCTTCAAAGGAAGTTTGCAGCCAGGGCTTATGGTGACCCATGGGACCATGTGTTCGAACCAAGAGAGAAAGTGGAACCATCAAAGGTTCCAAACATGGTATGGACCCGGGATCAAGGAGAAACTAGTGGCCCAAAGCAGATAATTCAAAAGCATGGGGGGCAAGAGAGTAGTGCTACAGATCCTCCCCAGTCGACTGCCCAACTGAAGGGTAAAAAAGAATTGAAGCAGAGCTTAAAGAAGAAAATGGAGGAATTCCAGAAGCTCATGGAGGCAGATGATGATGATGATCTCTTTGACGAAGGGTCAGAACAGGAAGACCTGATCAAAGATGCGTCACCGTCTCCACAGAGATCTGCAACATTTGGAGAAAGCCTGGCCGCAATCCAACTCGGGTCAGTACCTATAAACTACCAGTGTAATATGATTTTAGTTCTGCCTAAGCAGTTTAAGGCAAAACCAAATCAGCCAATGAATTTGGCAGGCGATGTTGAGGATAATACCCAATCGATTGTAAAAATAATGGACAAAGAGAAGCATCCTCAGTCACAGCCCATTAATGTTGAGACGGATAAACATGGAAACAGTGTTGTAGTTCTTAGAACACCTGATGATGCCTCAATAAGGCATTTAAGACCACTGTATATTAAACTGCATATGAATGGCCAACCTATCTCGAAAGTGTTGGTCGACAATGGGGCAGTAGTTAATATTTTACCTGCTCGAATGCTCAAAGTTTTGAACAAAACCAATGATGACCTGATCCCAACAGAGGTTACAGTTGGCAATTTCGCTGGAGGGTGTTCTCCTGCTAAGGGGGTCATATCCTTACAACTACAGATTGGAAATAGGAAGATGAATGCAACGTTTTTCGTAATCGATTCTTCATCTAATTACAATGCCTTACTGGGCAGAGATTGGATCCATATAAATAGTTGTGTGCCGTCTTCTTTGCATCAGGCCTTGATCTTTTTAAAGCAAGAAGAAGCAGCGGGAATGGAGGTCTTTTGGGCAGACCGACATCCATTCAAAGCAGAGACTAACAACGTAGAAGCAGATCTCTACAACGAACATTTGTGGCCAACAAGAATAGAAGACTCAGAAGTCAGATCTAATCAAGTTGGAGTAACTGAGAGCCAATTCCTCAAATACATCAAGGAAGGGTTCCAGGAGCTGAGCAAAGATTTTATCAGGCCTAACATTATTTCAAGGCCTGCCAAGATTGATCAACAAGTTTTTAATGTTTAGAAACCTATTGAACACAGGGTGTGAAGATTTGGCTACTGTGAAAGCCACTTTTAAAAGGTTGTTTTCTTTTCTTGTTGACAGAAAATTGCAGGCAGATGAGCCTATTTCTTGTAATTGGGCTGAGTGTGTTTTTGATGATAGCCCTCTAAGCATGAAAGAGTTAGGATTAGCAGACCTGAAACCAGCACCAGCTAAGCTAGATGATGACGGGGCCCAAGTAAAGGATCCCACAGAAGAAGTCAACTTGGGAACTCCAGAAGATCCTAAGATCACATATGTAAATGCTGCTTTGCCTATTGAAATAAAGGAAAAGTTTAAGTACTTGTTGCGTAAATTTAAAGATTGTTTTGCTTGGAGTTATGATGAAATGCCAGGTTTAGATAGGTCTTTAGTTGAACACAAAATACCTATAAAGGAGAACTACGTACCTTTTAAACAGGCACCAAGGAGAATGAAGGATGATGTCTTACCTCAAGTCAAAAAAGAAATGGAACGTTTATTTGACGCAAAGTTTATTCGACCGGTCAAGTATGTTGAATGGGTCTCAAATGGTGTCCCAGTATTAAAGAAAAATGGGAAAGTTAGAGTATGCGTTGATTTTAGAGATCTTAATACCGCATCACCAAAGGATCAATATCCAATGCCTGTTGCTGATTTGCTAGTCGATGCAACAGTAGGGTACCAAATGCTGTCCTTCATGGATGGTAATGCTGGTTATAATCAAATATATATAACTGAAGAAGATACGCATAAAACAGCGTTTAGATGTCCTGGATACATAGGGACGTTTGAATGGGTGGTCATGGCTTTCGGATTGAAAAATGCAGGTGCAACTTATCAAAGAGTTATGAATTTAATTTTCCATGATTTTTTGCATAAATTCTTGGAAGTTTATATAGACGATGTAGTTGTAAAATCAAATTCAGTTGACGAGCACCTACATCATCTTGAACAGACTCTGGAAAGGATGAGGCGTTACAATCTGAAAATGAATCCTTTGAAATGTGCATTTGGTGTCACCGCAGGAAACTTTTTAGGATTCTTGGTGCATCAAAAAGGGATTGAGATTGATAAAACTAAAGCTGATGCTATTTTGAAAGCACAGGCACCAACCAATAAAGAAGAACTTCAGCAGTTCTTGGGAAAGATTAATTTCCTTCGAAGATTTATTGCCAATTTATCTGGAAAGACAATGGCATTCTCCCCATTATTAAAATTGAAGTCAGAAAAAGATTTCAGATGGGAACAAGAGCATCAGAAAGCTTTTGATACTTTAAAGCAATCTTTGGTGACACCTCCTGTTCTGATGCCTCCAATAAATGGAAAACCATTGAAGTTGTACATATCAGCAACGCACCATTCGATTGCAAGTCTGTTAGCTCAGGATAATGAACAAGGCCGAGAGCAATCAATTTACTACCTAAGTAGAAGGTTAAATGATTGTGAAAGTAGGTATTCATGTGTGGAAAAGATTTGTTTGGCATTATATTTTTCAGCAATTAAATTAAGGCATTACCTTTTGCCAGCTAGAGTAATGATCATTTCCCAAACAGATATAATAAAATATATCCTGTCTAGACCCATTTTGAGAGGGAGACAGGGGAAATGGATTTTAGCGCTAGTAGAGTATGACTTTGAATATGTGCCTCAAAAGGCAGTAAAAGGACAAGCTTTGGCAGATTTCTTAGCTGAGCATCCAAATCTACCTTTGGAAGAGGATACTTTTGAGGTACATCTTTTGGAGCTTAAACCTTGGCAACTGTCTTTTGATGGTTCAAAAACAGATAATGGAGTTGGGGCAGGTGTTGTTCTGACATCTCCAAAAGGAGAAATGTTTCAATTTTCTTTTCAACTCGATGAAAGTAGAATACTAACAAATAATCAAGCAGAGTATGAGGCCTTGATCATAGGCTTGGAAATAGCAAAAGATTTGAATATACGATATTTGAAAGTTTCTGGGGACTCACAATTGGTCATCCGACAAATTACAGGACATTATAAGTGCAATCACCCCTTATTGAGCCTGCAACTAGAAAAGGTTCAGTGTCTTGTCCAAAACTTTGATGAAATATGCTTTCAGCACATCTTGAGACTTCAAAATAGCGAGGCCAATCAAATGGCTCAGACAGCTTCAGGAGTTAAGATTCCTGAAGGAGACACGGAGAAAATAATTAGAATCCAAAAACGATATCTACCTTTTTCATTGGAAAGGGAAAAAGATCGATTGGATGTGTTTGTAATCGATATTTCAGACGATTGGATGATTCCAATAAAGAATTACCTTCTAAATCCTAATGAAAAGGTGGAAAGGACTGTCAAGTGCAGGTCCATCAATTATGTTTTATTAGAGCAGGATTTGTATAGAAAAACGTCTGATGGTCTATTATTGTTGTGCGTTGACAAGGACCAATCAATGAGAATTATGGGAGAAGTCCATGAAGGGACTTGTGGTGCTCATCAAGCTGGTGATAAAATGAGGTGGTTAATTAAAAGACACGGATATTATTGGCCAAATATTCGAGCTGACTGTATTCAGTATGCTAAAGGTTGCCAGCAATGCCAAAAGCATGGACCAATCCAAAGGATACCAGCTCATCAGTTGCAGTCGATTGTTAAACCTTGGCCGTTCAGAGGTTGGGCAATCGATATGATAGGGGAAATTCACCCAGCATCTTCGTTACAGCACCAATTTGTTATAGTGGCGACTGATTATTTTACAAAATGGACGGAGGCAATACCTTTGAAAGGTGTTTCACAGAAACAAGTGATTGATTTTATTGAGGAATATCTTTTATGTAGATTTGGAATTCCTGAAACCATCACTGTTGATCAGGCGTCTATATTCAATGGTAGAGAAGTTGTCCAGTATGCACAAAAATATGGAATACAGATTTTGAATTCAACTCCATATTATGCCCAAGCAAACGGGCAAGTCGAATCGACTAACAAAATTATAAAGAATACCTTGGCAAAGGTAATCAATGATAACCCAAGAGAGTGGCATGATCTGTTGCCCAGAGTTTTATGGGCATATAGAACATCACAAAGGGAGAGTACTAAGGTAACACCATTCGAGTTAGTTTACGGGCACGCAGCGGTATTGCCAGTCGAAATTAACGTTCAATCTTTAAGGGTGACACGTCATTACGACCCAGATTTACAGTACGAAGAAGCAATGTTTTTGGATATCGATGGGCTAGAACGGAAAAGATTACACGCCCTGAATCAGATTCAAGCCCAAAAGAAAAGAGTTGAAAGGGCTTATAACAAAAGAGTAAAACAAAAGTCTTTTGCAGTTGGAGACTTAGTGTGGAAAACAATCCTCCCAATCGATTCAAGAAAGAAGAAAGGGAAATTTGGAAAATGGTCTCCAAACTGGGAAGGTCCTTTCCGTATTGCCCAGATTTTACGAGGGGGTGCATATCATTTGACATCAATCGAAGGGGTTCTACACGAAAGAACCATTAATGGTAAATATTTGAAACATTATTTTCCGTCTATGTGGGAGAGCATTAGTTAAGACTAACTTTCTTTTCATTTCATAGTCAAGGGCTGCCCATGGGTAGGACAGCATTACAAAAGGCCAGTCAGACAAAAACAAAAGATCCCAAGAAGGATCTGACAAAAAGAAAACAAAAGGGAACTCAAAGCGGGAACCCAAAAGAAAAAACCCTACAAAGAAAAAGATCCCAAGTGAGATCTAAAAAGAAAAAAAAAACACACATCAGGACCCCCACAAAGAGAAGGCTATTTCTTAGGCCATTCTCTCCACTGGCCAGATGTGCCAGCCATGGAGGACCTGATGTCAGCAGGGTCGACCGGAGAAGACTTGTAGTCGATGGTGTCCCAGTTGGCCACCACAAGTTTGAGAGCGGACTCCATCTTCTCCAGCCGAAGCGCCATGCCCTCCACTCGATCGTGGATGGCCTGGATCCTCCGCTTACACTCATTTTGATCCTCCATGAGGGCCCAGGAAAGCTCAGTGGCCAGTTGTTTTATGTGAGCAGGAGTGATTTGTGTGGAGAGGGGAGTAGAAGAAATATTGGAAGCCATAATGTAGAAACACAGGTGTTTGAACTTCTACTCAGTGGTGATATTTATAGACCCAGGAAAATCTAAAGACGTGGGTCGTGGACAGTTATCCCGAGGTGAATTAAGAGACGTGACAGCTAATGGGGTTAGTGGGCTCTCAATGGCCGTTTCCCAAGTAAGGCGGCTGAATTTCTGCAGAACGGCATCATGTGTTGTACCTAAAACCGTCAGTAATTACTGTGCGGATTCCCAAAAAGTGGAAGGGAAGCGTCATCATGATTATGACGTAGTTCTGCCATAATTATAGGCGCCCACAGTCCGGATAAATAGGGATCAAGGGTTTTGATCCTGTGGCATCACGTGGTTAAAGTAAGGTGTTAGCCAATTATGTGAAGTTTTTACTCAGCTTGGGCATGTATGTGAATCTGGTATATGTGAGTAAAATTTGCATAAAGGTTAAAGAAATGGTTCCAAACAAAGAATTTGGAGTTTTCTAACAGGGAATGTGAGAAAGGCCATGGAAGGTCTAATTTTCATTCTAATTGCCATTCTCATTTCTGGCATACCACCTGTTGATAAAAACAATCAACAAACAAAAATACTTATAGTTTGTACTAACAGGATTAGTCAATTGGCTATAAAACTGAAGTCAACCAAAATCATTCATGAAAGAAGGCAGACTTAAAAGCCTCCCACTTAACGACAAGTTCATCACATTTAATTCTGTTTCTCTGCAAATCTTCACGAGCAGCAGAGACATGAACTGAGACTCCTTTGCCTTCCTCTGCTAGGTGTTTGAAATCTTTATCGAGTTGGTTCGCTGTTACCAGAAGGTTTTTCTTTTCAGCCTGCAGTTGACCCAATCGATATACCAACTCCTTCTCTTCTTGATCAATTGCCAAAAGCCTCGACTTCAAAGTCGAAGCGTCAGCATGCATAGTCGATAACTTCACTGTTAAGTTGGAAAGGTTACCGATTAAATCCTGCTTCTGACTTATTTCTTGTTGGTAATATCGGAAGAGACTAATGTTGTCATTCAGAGATGATGCGTAGTTTTCCAAGATAATTTGCTCTCTAAGGGGGAAAACATGCTTTTGAGATAAGGATTCAACGCAAGCACTGAACTCCGTAGACTTCACTGTCATCAATTCCTCAAAAGGAAGCTTTAGGAAGTCAAAGAAGACTTGAATTTCTTTCTGAGTCTCCGCACTGAGTTGAAGAAAGAAGAAAGAACTGTTGGATTCTGAAATCTCAGTAAGGGAACGAAAGATTTGGGAAGTCGATTTTATCTCTTCCATTAATTGGTCTAAAGAATCACTTGAGGACTTGACATGAGCAGAATCCTCAACACCCACAGGATTTGTTGCAGTCTTGTTCACTGAACGAGGAGATGTAGTTAAGGCAAGAGCCCTCGAAATGTTTGCGGGGGTCACACTTGTTGGAAATAAGACTTGGTTCCCAGAGGGATTACCAGAAGGGCTAGAGGCAACATCCTCTGCGCCTTGCCCACCTTCTTGAGTAGGACCAATTTGGACAACAGGTTGGACAACAGGGGCAATCTGAGCTGGATCCTCTGCTGGTCCCTTCTTTTCCATTGTCTTTTCATTCATTGATGGGGAAACTTCTAGAGAAGGCACGTCCGCCATCTGAGGGGAAGCTGTTTCTTCCCTACCATCACTTTGTTGATTCAGATCGATCTTCTGAATTATTGGAGCAACAGTGACGTCCTTCATTGGCACAGCTTTGACTGAGTCTGATGCAATTTGATTTGTTGTAGTATCAAGTTGTCGAATGGCTGGTACACCAAGTTCAACACCATCTGGCCTCAGAGCTGAACCCTCACCAACCTGCACAAGAGGACTGTCATCCTGCAGTAAAGGGTTTTCTTGATACAGCAATTGTTCCTGAAATCCTGGCAACCAATCAGCTTGATCCAAAGGATCTGATACTGCTGTGGACTCGTATTGATCGATTGCCAATTCAGTATCGACTGTCTCTCCTACTGAGAAGGAGGATTTTTGAATTTGTGAAGATTGTGAGGAATTTTCTTCTTCCTCTTCAAAAGCATCTACAATTCTGGTCTCTTTACCCTTCTGTAAAAGACAGCAAATGGGAAAATGAGAATAGAAAGACTCGTGAAAAGTACGAACGAAATCAATAAGGGTAACAAAGATAAGAGTGTACCTTCAAAGCCAACCCTTTGTCACTAGAACTTTGCTTTTTGGTGAGCTTTCTTGTTGGTTGCTTTGTGGGAGTAGATGTTTCACTGACCTGTTTCTTAGGTCTACCAGTGGAAGGACTTCTGGAAACCTTTTGACTCACACCTGATGTGATCTTGAGAGTTCGTGTCCGTGGCCTGGTTTCAGAGTCCTTAATCGATTCAGCTTTCCTTTTCCTGGTATTCCTACTGGGCACAGAGGATATGGGAACTGCTCCTGCATGAGGCACAATGGCCTTGGAGGGTTCATCAGGCAATCGAGCTGTTATCTCTGCTAAAGAAACAATATGATAAAGATTAGTAAAGTATGACTAATTGAACTAAAAACCAATGAATAAGCTGTGCTTACCAGCCTTATCTTGAAGGAATTTGTATTCAGGATCAAGCCTGTATAGGCAGTCTGAAAGTGAAGCACTGAAATAGAGGGCCCTCATAGTCAACCACCATTCATCAAAAGCAGGCAGGGTCGCTTTATTGATCTTGAAGTCAATAAACTGAAAGGCTTTGACACGTTGTTGAAAGTTGCTAACCATCAGAGATATCATCTGTGAGTCTTTGGCCTTAATGGTTGGCCTACTGGAGGCCATCTCAATGATGTTTGGGTGAACAAAAGGCATTGGAATGCCTTGTGCGAGGCCAAACTGCCTAGCATATTGACAAGGAGAGTAATTCTCGAAACCACAATTCCCAAAAGGAGTGTTATTCAGGGCAAAGCCCACTGGGATAAGTCTTGGAAGAAGAATGCTGGCCCAAAATAACCGTTTGGACTGAGTCATTTTCTCTACAAGTTGGGGAGAAGCTGGTGGAATGTCCTCAAAGCATGGCTTCAGTCTTTCTGATGCAAATTCGAATTTATCGAATGGACAGAACATAGGCCAATTCTTTTGGTTATTTTCATAAAAAAAGGTGAAATACCTTTGAAAGGAGGATTCCTCTGTTTGAGTGTGGAAGCCTAACAAATATTCAGCATAACTACGGCATGTTTGCAATGCCTCATCTGACCGAAGGGGGTTCTCCAGTTTAGGTTTTATTTGAGGGAAGTATGCATATAACCAAGCTTGAAAGATCCAGAAAGGACCACCACAAGAGTCCGCTATCTTTTTATCAACAAAGGTAAAAAGGCCTTTATACAGAGATCCTAAAACAAAAGGGGCAAGGGCCAACCTCTTTACTTGGGCCATACAAACGGCTAGGTTAAGGTATTCTTTGGTAACCCTAAGCCCAGGGACTGCCATAAGAAATCGACAAATCCAAAAAAGGTAAAATGCAACCTTCTCATGAAAGCAAGGCGCTGAGGCTTTGGCTTTAAAGTGAGTCTTAAGCCATTTCGAATAGCTAACCCCAGACGATGGAACAACAAATGGGGGATCATATGGATCAGGAGAAAGCAGAGCATTTACCTCACGGCCTAACGAAGGAAGGCCAGTTAAATGAGAGATATCCAGGACTGTCGGAGATAGCAAGCCACAATGAAGAATTAGGGTATTGGATGATTTGGACCAAAAACACGCTGCAGCAGCCAAGAGTTCAGAATTCATGTCCAAGGGATATTGTGAGAGCTCAATTGTCTCACGGATTCCCATTGTTTTCCAATCCTCGAAAAGGAACTTCATCATGCGCCTTACCCAATCTACCCATCCCATTTCAACGGTGTAAGGCCAAGAACGAAGGCAGGTGTTCTTACCCCAGCCTAACCATTCCAGCGACGGAAGCTGAAGGAGAAGTGGATCACGTTCCCCCACTGGGTAGACTTCTGGAAAGCCATCCGGGAGAACTGATGAAAAAATTGGACCCAATATGCAATGAGAACTGACATTATCGTCAGGAATCAGAACTTGAGTCTTCTGGTTTTGGCCAATCCCGTTTCGGTACGATTCAGGGAATCGGAAGGAATCCTCCGTCACTGACTCGGTGGCCGGATCTTCAACTGGGTCGCTGACGATCTGTAGTTTGGATTTCGGTGCCATTTGGGTTCGGAAGCTGTTCTAGGGTTCGAGAGCTGTTTCAACGTTCTGCGAGAAAAAGCACGATTCGTGTCCTAAATTTGAAGTACTCTGCCTTATATAGGTGGTGATTTGCTAAGCGAAATATTTACCAAAGTTAATATTTAACTCAGGTAAATAGGGGGGCATTGTTTACACCATAATTTAGTATTTAGTATATTATAATCGATTGGGTCAGAATGTTACACGTGTCAACGCATTTTAGACCGATTGATATAATGCAAATGCAATATGAAGCCTGTTAAGGAAAATGGACTGATCAAACGGTTGATATTCGACTGGACACGTGTCAGAATTTTGTATCACATGCGGATCGTGAAGTCAGACGGTTAATGCAAGCAGGCAGTTGAAATAATTACAACGTTGGAAACATGTGAGATCATGGAGAAGTAACCGCCTCATGCAGATAGTGGAGCAAGAATAGGGAGCATGGAGCCAACTAATTCAAATCGAAGGAGGGAAGTCCGTATGATTTGAATTTCAAGTCGACAACAGCCTATAAATACAAGAAAGGAAGATATTTAGAGCCCCCAATCAATCGCCCAAAGGCTTCTACTTTTATCTGTACTTTACATTTCTTGCTCTAGGAGTAGCTTGTAATTTAACCGTCTGTTCGATTGTGTTCTCATAGTCGATTTGACTTCTACACCGAGGGATAATAAAGTCCATTTTGTTGTTCTTCTTCCATTTCCATTCACTTCATTAAGTTTGCTTCCAGAGAAGTCCTGAAATACGGCAAGGAACCAAACTCCACCACCACAAACACCCACATTTCCAGCACACTTAGCAATCTCTAGTCGATTAGTCGACTATCAGTAAAATAGACAAACAGGTATAAAGATCCAAAACGAACACGGTCGATTGGCAAGCATGCGATAGACAAGATGATAGCAAGGTTCTAAAAAATGAAACCTTAATAAATTCACAACACTAAAATAATGTCTCTATCATCTTCTCTGAACTTTTTTTCATCTTCAGTGAATTATTTTAAACTTTGTTTCTGATTCCTTCGTAGCAAAGAACGGTGAATTCAAAATTTTGAGCCGTATCTATAAAAATAAAAATAAAACTTGAGAGAAAACTACCAAAACCCGAAAATTTTTGCCCAAAGGGACCCTGATCTTTTCCCTTCATGCCTATTAGTAACAGGTTCTGGTATTTAATTTTACGTACAATCACAGACTCACAGTAGACAGTAGGAATCAAGAAAGGATTTTTGATAAAACGCAAGCACATGCATTCAAGGAAAGTGGCTATAGAGAAAAATATTGACTTCATGCTTCCTCAGACCTCAAGAAAACCCAGGAGCAGAAAACTGTAATTCCGGTGAAAGGATGCCAGAATCAAATTTCAAGGGGCCTATGCACAAAAACACTTGTCTTTTTCATTACGCATAAAAAGAAAAGATTCGTTGGCACCCTAGGCCTATTCACAATTTCAGGGCATACAGATTCTAATCAAGATTCATCATCCAAACTGGCTGAGTTCTCCATCCAAAAAGCTTGACTTGTTAAAGCAACAAACTTTTCAGTACAAATAAAAGGAGAATATTACTAGAGCTTGCTAGAGAAGCACCAGTCATGCATAATAAGATTAGGGTAACAACTTCTCAAGATAGTTACCGACAAAATACTGAACAATTCAAAAACCCATAAGTGATACGAGTTCCATTCCCGCGATATAGCGCATTCCTTAAATTACGGTAAACATTACCCAAAAGAAAGACCTTTCGACTGCATCTGTATAGTCACCAACCCTGGATCGATCCTTTAAACCGTTTCAGAAGACAAGCCAATCCAAATCAGTACCACGTCATAGCCGGATCTTCTTCCACCAAGAAAACATCTTTACACTCTCCCTGCAATTTGAACTCTGCACACCTATATCAACAATCATAATGTTAAGACCATAATTTTGAATCTTGTAGACAGTTAGATGGTGGCCAGACAATAGAATAAGTCTAGAGCACTTTGCTATGCAATTCAGAAATAATCATAAAATTTAAGATTTACTATCTGAAAATGTTAGGAACAGTGCAATATCAGGTCTGCTGCATTTAACACACACATATCCAAAGCTAAATGAACTCAACCTGGCTCCAAAAAACTTATTGGTCACCAGAAAGCAATGGAGTGGCAGGTGTTTTATCAGGTCAGCATTTCGCACACACATAAAGCTATGTAACAGATTCCGCACACACAGAGCTGTAGAACACATTCCGATTAAAAAAAAAATGCTACCTTCCGTTGCAGAATGTCATGCTTCATAGGAAGGACTTGAGTGCGGTTCACAACAGGTCACATTGTGCTCCAACTTTCCCTTTGAACCAATATTTTAGTCAGACTCAATGTATGAGTACGGAAATCGGTTGGTGGTATCATTTCCAGTCAGACATTTTTATGCCAAACCTTGAAGTAGCGATTATATGAATTCGATGTCAGACAAGAGATCTAAACATTATTAATGCTTCGTACACGTCCAATGGCTCTCATAGGGTTCCCTCATCTGGATCCCGGGGGAAGAGGATCTAGCCTCACAGGGACATCCCGTTAACTGAAGAAACTGGACCATTTTGAAAAGCTCATTTGTACTGATCATTAAGTTTAGTATTATAAACTTCATCAAGCCCTGGCTGCACTGTTAAATTATTGGTCATGACAAAGACAGATCAGGTTAAAAACAAACTAAGAACAAGTTTTATTCCAAAGCGAAGTATATACAATAAATCTAACGTGGCCTGTCACATACATAAAAGAAGCAACATTTGTGAACTACCCTAAGAATAGATGTTGGCAGAAGTCTGTTAACCTACACTTGGCTAACACGGGATATTGTATTTGCAATATACCATCCGATGGAAAAATATATGCACAACTTCGGGTGGGGATGTGAAACTAGTCTTCTCATAAGAAAATATTAAGAGCATAAATGTTTTTATGTAATGGCGTAATGAAATGACTGATATAGTAAGAGAACAAATACCAATCAAACAAACACACTATCTAAGTCATAGATTAGGCAATTTCTCATTTACCTTGATTTGGTAGGTAACACTGCCATATTGTGTGCCTTCACTACATCCTTGAGTGAAATGAAACTTGGAATATGAGCAATTGCCACATATTTTGATGTTTTAAACCCATCTTGAGGCTTTAGGAACTTGAAACCATGTTTTTTGGGGTCATGATAAAACAAAGCACCGCTCAAACTATGAAACAACACGACAGCTCCATTCCTCAACAAACATATCGGGTCGTATGTGCCATAAATCCACCTCCCCTCGTTTGTTTGGGTAATAAAACAGAACTCTTTGCTCCATGATTCTTGAACACCATATTCTTTCATCACCCATATCTTTAGCTTTTCAAAGCCAGAACCATCGCATACGGAGAGACAGCCTCTTAACACTCCCAGCACCATTTCCTCATTCATGTCCATGAGACTCTTGCAAAGTTTAAAAGGAGGTGGTGGAACTGATTGGAATTTTTCAATATCAAAGTTGAAAGATACAATAGAATTTGAACCATTTTCTCCAGTACAAATCCAATGAAGAGACCCATTCAAATAGGTAGGGGATCCCTTGTTATAATAGAGAGAGGAGGGTACATTGAAAACCCTTTTCCATGACCCTGTACCAAGAGTATGTATCTCAGTCATACTACCAATTTCCCCTTCCCTACTAAAAAAGGCCTCACGAAACCTAATCACCTTATACACGTTCATCTTCGGACTGAAGCCCAAACCACAATGGATAGAAAGGGAACGTTTTGTATCCCTATCCCATTCTATAGGATCCGGAAGGTTAATGTACTCACCGGTAATTGGATTACACACCGCAATTGGATTTCTCCATATCATACAAGGAAAATCCAAATTTGGTTCACACAGACAAAGCAATCCATTGCACGAATTCACTACTTTGAGTTCATGATGTTCGGCCCTCAACTTAACCCCCGATTTAGGAGGGGGGTCCATCTCAACATCACCGATCACTGTTTCCTCATCGTACACAGGTATTTTCAACTTGGTATCAAGCTTCATCTTAACAGGCCCATCATCAAAACCAGAACAATGTTCGGGCGGTTCAACTAAGAAAAGAGTTCGCGAAACGCGCCACGGGGCCGAGGATCGAAGGAGAGGAACAGCCTCTCCTCGCGCAAAGTGAAGCTTGGCGAATACAGAGCTCGATATGAGATTGCGCCACGTCTTACACACGCGTTTGCAAATGAGTATTCGCTTAACGGATAGCCTTACCAGAATGTTAAGAGAAACACGGCTTGGGAGATCTGTTAGTGGACGACCCAAGTACTGATTCTTCTGACCTTCGAACCCATCGACTTCTTTGTCGCCGATACCCTTTCGTTTTCTTCCTCTTGCCATGGTTTTCTGTGGATTAAAGAAGTGGGTTTGGATTAAATGTGTATAGGAAAGGACAGAAAGTAACGCTATATTAGCAATAACAATGATTGGAAAGAACCTTGGTGATTCTAGAAACCCGAAGGGAGATGAAAAATTAAACGAAAACTCAAATCTTGCTTATGTTATGAAAGAACAAGCCATGTACATAATCACGACAGTACTCAGTGTGTGTGTGTGTGTGTGAGAGAGAGAGAGAGAGGGGGGGAGTTACCGAAGAGAAATTTGATCAGACTTCTTTTTCTTTTTGGAAAGACTTCAAGAAGATATGTAGCAAAATTTCAACCGCACAGAGTTATATATATGGGGAGAGAGAGAGAGAGAGAGAGGGGGGGCTGGTGGTGATAGGAAGCATTGTTTTTGGCGGGAAATGGGTGAGTTCTTAGGCGCGAAGAGAGGAAATCTGTGATTGGATTGCTTGCTTTTCCAGCAATTAAAGCCTAGGGCCTGTTTGTTCACCGGATTTAAGCATTGTACTCAATTACGTGTTCAAGGGTACCGTGTGGATTTGGATTAACAAGTTGAGTAATTTATGTCTTGTTCTTTTTACAATTAAAAAAAAAAATTTTAATTCTCCATATATTCTTTTTACTTTTAATATTTCTTTCTTTATTTTTCTTCACTTATTTTTCCTACTATTTTTAAAAAAAAATTTCAAACACCAATCTAAATATAGCATTATTTTTTGTCCTTATTAAATTTTTTTTGCATTTGTTTATTTTATATCAATTTTTTGTGACTTATTGATTCGTCTTAACAAGAAAAATCGAAAAAATAAAAAATTTGGTCGAAACTCAATTTTTTTTGAATAAAGACAAAAATAAGTCAATAAGACAACTTTTTTTTTTTTTACTTATCTTTGTCTTTTTTAAAAAAAATTATGAGTTTCAATCAAAAAAAATTTACTTTTTCGATTTCTCTCACGGAAACGAATCAATAAGTCACAAGTTTGATGCAAAACTAACAAATGCAAAAAAAATTGAATAAAGACAAAAAATAAAAAATTATTGTTTTACTTTTCAATCCAAATCACCCAAAAGTTTGTTAGAAATCTTTTACTATCAAACTATTAGACATCTCACTGATGTATAAAATTTAAAAGAACCATGTGACGCGTTTTTTTTTTTTTTTTTTAAATTTTTTTTGGGTAACTAATGTGTGATACTTGATAGTATTAGGTGCGATCCTCTTAGCTCGATTACGTTTTAAGTCATAGGGCTTCTAGTCGAGCAAACAGACCCTAAAAATTCTGAAGTATACTACAACCTTGCATTCATTAGTTGTTAGCAATATAGAATTGAATCAATCTGAAATTTAATGGCAATATTGAATCATCATGCGCGCATTACATCAAAAAATAACATGTGAGAGGGTAAAGGTAAACCCCGGCAATGTTGTCTGAATCATTCACTTCATCTAAAGCTTCAAAATCGAAGATGTGAAATCTTATGAAATGGTACTTATTTGGTAATTTGACATCAAAGAAACTTGAAAGTCCAACCAAAGTAAATAATTCTATTTTTTTTTGTTACTCCATTATGATACTTTTTGAGGCCCTTAATCCATATGCATATTTTTCTGAAAAATAACCATTGACACCATCCTTTTTAAGCTGCCAAATTTGGCTCAACTACTCAGTTAGGAAACCGCATAAAAATCTCTCTTTTTGTTGAGCTTTCTTGTCTTGATTGTTATCCGTGCTTCGTGTGTAGTGATTTGATAATTTCCCAAAACTAATTAAGCACAGTTCCTTTGCACATGAAGATCATGTTCATAGCGTATGAGAGCAACAAAACTGCCAATAAAAAGCACATAACCTTTTTTTAATTTCTGACTAGCCAGAAAATGCAAATATTATATATAATAAAACAGTACAATAAAAGGAGACACTACCGATCCGAAAACACAGAAACAACAACTAAAAACAACAAAACCAAAAAAGAAAAGCCTCTTGAAACCACGAGGCCGGAGCCGGACCCGTCGAACACACTTGTGAAGAGGGTTTGGAGAGGCCGAAGTTGAGAGCCCGTTTCATTAAGTAATAGCCAGCTGAAGTAGTAAGTATTAAACAAGTTCAAACCCGCAAAAGGTTATGCCCTTCGTATTCCCATGAACAGTTTTTTGCTGATATCTATTGCGATTGAGGATTTAGGGAGCGGAAAGAAAAGCAAGGCAAAATAGATTAACCATGGATCGTCAGATCAGATACCTGAGTTTGTCCTTGGCTTTCCCTTTTCCTCAACCAATTCGGCAATTCCTTAATCCAAACACAGCCTTTTAAGTAACCAAAAAAGGAAGTTAGAAAAGGAGAATATAAATGAGTCCGGATATAAAGCTTGAATTGCCAAAACTTCCCAATGCTCTTTTTGGCCCCGTTACTCACCTCCATCAATTCTACCACCAGCACTTGCTAGTCGGTTGTATCATAATCAAGATTCGGATGACAGATCAAAATATCGGAATCCATCTTTTCATTTTCCTCGCTCAAGAAAAGAGCTTTGGTCTCTCCCTGCAGTTTCAACCCCGCACACCTATATCAACAGTTGTAATGTCAACAGCAGAACAAACCAGCCTGAATCTCCTAGCAATCATGTTGTTGTAAGGTGCTCCGATTGGTAAGCACATTTATTGAAAAAATCTGAAAAGGCTAAAATACTAAGTTGAAGCAGTTGAGAGAGGATGAAGGGGAGACAATCGAACATCAAACCATTTGAAGCTTAAGAAACTAAATCCGTTGGTACAGAATCGAACATCAAACCATTTCAATGACATTTTTTGGCTTAAAAACTACTATGCACAGTTTTAAATACCATGCACAGTTTTGTTTTGCCTTCATAGTTGACACTTTAACAGACGTGGTGCAAAAGATAATTCAGTTATGGCTAGTAAGCTGAGACTTTGTAGCCAGCAGAGATACAAAGCTCACAAAATCATCAACCAGAATATAACCTAAAATCACCAAAGCTATCGTGGTGTTCTGTCAGTAAGAATTTTTACAAAAAGAATTATTTTCAGCATGTTCACAATGTTCACATTTCATCACCTCAGCCAATTCAGAAGCCCTTGAATCAATCTATGGATATATTGTATCTTGTATAAATGTGCAATATGTATTAGAAGCTCATTCTTAAATAATATAAGAAATATCATTGCTCCATACGCATGATTAAAGCAACAATTTTAGTACTAAAAAAATGCAACGAGGTCAAGAAGACAAAAGGCAGAGATCCACGGTAGACTATATAAGAAAGTGACAAAGCCAAAAAGAAGAAGAAGAGGTGAATCTGACTAATCAAACCATATTATAGAGGACTACAGAATAAGTGAAGTCAGCGTATGGGACAAGGTTTGATGCTCACATTAACATAAAGCCATAACAATCATTGGACCTTCTGCTAGATATCCTTGATTAAATAATGAACGATAAACCATCACTTATAAGTGCGAATGCAGGGGTCTTAATTAGTAGTAAACTGAAGTGCAAGTAACACTGAATGCCAAACATGGTCAGTCGAAACTGGTGTTGAAATCTGGTCCTAAAAGTCAATTATATCCTGATCTTATCAATTTTATCGAGTAGACTTCATTTTAAGAAATGGAGCCCTAAAATATCAAAAAGATGTTGGGCCAACATTTTTTTCAGGTTATTCAGTTATACCGCATGCATAGGGGAAAAAGGTTTATGCACTTTAAACACAATGCAATAAAAGTATTGAGTTAGGTTCATTTGCAGGGTGTTAATTTTCACAACTGACAAATTTTGAGACCATACCCTGACGAGTCTTCCACTACAAGTAGAATTGTAGTATACAACATATATGACTGGTTTCAGACAGCATATTGGCCATTTGAAAAGAAATTCAAATAAGAAAAGCCCCTGGTCATCTACTATAAACGCATTCTATATCAAAATTCAAAAATCAAAGTTGACAATAACAAACCAGTGTACATGAATTCCACAAAAAACTGCATGATAATTACCTAATTGATTCTTATAATAAGTAATATATTTCTCTGTATACCGTTGTGAAAGTATTACGCATCGTGATCTCACTGTATCTTGTATTTTATGCATAGAATCGTATTGTGATAATATCGTAATCATATCTCTTTGTAATCTTCTATTTTAGATATCTATTTTTAGGCTTTTCTCTATTTAAGTTTGTATTAGAATTGTAATCATTTAATCTCAAAATTCAGTAACACACATAAGTTCTCTCTCCCATAACTCTCCCATATGTTATGTCACATGGTATCAGAGCTAAGTTTTGGGTTGCATCACATCTCGTGGGAAAGTCTCTGTCATCTCTGTCGCCCGAGTCAATCACTCGATTGGTCTATCACCTCCACGTGCATCTGGGCTGCACGAGAGGGGGAGTGTTAGACTTGTCCCACATTGCTCATTTAAGCCACCCAAACTTGGTTGATAAAATCTAGAGGCTACTCCACCTATTGCCAATTGATTTTAGGTTGTGCCTTCCAAGAAATCTAACATGGTATCAACGCCTAAGATCTAGGCCTGTGGGATATTTGCTTTCCAGTGGGCGGCTTATGCCTCGCCGCCATCTGTCGGGCACTTATCTATTTTGTCACCATCCTCTGCATAAGTCTTTGTTTGCCTTCTTATTCTACAACTGTTGGCAGCATTTTAGTCTCTGCATCAATCTGTTTTGCCTCTGTTTCTGACGTTGCCGGACTGTAGCACCTTCGGCAACCACTTAGCACTTCCGGCAAGTCCTCCCGACCTCCGACGCACCTCCACAGACCTTCAACAACCTTTATTTTTGCTCCGACAGCTTTCCGACCTCTGTAACAGCTCCGGCAACCCTCGCTAGAGCTTCCTCTATCTCCGGCGACCCTTGCCGGAACTCCTTTTGCCTTCGGCGACCCTGGTCGGAGCTCGAAATCCTCAGATCTGCTACGTAGGTGCTCGATACCTCTGAAAACAGCCTTCCCCGACCTCCATCAGCACTCGCCAAGCTCTTTCATCCTCCGGGACCCTCGCCGGAGCTTCGTCACCCTCTTGTACTTTGGTTGCATCTCTGTCTCCCTTCCTTTGACTCTTACTTTGTTTCTCTACCTCTGAGTTTCTGACTTTATTATGGCTCTCTTCTGGCTCTCATCTGTTCTGGTTTATTTGGTTACCTTTTCGGTATCTGTTCTAGCTCTCTCCTCTATATCCGACTCTTTTGTGTGCCTACATCTGTTCTTCTGTCTACTATCCTAGTCTGTTCTTCTGTTTGAATTCTAACGACCTGTTTTTCTGCATTTTGTTTGAGGGCCTGTATTCTGTCTGTCTTTTGCATGCGTCTCCGGGGCTTCTTGCTCAATCGAGGGTGAGCATCTAGCTTGATGCGTGTTAAGTGTCTGACTCTGTATCTAAATCTGTTGTCGGGACCTCTGAGTTGTCGCAACCTATCTGAATTTGGCACTGAAGTTTGCTCGTGACTTTAGAAATCTGGATTTCTTCGTTCTGTTCTGTCTACTTCCTTTGGAGCTGTACAATCTCGATTTTGGACCTCTACAACACCGTTTTAGCAATATTTCAGCCCTTATTGCACCAAGACGCCTACCACTGCTACTTCCTTGGCAAACTCACGATGTTCTCTGGGCTCGCATTATGAGTTTGAGGGAGGGCGTGAAAGTATTATGCATCGTGATATTATCGTATCTTGTATTTTAGGCATAGAATCGTATTGTGATAATATCTCACTTAGTAATCTTCTATTTTAGGTATAGATTTTTAGGCTTTTCTCTATTTAAGTTTGTGTTGGCATTGTACTCATTTACTCTCAATATTCAGTAATACAAGTCAGCTCTCTCTCCCATATGTTATGTCAAAATCGTATGTTCAAAACTTGAAGTTGCACTTTCTTTCTTTAGTCTCTTCTGTTTTTATCCCTTTCTTTTTCACATGTGTGTTCTTGGCATAAAAATAGTATACCCATACACTTTCTACCTTCCTAGAACCACAGTAACTCTGATATGCCAATCGTATGATTATGTATTTGCATTTCTTTGATAGGTTTAGGAGAAGATTAAGTCTTATTTAATGAATCATGGTTAAGCAAAAAGGTCACAATATACAAGCTTGCATGGATTTTATGGCATATATGCTATACATAGGATCACACCACAAGGACTTGGGTACGTATTTGTTTATATAGGCTCAATCAGTCGATTCTCAAGATCAACAGGAACACAAAATAGTTAAATATCTATATTTAGCAATGTTTTCGTTTCATAACGTGAACAAGGAACACTGAGCCCTAGTAAGAGTACTTGTTTTGGTTTGAACCAAATATACTCTTGAAGTAGTACAAAGAGGAGTTGCGACATTCTATGTTTGATGTCCATTTATATTCGTTGGATATATCCAAGCCTATCTTAGTATTCATCATCAACATGAAACTTGCACATGGAGGCAAACTAGCAGACATGCTGGCTCAGCACATAGCCTATTAGATTGCAGCCTTGTAGACAAGTCTCCTCTCTTCATTTTGAATAAGGGAAGACATAGATCTTCGATACATAAAGTATTATAAGCGCATAAACGTACTAGGTAGATTCGAAGTCTACTTCAGTTGGAATGCATTCTCCAAATAGTCTGTTGAGGTTAACGAGTACGATGGAAGTACTTGTATCTTAAAAATATAGCAATACAAAAATTTGATATTTAGCAATTTTCATCAACGCTAGCCATGAAACAAGTTTTTAGGAACCACAAAATGTATAAGCTATACAGTTGGAAAACTAAAACACATCAAACATGAGCATTATGGCAATTGGCAAGCATACTAGTAATATGGGACACATTTACCTTGATTTGATATTCAACACGGGTGAATTATCTCCCATCACTGCGTCCTTCAGTGAAATGAAGCTCGGAGTATGAGCAATTGCTTTATATTCTGATTTAACCCCGCAAAACTTTAGAAACATCAATCGCTCGTCAGCCTTATAATAAACCACAACATTGCCCAAGCGATCAAAAAACAATATATCTCCGCTTCTCAAGTAAGTTATCGGTTGGTACACACCACGAAGCCACCTATTATAAGGAGTTGTGGTACTCACACAAAACAATTTAGTCCAAGATTCCTGGACATTGTATTTCTTCATCACCCAAATTTTCATTACAATATAGTTATCTTCAAGGTCACATATGCAAAGCAAGTTTCTCAATACCCCCAATGAGATATCTTCCATCCCGTGCAAGCTAATGATGGCATGTTTGCGTGGCGGTGGCGGAATGGCTATGAATCTCTCCTTGTCAAAATTGAAAGAAACTATATAGTTTCTTTCAGCCATCTGCTCGTCAATATTGTAGTCGATAAGAAGCCAATGAAGAGCGCCATTCAGATATGAAGGGAATCTAAGCTTATACCCATAATTTGATGAAGGTGCACGCCCAATCCTTTTCCATGACCCTGTTCCCAATATATATATCTCTGTTACCCAAATTATGCAACCTAGAGGGGGGGTGAATAGGATTGCTAGTAATAATTACCAATAAAAATTTATCTCTAACAATATATGCAAACAATAAGTATGCAATCAAAATAGAGAGATAGAGAGATAGAACCCGTTTATAGTGGTTCGGTCCGGATTTGTCCACGGTCCGGCCCTACTCCACTTCTCCTCAAGCAATTACTTGAAGGTTAGACTAATCTTTAAAAGATTACAACTTGTAAGTCTTGCGGGTGCTTACAAGAACCGAATGCCTCTAGCTTTCCCGAGGAGCTAGCACAACCGCAAGAATTTTCTCCGAAAACTTCTCAAAAACAATAACACCCAAATTCCAACCCGAATTTGGTCTTCTAAGCTTTCAAGTGTTTGACTCAAACACTCACTTAGGAAATACAAGTATGTGAAGAAGGTATGAAAATTAACGCTGACGACTTGTACAAATTTTCTCTCAAGAATAATATGAAAGTGGAAGAACAATGAGAATTTTTGGCTTTGATCTTTTGAGAATTTGCTCTTGCAATAATATGGAATGTTGTAGCTTGTGTGTGTACTCATTAATGAGTTCTTGATGCCTTATATAGCCATCCATATGCTTCCTAGCCGTTGGAAACTAGCCGTTGGAACTAGCCGTTGGAAACTAGCCGTTTGAAACTAGCCGTTGGAAACTAGCCGTTGGAAACTAGCCGTTTGAAACTAGCCGTTGGAAACTAGCCGTTGGAAACTAGCCGTTTGAAACTAGCCGTTTGATAGAGTGGTCATCCGGGTGGTCGTCCGGTTGTCACAGCTTTCTGTTCAGACAGCCGGCTTGTCAGCCGGTTCGTCAACCTGTGGCTCACAATTTCATCTAAATAAACCGTTAAAGCATGTATTGAGCTCAATAAAGTCTTTGTAAATATAAATCATGAATCCAAGAGACTTTATGCTATATTTCAAGGTCACGAAAATATTTAATTCGGGAATCGACTTTTCGATAATTTTGTATTTGCCGAATAAAAATATCATTGAATTAATCATCAAAATAATTAATAGAGATGCATATAAATTTTCACAAATTATAATGCATACATTTTTCAACAATCTCCCCCTTTTTGATGATGACACAAAATGATAGTTTTTATTCAAGTAGGAGTTATGCCAATCTCCCCCTTAATACATGCACCAAAGCAGTTATCTACGATCAACGAGTAATAGCAATAATCATCAGATCATAGCAAGCAATTTTTTAAATTTGCCCAAAATGGCAAGATAGATCAATTAAAACTTGGCTTTTTCTCCCCCTGTGACATCATAAAAAAAAAACTAAAAAGAGAAAAACAATAGGGCCATGGTTCCAGCACCATGCCGCTCTTGCCCTGTAGCACTCTATCTTCGTACATTGAGAGCTTGGCGTCCTTGATTTTCGTATTCTCGAATAATGGCTGCTACAACGGCAGCTATAATGCCAATCCAATACCACAGAGTATCCACATTTACATTCCATCCGAACCATGGTGGTATTCTCATGGTAAGTAACGCACACAGCAGAATGAAGATAAAGAGTTGCATCCAAATGGTTTGGATAAACAACCTGAACTCTGCTCGTTCGGCATCTCTTTCGTAAAACTCAAACGGTAACCCTTGCGGTATGTTTGCCATTGCTCGATTTGGAAGGATAGAGATTTGGAGAGATTTAGGCCGAGAGAGAAGGAGAGATAGATAGATGAGGAGATAGAGATTGTGTTGTTGAATTTATAGAGTATGAGATTGCCGAATTGTTTGAAATGCTGCGCCGAATTGTTTGAAATGGTGCGCCGAATTGATTGAATTGCTGCGCCGAAAGAGAGATAATAGGGGATGCGGCACCGAATAGAGATAGGATAGGGGATGCGGCGCCGAATAGGACAAGAATAGGGGTGGCGCCGAAAAGAACAAGAATAGGGGAAGAAAATTGTGTTCGGGTGTTTATTGTTGTGTCCCCTTAATACATGCTCCCCCTAAAAGAGAGCTTTTTAAAGAATGCGAGGGGTATTACCGAGAATGATTATCCCTGCAAGCTTAGAGACAAGAAATTCATATCGGCGAAGTATATAAGAGACAATTTAAGCACTAAGCCATGAAGTTCATACAAACTAAGTGTAACAGACTTAATAAATCAGAGTTAGCAACGCAAAAGCTTGAATAAGTCTCAATCCTCACGGTTGTCCGGTTGGACATCCGCTTGGACATCCGACTGACTGTCACGACCCTGACCCGCCCCTTGAGGTCTTAATCATGACAAATGCCAGTGATTTCTAGCAGAGGGCTCCCAAAAGACAGATTTCCAAAACCCACGAAATTATCAGCATATAACAGATTTGTTCAAGACTCAAAATAAATGATCAAACTTGATTCTTGTACATCTAACCAACACTTAAACACGTAAAGAAGGTAGGAGATCCCTACCTCGAGGGTTAGAAGCAAGCCCGAACATGGAGGAAACCTCAAAGTGCTCCGATCATGATTCTTCTTCGATCAATAGGAAGATCTCGTCGCGTAGAACAACTTTAGTACTTGGGATTTTTCCGAAATCTCATTCTAAGGCGATGAAATCGAAGAGAGAAGTTTGGACGAGAGGTGAGAAAGAGAGAGAGTCGGTCGAGGGAGTAGAGAGAGAGAAACGTGTGTGTGTCTGCCCGGAAAAGAAAAGAAATATATGTGGGGGAGAATTATCCCCTACACACACCTTCACTTATACACCCATGCATATTACACTTGCATCCCGAACTTCTAAATTCTAGCACATTCGACATCCGAACTCATTCTCCATTTTATATCACAACTCATGCCTTAATAAAACATAAAGAATTATGGAAATAAAATACGGGTCTCTACACTGACAAATGCAGGTTAAGTCCAGAAAACGTTTAAGAGGAGTAGCATTAAAGACCATAAAACTGTTTTTCTGCATACCAAACACAGGAAAATGAATCATATGATAAAATGTTTGGAGGGTGATTTCTTTATCAAGATCATTTGTACTCTCCATCAAGTATGATATTTACGAATTCAATCAACTCAACATTGAATCCAAAAAAAAACTTTTGACATCAAGAACACAACTTTTTCATAAATGATTAGACATGCCGAGTTCTCGTCGAATGAAACAAAATTGTTCTTCACCAAGGGGTTTTGTGAAAATGTCCGCCAATTGCTTGTCGGTACTAATAAAGTTAAGTTCAATATCCCCTTTTTGAACATGATCTCTTATAAAATGATGTCTAATCTCAATATGTTTTGTTCGAGAATGTTGAATTGGATTCTTGGTTAAGCTAATTGCACTAGTATTATCACATTTAATAGGACTATGATCATATTGCAAATTGAAATCCTCCATTTGTTGTTTGATCCACAATATTTGGGCACAACAACTTCCGGCCGCTACATATTCCGCCTCGGCAGTAGATAGAGCTACGGAATTTTGTTTCTTGCTATGCCGAGACACTAGAGAGTGCCCTAGAAATTGGCAAGTCCCACTTGTACTTTTACGATCAACTTTGAAACCTCCAAAATCCGCATCCGAATAACCAATTAAATCAAATGCAACTCCACGTGGATAAAACAATCCTAAGTCATGAGAACCGGCAACATATTTAAAAATACGTTTAATAGGTTTTAAATGCGATTCTTTAGGACATGATTGAAATCTAGCACACATGCAAACACTAAACATTATATCCGGTCTACTTGCAGTGAGATAAAGTAATGAGCCGATCATACCTCGATACATCTTTTCATTGACGGCCTTACCATTCTCATCTTTGTCTAGCTTAGTTGATGTGCTCATTGGTGTGCTCATTGGCTTTGATCCTTCCATGCCAAACTTCTTAATAAGTTCTTTCGCATACTTGTCTTGGTTGATTAGGATCCCCTCATTAGTTTGCTTGATTTGAAGTCCGAGGAAGAAGTTAAGCTCCCCCATCATACTCATTTCAAATTCACCTTGCATACACTTAGCAAACTCTTTGCACATATTATCATTAGTGGCACCAAAGACAATATCATCAACATATATTTGAATAATGAGCATATCTTTACCTTTGGCTTTAATGAAAAGAGTAGTATCAATTTTTCCACGAGTAAAGCCATTGTCAAGCAAGAATGAACTAAGTCTATCATACCATGCACGTGGTGCTTGCTTCAAACCATATAGAGCTTTTGAGAGTTTAAAAACATGATCGGGGTATACATGATCTTCAAAGCCGGGAGGTTGTTTGACATAAACTTCCTCATTTATGAACCCATTCAAAAATGCACTTTTCACATCCATTTGATAAAGCTTGAAATTTTTGAAAGATGCAAAGGCAAGCAATATGCGAATAGCCTCTAATCTAGCTACCGGTGCAAAAGTTTCTTCAAAATCAATACCTTCTTCTTGATTATAACCTTGAGCAACAAGTCTAGCTTTATTCCTAACAATATTTCCGGATTCATCTAGCTTGTTACGAAAAACCCATTTAGTACCTATAATAGTGTGATCAAGAGGCTTAGGTACTAATGCCCAAACTTTATTCCTTTCAAATTGATTTAACTCATCTTGCATGGCCAAAATCCAATTTTCATCATCTTGAGCTTCCGGAAAGTTTTTAGGCTCAATTTGAGAAACAAAAGCTTGATTTTCACAAAAATTTCTATGAGACGAGCGAGTGGTTACCCCTTTCGAAACTTCTCCAAGAATCAAGTCCTTTGGATGGTTTTGCACGAATCTCCAATCTTTGGAAAGATCTTGGTTGTCTCCCATGGCATCTTGAGGTTGATTAATAACTTCATCTTCTTTGATTTGAGAGCTTTCTACTTGAGTATCACCATCAACTTTTTCTTGAATTTTCAAGTCATGAATCTCATGTGTAATTTCTAAGTCATCATTATCAACAACATCCTTAGTAGCACAAGGATTAGATTCATCAAAGGAAACGTGAATAGATTCTTCAACAAGATTAGTGCGCTTATTATAAATTCTATATGCTTTGCTAGTAAGAGAGTAACCAATAAAGATGCCTTCATCCGATTTTGAATCAAATTTACCCAAGTTATCTTTTCCATTGTTTAATACATAACATTTACAACCGAAGGCATGAAAGTAATTAATGTTGGGTATTCTACCATTCCAAAGCTCATAAGGAGTTTTCTTGAGGATAGGCCTAATTAAAACTCGATTCAAAATATAGCATGAGGTATTAACGGCTTCCGTCCAAAAATATTTTGGCAAAGAGTTTTCACAAAGCATAGTGCGGGCCATTTCTTCCAGAGTACGATTTTTTCTCTCTACTACTCCATTTTGTTGAGGAGTACGAGGTACGGAAAAGTTATGACCAATACCATGTTCATCACAAAACTTTTCATATAAAGAATTGTCAAGTTCTTTTCCATGATCCGTACGAATGTTAGAAATAACAAAGCCTTTTTCATTTTGAACTCTTCTACAAAGTTTAGTGAAATTAGGATAAGCCTCATTCTTATGAGCTAGGAACATCACCCATGTATATCTAGAGAAATCATCAACAACAACAAGACAATAATAGTTTCCACAAAGACTTGGAGAGCGAGTTGGTCCAAACAAATCCATATGAAGTAATTGCAAAGGTCTAGTAGTTGAAACAACATTTTTGGACTTAAAAGAAACCTTGGTTTGTTTTCCTTGTTGGCAAGGACCACAAAGTCTATCTTTTTCAAATTTGATTTTAGGAAGACCTTTTACCAAATTTTTTCTAGAGAGTTTTGAAATAGCATCCATACTTGCATGTCCTAGGCGCCTATGCCAAAGCCAACTATTTTCACTCAAAGCGGAAAAACATTTTATATCACAATTACTTAAATCATTGAGATTAAAAACATATACATTTTCAAGTCTTTGTCCAACGAAGAGTGTCTTGTTGCTTTTGACATTTTCAATGATACATTTGGATTTTTCAAAGATAACACGATTTCCTCTATCACATAATTGACTTATGCTAAGAAGATTGTGTTTTAAACCACTAACAAGTAAAACATCTTCAATAATAGGAGAATTACCTATATCACCGATTCCTATGATTTTGCCTTTGTTGTTGTCTCCAAATGTGACATGTCCACCATCTTTAGGCGAAAGAGAATTGAAAGCCCTCTTGTCACCGGTCATGTGTCTTGAACATCCACTATCAAGGTACCAACTTCCTTCCTTGAGAGAACTTTTGAAGCATACCTACAATAGCACATCAATTCTTGACTTTTGGTACCCAAATCATCTTGGGTCCTTGAAGGTTAGCATTGATACGGTTCTTAGGAACCCAAACCTTTTTTGCATTAGAAGATGAGTATCCTTTCATAGGACATGTAGGAGAAATATGACCAATTTTACCACAATAATGACATGTCAATTTAGAATGGTTAGAAGGAGGAACATCTTTTCCAAAAAGATTTTTGTGTTGAGTGGGATTATAACCAATTCCGGCCTTGTGAAAAGAAACCATTTGTTTTCCAAGAAGAATGTCTAAACTTTCTTTTCCATTAGTGAGTTTTGAAAGAGAATTAGTTAAATCGTCAATTTGTTTTTCTAAAGATTCGTTTTTGGAAGTATCCTTCAAATACTCTTTTTCTTTTGCCAAAGAGGTTCTTAAACTTTCATTTTCTTCCTCCAAAATATCTTTCTCTTCAATTAAATCATCCATTTCTAGTGAGAGATCTTTAGCAACCTTTTTAAGAAATTTGTTTTTAGAAACAACTTTTTCAAATTCTACTTTCAACTCTTTATAGGCAATAAACAATTCATCAAAGGAATAGGATGAGTCGAGATCTACCTCGTTTTCTTCGATGGCCATGAAACACAAGTTAGCGACCTCTTGTTGCTCATCGTCCTCATCGGAGCTACTATCGTCACTATTGTCCCATGTGGCCATCATAGCTCTCCTTTTGTCCTTCTTTGAATATTTTTTGGCATATGGACATTCACTTTTGATGTGGCCGGGCTTCTTGCACTCGTAGCAAATGATTGGATCCTTTTTGCTACTTTCTTCTTTGCCTCCATCTTTTCTTGAAAATCCTCTACCTTTGCGAGATGCTCTATTTTTGAGGAGTTTCTTGAACGTTTTTGTGATGAGCGCCATTTCATCATCCTCACTTTCGTTGCTTGAATCCTCCTTGCTTTTTGATTTGCTTGTTGTACTTTTGAAGGCAAGATCCTTAACTTTCTTCTCTTTTTCACCCTTGAGGTTGTGATGCATTTCCTCCGTCATGAGAGATCCCATGAGCTTGTCCATCGTGTATGTTGAGAAATCTTTGGATTGTAGGATGATGGAGGTGGTAGTGTCCCAATTGGTTGGCATGGAACGGAGCACCTTCCTTGTCATTTCGGATTGACTGTAAATCTTTCCAAGAGCTTTTAAACCGTTAGTAATACTAGCAAATCTAGCAAACATTTGAGATATAGATTCATCCGGTTTCATTTTGAAGAGCTCATAGCTATGCACAAGAATATCAATTTTGGACTCCTTAACTTGACTATCTCCTTCATGTGACATTTCTAACTTATCCCATATTTCTTTAGCCGATTCACATGCGGAGACACAATCATATTCATTGGGAGTAATAGCACAAAAAAGAAGGTTCATAGCTCTATAGTTCTTTTCTATTGAAGCCTTTTCCAAATGACTCCACTCATAATCTGGTTTAGGCATAGTCTCTTCTCCAACTTTCTTAGTAGGAATAATGGGACCATTTTTGATAATTTTCCATAGATCATAATCCGTGGATTGAATAAAGATCATCATTCTATTTTTCCAATGAGAGTAATTTTCTCCGGTGAACAAGGGAGGTCTATTGGACGATTGACCTTCGATACAAGAAACATTACTAGTGGTTGCCATGGATCTTAACTCTTAGATGGTTAAATCTACAAACAAGAGCCGAGGCTCTGATACCAATTGTTACCCAAATTATGCAACCTAGAGGGGGGGTGAATAGGATTGCTAGTAATAATTACCAATAAAAATTTATCTCTAACAATATATGCAAACAATAAGTATGCAATCAAAATAGAGAGATAGAGAGATAGAACCCGTTTATAGTGGTTCGGTCCGGATTTGTCCACGGTCCGGCCCTACTCCACTTCTCCTCAAGCAATTACTTGAAGGTTAGACTAATCTTTAAAAGATTACAACTTGTAAGTCTTGCGGGTGCTTACAAGAACCGAATGCCTCTAGCTTTCCCGAGGAGCTAGCACAACCGCAAGAATTTTCTCCGAAAACTTCTCAAAAACAATAACACCCAAATTCCAACCCGAATTTGGTCTTCTAAGCTTTCAAGTGTTTGACTCAAACACTCACTTAGGAAATACAAGTATGTGAAGAAGGTATGAAAATTAACGCTGACGACTTGTACAAATTTTCTCTCAAGAATAATATGAAAGTGGAAGAACAATGAGAATTTTTGGCTTTGATCTTTTGAGAATTTGCTCTTGCAATAATATGGAATGTTGTAGCTTGTGTGTGTACTCATTAATGAGTTCTTGATGCCTTATATAGCCATCCATATGCTTCCTAGCCGTTGGAAACTAGCCGTTGGAACTAGCCGTTGGAAACTAGCCGTTTGAAACTAGCCGTTGGAAACTAGCCGTTGGAAACTAGCCGTTTGAAACTAGCCGTTGGAAACTAGCCGTTGGAAACTAGCCGTTGGAAACTAGCCGTTTGAAACTAGCCGTTTGATAGAGTGGTCATCCGGGTGGTCGTCCGGTTGTCACAGCTTTCTGTTCAGACAGCCGGCTTGTCAGCCGGTTCGTCAACCTGTGGCTCACAATTTCATCTAAATAAACCGTTAAAGCATGTATTGAGCTCAATAAAGTCTTTGTAAATATAAATCATGAATCCAAGAGACTTTATGCTATATTTCAAGGTCACGAAAATATTTAATTCGGGAATCGACTTTTCGATAATTTTGTATTTGCCGAATAAAAATATCATTGAATTAATCATCAAAATAATTAATAGAGATGCATATAAATTTTCACAAATTATAATGCATACATTTTTCAACAATCTCAGCCACCCTTCTGCTATAATCTTCTATGCCTGTAATGGGATCACGAACCCGTTCCCTTTCCCGCTGATCAAACATCCTGATCACCTTATAGTCATTTGTCATTGGACTGAATCCCAAACCACAATCACTAAACCTTCTAGAATTACGAGACTTGGCAGCTTGTGTGAGAACCGGGAGTTTTATAAACTCGCCAGTGATTGGGTTACACACAACAACAGGATCATCCTGTGATGGCTCAGACAAACAAAGAAATCCATTGCAGGAATTCACCAAATTTAGCTTGTGATCTTTGGGCTTCAACTTGATGCACCGCTTTCGTTTAACCCTGCCTTTAGAGTTACCACTCACATTTGCATCACCTTCACTGTTCATCGCCAGTTCTGCATTGTGCAGAGGGATCTTTAACTTGGTTTCAAGCTTCATGTGAAAGTGGCGCCCGGACAAAGAACGTCCATAACAAGCACAGTTCTCACGTAGATCGAAACCAGAGCTGTGTTCCGGTAACTCAACCAAGTAAAGGTTTCTTGATATGTGGGTAGGGGACAAGGATTGGATGAGAGGATACGACTCAGCGCACAAAAAGTGCTGCTTTGCAAATTCCTGATCAGAGATTAGATTTCGCCAAGTTTTACAAACACATCTGCAGATGAGCAGTTCCTTTGTAGGGAGTCGGAGCAGAATGTCAAAGGAGATAGACCTGGGGAGGTCTTCCATGGACGGACCCAGATTCAGTTTTTGCTGTTTTTCAAAGTCATCCAGTTCTTTGTCAACTTTATGGGTGTTGAAACTCCTAGTTTTTCTTCCTCTTTTCATGGATTTTCTCTGCATCAACAGGGTTTGGACCTGTTATGACTTATGTGTTACACTGGAACAAATTACAGTAACAGTGTTACAGTGATTTAGAAGGCCAGTGGATACAATAAAACGGAACCAAGAGAAAACATTATGATAGCAAAGTTAGGTTGAGAACAATAAAAACTTACTCCAGTCACAATAAGGAGGAAGCTATTCCACCCACCTTTCCCCCCCCAAAAAAAAAAAACTTTATGAACTGTGACTACATCTTTAGTATGTCATTCTCTCTGATGGTGGATAATCTGGTCTGAGGTAGTTACCCAAAAGAAATGGGTATTACAAGTTGAGCCCAATCCTTATCTGAAAAACTCCTGTACTCCACACATATATATACGAGAAAAGCGTTCGGAGCTAAAGGAGCTAGACACCAGGCCTGTTCCGCTAAGATTCTTATTTATAAGTACTTATTTCTCGTTTTACAAAATAGATCATTCTCTTATAATACATCACCTTTAATTCAAAAAATAAATAGTTATTTTAGTTAGTGGAACACAATAAGTTTACAGAAATAATATGAGAAAGTAAATAAATTCTTGTCCTCCGTGAGGTAGCATATTCAAATCTCGCGGAGGCCAAACATTCCAGAGTTTAGGGCCACTGGAGTGTTTGCTTGGTCATTAACCTTAGGGCCTCGGAATTGGTCTCGGAGCGCGCAAGCGGACATCTACGGTATTAGAAAAACCTACTTTTAGAAATTCCAAATGATTCATCAGAACTAAATAAGCAAAAAATTAACAGGAAAAACAAAAGGAGGCAATTTCAGTGTAAGAGGGTGGACATGGATACAACCAGATGAGATGAGCCTAATCCTTACAGTAAACAAAACGGATGTTACTACAGTGGAAAACATAAAATTATCAAATCCTGACCTGAATCCTCGTATGTAACATAAGACAACTCCTATGTACTACCAACTAAATCTGAGCCTTACCAATATTGTAAGTTAGAGAGAGAGAGAGAGAGAGAGAGAGAGAGAACCAGATGCAGGGATGCAATTTCTTCCTTAGTGGGTTGATTCTAATTCGTGATTAATTAGAGCATCGGGATCAGGTTAAGCTTCCCTCCATACTGGTTTTATACCCTGTGCTTCACCAATGGAGCATCTCTCATCCTTGCCTATTTTTTCACCCAAATTTAGGTAGGAATTTGGGTCAAAAGCTTGACTTGAATAAAGCATCTCCAATGGTAAATTCATATTTTTACCTAAATCTATTAATAACACACTTGTAATTAATGAGTGACATATTTGTAATAATGAGAGTGGAAATATAATACGAGAAAAATGGGTATGAATTTGATTTTATCCAAATTTGGATGAGAAAATGGATAAAACTCAAAATAGATAGACAACTGGGTATGACATTGGAGCTGGATTTTTAGGCTTTTTACTCAAATTTTGGGTATGGATAAAGATTGGAGATGCTAAATGAACGGTTCATAGATCTAAACCGTTCATTCTAATTTCTCGAACCTTTTTATGTTATTTTTTTTCATGTACCGGACTATCCCTCTTCCCCAAATTCAATTGTTGTGGCTTCATTTTTTTAAATGATGCCAGGGCCACAAATTCTTGCATTGTTTAGTGCATGCATAAACTCACAAAGTGTGTGAGTTCCACGCACCGATGTACATTAATGTGTGAAATTAGTTGTGGTTCTAGCAATTTTTAAAAAGAATTCAGGTGTTTGGATCAAAATATACGTGCGCACTTTGAATAATTTGGGCATTCCACCGTCCACTAACGGGATTTTTTTTTTCATCCCTGGCTTAAAAAAAAGAATGGTATTCAAATTGTTAATCTCTTTAGGTCTCACATTTAAGAACATGTGTTTGAAAAGAAAGTTAAAATATTTGGAAAAAAAATTAAATCGAGTCAGGGTCGCACATGCAGAGGAGTGTTTGTTGTGATCCAGGTGTTATGGATCATTTGTTTACCTCTCCACGTGCTAGTTGGGGGTCGCATGTGCGGAAAAGTGTTGGAATTTGTCCCACATTAGTTAATTATCTCCTCCAAAACTAGTATATGAGTCTTGACGGTTTTTTCACTCTTTGCCAATTGATTTGAAGTTGGATGCTTTAATAGTCCGTACTTGCAAACTCGAGCAATTATATGACGATAACAAAAATGTGTGATGGATAAAAGTGTTGGGTACATGCGGCGGCGGTGCCCAAGACCACACTCTCATAACTATCTTACAAAACAACTGAAATTACTTTCCGGTACAATTACGGGATGCAACAATAAATTTGTTTTTAACTTTTAGAGATAATTACCCCCAGTAACCTTTTAGAGATGAATAGGGTGCGTTTGGTTGGATAGAATGTGAATAGGAATAGAATTAAGAATGAAATAGAATTGAAGGAATTGAGAATGAAATAATCATTCTCATTCTCATATTTGGTTGTGCTTATAAATAGTCATTCTCATCTCTAATGGAATAGTGTGGCAATAGCAATTTTTAAAAACAATAGTAAATTTTGAAGTGGCAATAGCATTTTTTTGGAGTGACAATAGTAATTTTTGAAGTGGCAATAGTAAATGTTGAAGTGACACTAATAATTTTGGTGTGACAAAAGAAATAGAATAACAATTATTTAGTTTTTTGGATAGAATGACAATTCTTTTACTAATGTGAATAGTGATTCCATTGGAATCATCGTTCTATTATTCAATGATGAACCAAACATTAGAATAAGTAAATCATTAAAATGACTATTCCATTCCAACCTTGATTTTATCCAACCAAACATAAGCATATGCAGGCCCTGTGCACAATTCATTTGCATGTCAAGGTCTAAGAAAGATTCATACGAGCATGTACGAAAGCAACCATTTTTCAAGAGACACATCCAATAGCCGATGTCATGCATGATTAGATAGTGAAAATAACATAGTAGTCCCTCTGTTCCAAATTTTTTGTCCGGTCCGCAAAATAGAATGTTAAAAATAATACAATTTTTAAAAGAAAAAATCAAAAGTTTTTCAACAACTTACTCCACTAGATATCAATGAATATTTTTAATTTGTGAAAAGAATTTGAATTTTTTTTAAAAAAAATTGTATTATTTTTAACACTCCGTTTTGCAGACCGGACAAAGAATTTGTGACGGAGGGAGTACTATTAATCAAGTTCAAACCCACAAAAAGTTGACTTCCTATCCCCCTGAACCATCCCTTGTGTTGAGGTTTTCCTTTGCTTTCCCTTTTCCTCTTACAAATCCTTAATCCAAACACAACCTTTTTTGAAACGGATCCAAACACAACCTTAAAGTAACCAAAACAAGAACTTTGGAAAGGAGAACAGATATGAGTCCCAATATAAGCTTGTAATTGCCAAAACTCCTGAGCCCTCTTTTTGGCTGCATAAATTTTGCCTCCATTACTCGCCCCTTCCATCAGTCTCAACACCAGCACTTGCTAGTCGGTTGTTGAAGAATCAAGATCAGATGACAAATCAAAGTCTGAATCCATATCTTCATCTTCCTCTCTTAAGAAAAGAGCTTTGGTCTCTCCCTGCAGTTTCAACCCTGCACACCTAAACAAAAGTTCCATTGTCAACACTGGAGTTTTGAACAAACCAATCTGAACCTCTTAGGAATCATGTTGTTGTAAATCCCAAGGTACTATAACCGCTGTTCATCGTTCGACAAAATCCAAAAAGTAGTAAGAAAACGTAAAAAAGAACGAAGTTGAAGCAGTTGAGAGGGTGAAGAAGGAAGAAAGACCAAAAATAAAGGAAGTTAACTGAAATGGAAGACAAAGGAGATGAAGCAGTTGGGACAGAATCGAAACAGAAAACCGATGTTAATGGCAACTTCTTCATAAAAACAGCATCACACAACGTTAAATCAAAGGAAACAACAAACACTGGTGTTCTCCTCTTATATGACAGTAGAGATGGTTCAAAAGAGAATTCCATTACTGTACTAATGTGCTGAGACCTTGTAGCAAGCAGAAAGCCAGCACTAATCATAATGCAACTTGGTTCCCACGAATTCATGAATCAGAAAAGAAAACCCACCGGAATTACTGTGTCAAACTTTCGAATTTTAGATACATAACCAAAATAATTTGATCTTCAGATTGAGCACATTTTAACACCTCGGGTAATTCAGAAGCCCCTCCATGGGTCTCTGCCTCTGGATGAAGTATGTTGTATATGTGTAGTATGTGTTAGACACTCACTCGTCAACACCTTTTGTTCCTAAGCAATTTCCCCCAAAATTGCCATCAAATGGCTTTGAAACAAGTTTCTAAGAATCACAGAACATATAACCAGAATTAGAGGGAAAACAGAAACCCATCTAGCACAAGCAAATAAGTCCAATGAAGGTAAGGGCACTAGTAGACCTTTACCTTGATGCGACATTCAATGTGGCCAGATTGTCTCCCATCACTGCGTCATTGATGGAGATGAAGCTGGGAGTATAAGCAATTGCTTCATATTTAGATTTAACCCCTTGAACCTTTAGAAACTTGAGGAACCGCCCTTTGGCCTTGTAATAAACCACAGCATTGGCCAGACGATGAAAAAACAGGATAGCTCCACTTCTCAAGTAACTTATTGGTACGTACACGCCCCGAAGCCACCTCGACTGCTTAGTCGTGGCATCTATACGAAACGCTTTTGTCCAAGATTCTTGGACACCATAGTTTTTCATCACCCATATATTGATTTTAAAAACATGAGAATCATGGTCACATATGCAAAGCATGTCTCTCAATACCCCCAACGAAATGTTCTCCATCTTCTCCCAGCTAATGATACCACGTCTCAGTGGAGGTGGTGGAACTGGTTGGAATATTTCCTTGTCAAAGTTGAAAGAAGCTATATATTCAGAGATATTGTAGTCCTTAAGAATCCAATGAAGAGCACCATAAAGATATGAGGGGAATTCGAGCTTATAGCCATACATTGATGAAGGTGCACACCCAATCCTTTTCCACGAGTCCGTTCCTAATGTATGTATCTCAGCCACCCTTCTGCTATAATTTTCCCTGCCTGTAATGGGATCACGAACCTGTTCGTAAACCCATTCCTGTAGATGAAAAATTTTAATCACCTTGTAGTGATTTGTCTTTGGACTGAATCCCAAACCACAGTCACTAACACGTCTAGTTTTCTCATCAGCTTGTGTAGGAATTGGAAGGTTTATGAACTCGCCAGTGATAGGGTTACACACGACAACAGGATCATTCCGTGATGGCTCAGACAAACAAAGAAACCCATTGCAAGAATTCACCAAATTGAGCTTGTGATCTTTGGGCCTCAGCTTGATGCACCGCTTTCGTTTAACCCCACCTTTAGAGTTACTACTAACATTCGCATCACCTTCATTGTTCATCGCCAGTTCTGCGTTGCGCAGTGGGATCTTTAACTTGGTTTCAAGCTTCATGTGAACATGGCGCCGGACAAAGAATGTCCATAACAATCACAGTTCTCACGTAGATCAAAACCAGAGTTGTGTTCAGGTGGCTCAACCAAGTAAAGGTTTCGTGATATGTGGGTAGGGGATAGAGATCGGACAAGAGGAAATGCCTCGGCTGTTGAAAAGTGAAGTTTTGCAAATTGAGGGTCGGAAAATATATTTCGCCAAGTCTTACAAACACATCTGCATACTAGTAGCCTCTTTGTGGGGAGTCTTAACAGAATACTCAAGGAGATAGGCCTTGGAAGGTCTGCTATTGAAGGACCCAAATACCGTTTCTGCTGTTTTCCCAATTCATCCATATCTTTTTCGACTTTACCGGCGTTGAAACCCCTAGGTTTTCTTCCTCTTTTCATGGGTTTTCTGCAGATAACAGGACCAAGCCTCAAAGGCAATGACTTTTTAGCAGTTTCAATTGCTTCCGTAAATCTATTTACGGGATAATACAAAGTAACGATAAAAATAAGTTCAAAAACAAGAAAAATTAACAACAAAGTTGAGAAACTACGGATAAACTTTTAAAATCATCAAATCCAAATCTGAATCCTCGTATCTTACATCAGAGGACCCCTATGAACTACCAATAAAATCAGAGCCATAGTAAACTAGAGAGAGAGACAGAGAGACAGAGAGAGTTACCAGTATAAATTTGGCTTGACAGACGAACAGATGCACATTGGAGAGAGAGAGAGAGAGAGAGAGAGAGAGAGAGAGAGTAAAAAGGATTGGATTTTTGTTTTTCTGGCGGGAAATTAAAAATACGTTGGCGGGAAAAACAACGGGTGCAAAGATGCCAGGACCCACTTTCCTTGTGATTCAATTCAATTTCTTTTCTTTTCTTTTCTTTGATCCGCATGATTCAATTTCTTCGTTCGTGGGAGATTATTCTTTAATTCTTGATTTATCTGAGCATCCTGTACCTATACTTTTATTGAAAATTTTGGTTAAACTTAAATTCAAGCATAAATTTGAGTACAATCGTAATGGCATAGTCAATGTCACATAATGGACGGAGTAAGCTCAATCATCTCTTGTAAAAATATCTCAAACTATTAAAATTTGCGAGAGCGAAGATTGAAAACGCGAGCATAGATTGATAATTGAGAGCAGGAGCTAAGGGCCTATCGAAGGATTATGTAAAAACTTAACTTTCAGAGATTTGAGAGAGGAAAATTAACTTTCAAAGATTAGACTAAAAGATTAAAATATTCATTAATTCATGTTAAAATTTGAGTAAAATTCAATTTAATATAAGGTTGAGTCAGGAAATTCAATCAATTTTAAAGATATATTTCAATCAATTTTTGAATCTGAGAATTTTTTTTTTGTTTCAACGGTTAAATGGTTCATTGTTTTGAGTTCAAATAAAAGCACCAATTGCCTTACCTCATATTCTTTGCCGTTTGCAAGCCAGATTAATTTTGGGTGAATATATTATGAGGAGGAACCGACTGAAGGACGGGTATGTATATGGAAGGAATATGTTGTAGATCATTTGTTTGAGTAATTTATAGAATAGAGAATATGGATATGCTTAGTTTGTCTCCTTAGGCTCTTAAGAGTCTACCTAGTTATTTGTAATCAAAAGTCTTTGTTTTCACTAAGTTCTTGCTTTGAAAGTCTAAGTTTGTTGTACCTATGTTTGGAGGGATGTTTCAACAAGTTTTATATAATCAGTTGCTATGAAAGAAATCAGGAGAGTGAGGGAGGTTTTGAGAACTTAAAAGAGACAAACTAAGCACACAAATATTCTCTATTTTACAAATTTCTCTTAACAAAAACAAACCGGGACTTGAACCTAAATAAAACCAAGCATTTGAAAGGTTGACTAATTGGATAGAAAAGCGTGATCAATCGAAACTCTAGAAAGATTGCAAACTACTCCACAAAAGCAGAACGAAAGAATTAAAACAAAGACCGGGAATGAATCCACACATGGATGCTACTACCCAGAATCCAGAAATAAAACAATTTCGCAGTGGATGAAATCACAGTCAAGGCAAATATGCAGGCCCTGTGCACATTTCAAGAGAAATACAGAATTTTGAAAGAGTTCCATAGAGAGCCCGAGCGGTGGATGATTAGATAGTGGAAATAACATATTAAACAAGTTCAAACCCACAAAAGTTATGTCTTTCTATCCCCACGAACCGTCTTCAGCTGATACATACTTGGATCAAGGATTAGCAAAACCTGATTCATAGAGGCAAAAGAAAAGTACAGTGAAAACAAGATATTGAATCCAGAACGCCAGCAATACGGTTTTCGTTTAATTTCCCTTTTCCTCCAAATCCTTGATCCAAAAACAAGCTCAAAGAAACCAAAACAAGAAGTTCAGAAATGAGAATGGAAAGGATTCTCGATATAAGCTTGAACTGCAAAAACTCAACACTCTTATTGGCTGCATAAATTGTGCCTCCATTACTCGCCCCTTCATCAATTTTGCAACCAGCACTAGCTAGTCAGTAACGTCATTATCAGGATCGGATGACTAATCAAAATCCGAATCCCAATCTTCATCTTCCTCTCTTAAGAAAAGAGCTTTGGTCTCGCCCTGCAGTTTCATTCCTGCACACCTACATGAACAGTTCTATTGTCAACAGCGGGGTTTTGAACAAACCGATCTGAATCTGTTAGGAATCGTGACTTTGGAAATCGCAAGGCACTAAGATTGCTAGTACATTAATTGTTAAACTCCAATAAGATTTTCGGAAAATCCAAAGAAAAAAAACCTCAGTTGAACCTGTTGAGAGAGGGTGAAGAAGGGAGAGATGCCAAAAATAAAGCAAGTTAGCCAAAATGGAAGCCCAAGGAACTGAATCACTTGAGAGAGAAACAAAATAGAAAACCATTTTTAATGGCAACTTCTGCATTAAAACAGCATTACAACAAAACCCACACATAGTTCCCAATCATTTGGGGGGGGGGGGGGGGTGTGTGTGGCGGGTTGTAAAAAAATAAGTGAAACACCAAACACTCATGTTCGTACCTTCTATGATAGTAGAGAGGTTTCAAAAGAGAATCCAATTACTGCACTAATAAGCTGAGACCTTGTAGCCAGAAGAGACCAAGAACTAATCATAATGCCACTTGGTTCCCACAAATTCATGGATCAGAATAGCAGAAAACCAACAGGAATTGCTGTGTCATGCCACTTCTGAATTTTCGATACGTAAACATTAAACAATTATCTTCTAACATATTAAACATTGAACACATTTCAATACCTCAGGTAAATCAGAAGCCCTTTCATAGGTCGGTGAATGAATTATGTTGTATATGTACAGTATGTATTAGACAATCATCACAAACTTTTGTTCCTAAGCAATTTTCCCAAAAGTAGCCATCAAAGGTCATAGAAACAAGTTCCTAGGAACCACAGAATGTATAACCAGGATTAGAGGGAGAGCAAAAACCCATCTAGCACAAGCAAATAAGTGCAATGAAGGTAAGGGCACTAGTAGACCTTTACCTTGACGCGACATTCAACGTGGCCAGATTATCTCCTATCACTGCATTATTGAGTGAGATGAAGCTTGGAGTATAAGCAATTGCTTCATATTTAGATTTAACCCCACGAATCTTCAGAAACTTGAGAGAACTGAACCGCCCTTTGGCATTATAATAAACCACAGCATTGGCAAAACGATGAAAAAACAGGATAGATCCGTTTCTCAAGTAACTTATCGGTTCATACACGCCATGAAGCCACCTTGACTCCTTAGTTGTGGTATCAATACGAAACACATTTTTCCAAGATTTTCGGACACCATATTTTTTCATCACCCATACCTCAATTTCAAAAGAAACATAATCATGATGACATATGCAAAGCCTGTCTTTCAATGCACCCAACGCAATGTCCTTCATAGTCTCCCACTCCCAGCCAATCATGCCACGTTCGAGTGGAGGTGGTGGAATTGGTTGGAATATCTCCTTGTCAAAATTGAAAGAAGTTATATATTCAGAGCTATTGTAGTCCATAACAAGCCAATGAAGAGCACCATTAAGATAAGAGGGGAATTCGAGCTTATATCCGTACGTTGATGAAGGTGCGCACCCAATTCTTTTCCATGACTCCGTTCCCAATGTATGTATCTCAGCCACCCTTGGACTAAAACTTTCCCTGCCTGTAATGGGATCACGAATACGTTCATTGACCTGTTCTTGTTGATCAAACATCCTAATCACCTTGTACTGATTTGTCTTTGGACTGAATCCTAAACCACAATCCCAAAACTTTCTAGAAAAACTCTCATCTGCTGATGTAAGGACCGGAAGGTTTATAAACTCCCCAGTGATTGGGTTGCACACGACAACAGGATCATTCCTTGATGGCTCAGACAAACAAAGAAACCCATTGCAAGAATTCACCAAATTGAGCTTGTGATCCTTGGGCCTCAACTTGATGCACCGCTTTCGTTTAACCCCACCTTTAGAGTTACCACTCACATTCACATCCCCTTCACTGTTCATCGCTAGTTCCTCATTTCGAAGTGGGATCTTTAACTTGGTTTCAAGCTTCATGTGAAAATGGCACTCGGACGAAGAATATCCATAACAATCACAGCAGTCACGCAGATCAAAACCAGAGCTGTGTTCAGGTGGCTCAACCAAGTAAAGGTTTCTTGATATGTGGGTAGGGGATAAAGATCGGACAAGAGGAAACGCCTCTGCCTTCGAAAAGTGGAGTTTTGCAAATTGAGGGTCAGATATTATATTTCGCCAAGTCTTACAAACACATCTGCATACTAGTAGTCTCTTTGTAGGGAGTCTTAGCAGAATACACAAGGAGAGAGGCCTTGGGAGGTCTGCCATGGACGGACCCAAATACAGTTTTCCATGTTTTTTGAGTTCATCCAATTCTTTGTCAACTTCATGTGCATTGAAAGCCCTCGGGTTTCTTCCTCTTTTCATGGATTCTCTGCCAAAAAAAAACCCTGGTTGAAGGTATTGCATTTCATAAAGGACCAAGCCTCAAACGCAATGACTTATCAGCAGTTTCAATTGATTCATTAAAACTGAAATGATAAAAAATATGTAAGTTTTTCTATCTACAGAATAACACGGAACAGAGTATCAGTAACACTAAGTTCAAAAACAACAAAAGTAACAACAAGAGTGAGAAACTACGAAAAATCTTTGAAAATTTCCTTTTTGTGGTTAATTTTGAATGCGGATATACACTCAGATAGTTGCAGAAACCATAGAGAACGTTTAAGATGAGCCTAAACCTTATCTAAAAGGGTTGTACAACAGAACATAATATTATCCTCGCCATTAATAAATCTACAAATTTACAAGTTGAGCCTAACTGGGATAGTCGGCCCAAGGATTGTGTAGTTGTATTTAAGTGCAATAAAATTGTGAGTTCAACTCCTACATAGAGCATGTTGATACTTTTATTGATGGGTTGCGTTGGCCCTTGGGTTGGGGTTAGTATAATAACATGGAACAAAGTATCAAGAAAACCAAGTTCAAAAACAAGAAAATTAACAACAAAAGTGAGAAACTGCGTAAAATCTTTCAACATTTCATTTTTGTGTTTAACTGTGACGCCTCAGAGATAGTTGCAGAAACCATAGATGACGTTCAAGATAAGCTTAATCCTTATCTAAAAGGGATGTACAACAGAACATAAAATTATCCACGCCATTATCAGCGAAAAATGGGTACTACAGTTGAGCCTAACGATTGTGTAGCTGTATTTTAGTGCAATGAGATTGTGAGTTCAACTCTAGAGGATGTTGACACTTCTATTCATGGTGAGAGTCGGGTTGGGGTAGGGTACTACAGCTTATTTTAATATAAAATAAAAAAAAGTTAGGCTTAGTCCCTAACCTAATAAACTCTTGTACACCATCCATAGATCTAAGATGAAACGAAAGGAAACAACGATTCAGCGATACAGACAACGACTAAGAAATCCCAATTGATTTTAGAAAACTGAAATAGTAACGAAAAAAGGAGAGAAAATGCCAATTTCAGAATAGAAACAGATGCAGTTAGACGAACCTAATCATGGTAAGAAATAGATGTTGTGTGGAAGCCGAACAAACAGACACTGATTACGAATATTGAATCGAAAAACAAACAGATGTGTGAAGCAAACCAATCTAATCAAACCAAATGTGAGAGAAGGAGAGAGAAATCAAACAAAAGGAGAGACAGGCACACAGATATACGTGGTTCGGTCTTACTTTGGGATGTAAGCCTAGTCCACAGGCAATCGATCGATGGCTTCACTAATCAAATACGAATGCTCAAAGAGAGCTACAAAGAAGAAGTCTGCAGAACTCTCTCCTGCCAAAAGCCAAAACAAGGAGGCAATTCTCTCAAAGCTTAATCAATTGCCTAATATATTTGCTCTCATACCAATAAAGAGGCATAACAAGTGTATTTATACCCAAAGATAAGTTACCTAACAAGTCCTAATCATATTGGGCTTTGGAGCCCCCAAAAAAACCCTAAAAAAGAAGTCAAACGCTCTGTTCTGCATGCCCGCTGGTCCGGACCAAGTGTACGGCGGTCCGGATCAAAATATCAGAGAGCGACGATCAAATCTGGAACAATCAGCCGAAGTTTGTCCGGACAAAGTCAGGACGAGGTCCGAACGCCCTAAGGTGCTGAGGTTCGTCCGGACGAATTGGTCCGGACCAAACCGCGGGCCAAAATAACAGATTGCTCCAGAAACGCGTAACAAGCACTGGTCCGGACCTCCAAAACCTTGGTTCGAACTATGGAGGCTGCGAACTCCAAAATCGAGCCGAAATTCAACAATAGATAAACAAGCAATATGAGTGTTACAACAGAAGATACAATTGACAAATCAGGATCATAATCCTCATGTCCAACACTTGCGTCTAACCAATATTGTAAATGTGTTAGTTTGTTTGTGAGAGAGAGAGAGAGAGTTTACTCGAACACCGGGGGTCTCAACAGAGAATTATGGCTCGAAATATCAGTGGAAAGAATTTAAGGAGGGGTTTTTTTCCTGGCGGGAAACCGGAGAGAAACTTTAGTGGGTAAATAATCTCGAAAAAAACAAATGCTTCGTTCGTGTCTTAGCCTAAGTCACATAATGCACAAATGGATGCGGGAGCGCAAGCGTTAAACCACTTCTTGGACTCTCTTGTAATATTCAAACTCGAGCTTTGTGATGGCAGTGGTGGTGGGGAGAGGAGGATTGCACGGCGGAGAAATTGCTGGCCGGTGTAAGTCGCCGCCTGGCCCCGGCTCCGACGGTGAGAGCCATAGGTGAGTGATGAGTGGGAAGAGTTTCTGGAAGATATTATCGTAGGCGGATAAGATGGGAAGAAATTCTCTTCGCACCTCTTCTTTTACACAAAAAACGTGATCCGCAAACACAGTTCTATTTGAGTTTTGGCCACAAACCTTTGCTACTGGCCGCTAACTTTTGCTACGCCTCTATAGAAATGTGCCTACACAGCACGCTGTCCCCCTCACGCTCTCATCAACATGAATCACGTGATAACTTTAATTAGGGTTAAGGTCTAGAAAAAATTGCTTAATTTGTTTTTGTGTGTGTGTGTGTGGGGGGGGGGGGGGGGGGCGTTAATTAGCAAATGTCAATTATGTACGTTGAGAACAAATTTAATTAAGTAATTGGGTACATTAGTTGAAATCGGATTATTTGTCCTTTCAGAATTTTCTCAATTCAATCGATACTTTTATACTCTTTTTAATTCTCTCTTTGGTTCCAAATATTTATGAGGAAAGATATTTCCCTCCTCCTTACTCATACTTTTTTCAATCATGCTAGAATCACCACAAGCTGCATGGGACCCATTCGGGCTCCACAATAATATATAAAAATATTCATAAATTTTAAAATAATTATTTAGGGGTTCTATAAAAAAATTAGCTCAGTTTTACAATTTTGCTCCTACGAATCCAAAGAACATACATATTGATATCTGTTGAAATTGATTTTTTATAAAAAAAAAAAATCTCCATAAATTTCATTTCTTGTGGTCCAAGTGCACTTTCTGGATAAAATCTTGAGTCGCTTGAATTTGAGTACGTAAATGACGCGGCTTTTACGCGTGTTTTTTCCATTTCTCAACCATAGTTTTCATCTTGAGATTCTTATACCACATCCATGAAATGGAACACGCCCTCGCGTCTTATTACTGGAATGAACTTGTTGTTACTACTGCTAGCTAGAGACGAGCCCCAAATAAAGGATACAACTAATATCCATAACAAGTCCTAATGCGAAAAAAAAAAAAAAAAAAAAGAACCAAGAAAAATGCCGACAAAAAAACAGAACTCCTCATTGGTTGATGCCAAAATATTAGGGGTTCACTTCTTCAATTGGATTGGGCCTCCTCTTGCAAGCAGAGTTAGCAAGAAATCCTTGAAGCTTCCTTTTGCAATTTGCTCAATCTTTTGGTTCAGAGCAACTCCGTTTTGCTTGTGATATTCTTCTGTTATAACTCTCATGTCAACATCTGCTCTGGTTACTATGACTCTGGTTAACCCCTCTTTCGTGTTCTCGTCTGCGCCTGAATTCATTGCCGCATCCAACACCTGAAACAAACGATCGATAAAAATACGTTCAAAATATACAAAAAAAATTGTCGAAGTAGTGAATGGAATGGGATGATTTAAGCGTTTTTGTCGCTGCGTTGGCTCACCTTGATGAAGTAAGTATGAGGAGTAGATAGGCATTGCACGGTGTGTTTTAAGCTTGATGGAGCGACAACATCCTGAATAATAAACAAGAAAAGATGTAAGCAAAAAGGTTATGGGTTCGAGCCGATGCAATAGCATCGACACCCGTGGCACCAAAGAGTCCACATTAGTACTTCTATTTTGTCACCCAATCCCTCGTTACCGTGCAATTAAGCACGGTGATCGAAACTTTACGGAACTTTATTAAACCACAATTTTGCTTGGTCAAGTTCATTGGATAGGGCCAGTGATTTGTTGTGCACCTAATAATACATGGATCCAGGGTCTTGTAAAAGCAGGGCTTTGGTACCTCATCAAGGGTCTTGCCAGAGATGTCCTTGTAGTGTTTGAAGACCGACTTAAGGTGGAGCTTGCTTCTTGTTGACAGTATCCTCACCACCACTTCATCTTCCATTGGATTCTTCTTCAGAGCATTTTTAATGGCAGAAACTAGAGTCTTGGCCTCCGATTTCGCGGTGTCCTCGTGAACCCTCGGACCTTCGTAGCGATACGAACTGACCAGTGCTACCAATAACTGTGATCAATACAGAGCATGGAATGATATGCATGTTGCAAGGGCATGAGACCTCTCACTTTAAACAAAAAATTGTTCCATGCCTCAATGCTAAACATAAATATTGCTAATGCTAATGATGTTAACTCACATTCCGTTCAACGCCATCGGCGTTATATGCAATGTCTTCCTCGACGGAGCGGTCGAAGAGGGCATGGTAAGCTCTTCTTGCTCCCAAAAGCTCTTCCGAAGATCGAGTGCAGGCTATTTCTATCACCACGTTGTATGACTTCGGACCGTCGATCACGGCGTCTCTCATCAAACGCGCATCTCTTTCCCACGGGTGCATTGTCCATAGCACCACAGCACTCTGGTTAACGTGACCAAAAAAAATAAGGTGCTCGGCATCTTATGGTGTGTAAAATCTTATTGGAGGGAAAAGTCCAAATCTGGATCGTCTAGCAATCAGTGGCTCGCATAAATAAATCCGAACCATTGATTATATCAATGCATGGTCCAGATTTGAACTGTCCAGTTCAAAACTTGAACTGGAGATGATCCGAAGCCATGTATACAATACCTTAAGCCGTAGAAATTCGTGTTTGAGCTGTTCCACGTGTCGGTCAATCCACCTCTCGAAAAGACGTTCATCTTGTACGAAAAATTGGGTTCCCTTCCTGAAGGATTTCTTCTGTTCAGGATGCCATTTCCCCAGTATTGATACCATTGACTTCTCATCCACTCCAAAACCTTCAAAAAGAAAAAGAAAAGAAAAATAAAGAAGAAAAGAATAGGAATAATTTTCTGTTAATTATTTTCGGAAAATAATTTGCTCAACTAGGAATTTAAAGTTATGGAAACTGTAAGTGGCATAAAGAGAAAATTTAATAAACGTCTTATTCATAGTAACATAAAAAATAAAGAACAAAACTAAATGAAAGAAAAAACCGTTAAAATATCATAAAATGAAATGGAACTGATAGAATTGGAACCGAAATAAAAAATGAGTAAGTTGATCATCACTGGCCTATGAATATTCTTAAAAAAAAAAAAGAAAAGAAAAGAACGAGATGATTTAGTATCAAGGTAAAATATAAAAATAAATCTACCAAGAAACAAAATGAGCAAAAAAATATTGCTCTGAAAAACGTACCAGTGATCAAAAGAAACAAAAATAATAGTGATAAAAAAATACTAGCATCACAACGGATCAATCCAGGGCAAACATCCCAACAAAGTTCGTACCCAACTACCCGAGAATCATATGCCGCCCAAGCCCCGGAAAAGCAACAAAAGGGTTGGCGTTTAATCACATGATCATGCCCAAACATTCGGAGAAATCGACCATTAATTCGGGAAAAAAAAATAGTTCATTTATTAGCATAATTTTGGGAAAATTAAGGAGGAGGAAATTAAGAGAACCTGATAAAGCCTTGGTAAGGGCTTCAATCTCATTAGAAGCTACCGGTAACGCATTTGCGTTTGAGTTTGAGTTTGACAGAGCCATTTTCTGAAAAATGATTTTATCTTCTTTTTTTTGTGTTTGGGAGAGAGCCTTGAGGCAAACAGAGGATTGAGGTGGGAGGAGAGAACCCACTGCGTATGTTATATTTATACTAGTACGAGTCTGCAAGGGTATTTCTGTCTTTTTGGATTCCTGTTTTTCTTTCCCGGAAATTCACAAAATAATAAATGACATGCTTAAATGAAGAAATCAATGAACCCTGTCTCTCTGTTTTTTTTTTTTTTTCAATTTTTTTATTTGTTAGAGATAATGTGATGATAATGGAACAATAAATGTGCGTTTCGTAACCTCTCCTTTTTTCTTTTTCTTTTTTATTGCATGTGTTTCATGCAATTTACAGGTTTAAAAAACTTAAAAACTGTGATTACAATTAAAAATTTGCTAAATTGTATAAAATAAATGGTTGGATGGCAAGGGCTCCAGATTTCAAAAAATAGAATATTTATCATACATAAAAACAAACGTGTTAAGATGTAGCGGGAAACAATTACTCCTTTTTATGTGTGTATGTTTTTCCAAGCAGAAGGGCAGAGCGGAGCTTGAATTTTGGATATATGGGATCAAAAACTAAAACAAAAGAAATTTATGTTAAATTAAGAGTTCTATTGCAGGGTCAAAATAGCAAGCATATCACTTGCAAATTATGATATTCCATACTGACAAATCATAGATGTTTTGCTTGGAGAATATTATTCATGCTTGAATTTCACACCATATCTAAGGGCAACTTAAAAATTCAACAACCACGTGAATATGTGAAATTCCAAGTTCTAAGTTTCGCCCCTCCCCCTCTATTCAAAACCTAAATCTCTACCCAGTGGCCTGGAAACTTACTATAAGTAACGAGAGTTGATCTAGAGACTTGTATTGATACTTTTATTATGTTACACGTTTTTTCATTGTTTCCCACTTTTTTTAAACCAACATCGTATACATGGGGGTTAGATCGAGGAAAATCAGTATAACTTGACAACCGGCCAAAAGAGGATTCGACGTCTTTCCATAAATCCGATCCGCATGCCTCCCAATAGGAGGCCAAAGAGTAGTATCAGATGGAGCAAGTGCCATGCACCTCACATTGTTTCACACTTACCAAACACAAAGATTAGATAGTTCATGTGATATCTTATACGGATCACGCTGACTGGTAGCTTTCAGCTCATTATTAATGGTTTAGGGGTTGGGAAAGTAGTACCAGTAGGAGGTACTTGGACTCTTGGAGTTGGGACGCCCAGCTAAGCACAAGCCAGCGTTACGTACGTGCACCATTGCATTGAACGTAGTACGTACGTAGGCCCAGGTACGAATATATATTTTTGTTTGAAATAGGGGTTTGTTTTCCTTTCCGATGGGCCGGTCACGTGAATTGTGTGACTGTGTTTTCCTTTCCGATGGGCCGGTCCCGTGAATTTTTTTCCTTTCGGTTCTTGTAATTGTGTTTTCCAGAGATAAATGAGAACAGCACCGCTCTGCGCCGGGAAAGTGGAAAATTCAGTCCCCAGGCGGCATTAACAACACGTTCTAGTGCCCTGGCTCGCTTGTTTCTTCACGCGTTCATGCAATTTTGGCCAAAAAAAATGTATAGAATTCACATAAATATGTGATACATATATAGCTAGTTAGGACACCACCGAAAAAGTCCCGTTCAATGCAGTTACACCTACATGCTACAACTACAGTTCTATTACGATGAACAAAAATGCTACCCCACACAACAATCCAAATACAACCTCTCACGTACATATGAGTCCTACATATATGTGAGAGGTTGTGTTTGGTGTTGTATGTGTAGCGTTGTGGTACTATGAATGTTGGTTGAGTAGTTGGAATTCCAGCATAATTTTTCTTAAGAATGCGATTTCTTTAACTTTCGTTGCAGAATCTTTTGCTAAAATATGTCCTATTTATGGGGACATTACCTAACTGTTTCACATATGGGGCACGTAGGTCAACATTTGGCAAGTCAAGTGACCAACAAGAAGACAGATTAGTAAATCCCCACGAGTTTGGCCAAATGAGAGTATAAGAATGCAATTAAATGGCTTACCTCCCAAAAAGGTCGCAAGTTCGAATCCTACAAAGGTTAAACATTTCAAACTTTGGGGCCATTAGAAATAGGTCCGGCCGGCCCCGAAATCAATCGCGGTGCGCGCAAGTTGCTTGGAAATTCGGTTACAAAAGATTAAGAAGAAGAAAAAAAAGACAGATTAGTAACTTTTTTTTCCCGTGTGACAATAGGACAATTGCAGTCGATCGGTCACGTTTGTCACGTTGAGATAGATGCATTACCTGATGTTAACTTGTCCCTTCCTGTCCCACATCTCCAACTCCTATCCTCTAACCAAATGCATGTGGGCCTGAAGCACGCTCGAGGCATAAAGGACGGGGCATTTCAGACCCAATATTTGTAGACTTCAACGTGCTCGGATCAGTGTCAGAATTAGTTTTTGGAGGATTAATCTCACTGTCACTAGAGGGAATCCTATCAAAAATCGAGAGAAAGCATCATATAGATTGTCATCACCGGAGATGATAACACCAAAGAAGTTTCAAAGCTTCAAACCCAGAATATAGCAAATTTCTAAATCTCAAATATTGATCACTAAACCAATCCATAAATATAAGACTACAAGAGCATTTTCAATTAGGATTTAGGAGGAGGATTCTTTTGGGGACTGCACCGAACAGTTTGGGTTTCGCGAACACGAGAAGGATTTATTTCAATGATCGAAACTTGTTCCTTATGTATAGTTCATCGAAAACATTAACCATCATAAAAAAACAAATGCCGATTAATATCTAATATGCAAAAAGAGCCAGGTTTTCTTTTTTGGTGTAACATTCGATGTTAAGGCTGCCATGTTGAATGTCTTTCCTATTCCAGAAGGTACTTCGCTGTTAGATCGATATTTGGGTGTTTCTTTAATCTCTCCAAGGCTTAAATTTGAGGATTGTATTTTTGCATACAACTAAGGGATAGAACAAAGCAAAAAATAAATGAGCTGGTCTAACAGATTGCTATCTTTAATTTGGGGGGGGGGGGGGGGGGGGGGGGGGGGGGGTTTGGGGGTTGGGCCTTACTAATCCAGTCAGTGTTTTATTCAATGCACATTTGACATCCCATATGTATTCACACATGCATGCGTAGGCCCATGCTTAGAAAGCGAGATATTTAGGCCGCTAATTAAAATAAGTACTTATTTTTTGAATTAAAGGTAATATATTGTGAGAGAATGACATGTTTCGTAAAATGAAAAATAATAAGTATTTAAAAAATAGGGAAATGATATTGGCACTCCAAAAATTGATGCAGACACTCCAAAATCAGGGTAATTCCAAAGTCATTTTCCTTTGTTTTTTTGGAGTGTCTGCATCAATTTTTAGAGTGACAATATTATTTCCCAAAAAATAATACCCTTAACAGAACGGGGCCTTAGACGAGACAAGAGCTTCACTCCATGTAGCCACTTAAGTAGTAAAATTTATGGTTGGGCCTAATGAATGAAAGCATTTAATTCTTCCAAGAAAAGCTTTTAGCTTTAGGTTTCATCTATATATGGCCACATGTGATACTCATGTGGCCTAGGAATTCTTCACCTTTATGAATCCTTCACACCTAGGGTTCCCACTCTACCTTCCAATTGTTGGAAGCAAATTTTGTGGAATGGTAGGTATAGTTTGATAAAGCCATTGAGGATGATTTCGAGGTCAAAAGCTAAGATGAAGTCTAGCTCATGATAATACTTGCACCTTTTAATTCTTCGTGGTTAATTAACATTATTTGTTGAGTTTTTTTCTTAGATCGGATGTTTGGGTTCACTAACGCAAACCTCGACTACTATCAAGGTCCTAGTGTGAATGATCGGACAAACTTCACTTGACTCCAAGAATTCTTTGTTATGAATGTGAAAAAATCACATGTCAAAAAATCGTCTCCAAATCCGATCGAATCTCTATAGAATTTCTTTTGTATCATTATTATCAATGATAGGAAAACTTTGTTTTATACTAACAATAAAAAAAAAAGACCCATCGGAACAAAGAGCCAAGAACCATATGCGGTTATTTGTTATCATATGTTGTCATTTTATGTTTTTTTATGATAGAATTTTTATGTATGCATGTATCTTTCACTCATGCCCGACTGCCCGTTACACTTCCTAAAATTTCACACCGACTTATATTGAAGTCTTGTCTGTTTGACAAAATTCTGAAAGAAAATAATGGCCTCCCTCAGAGTACCAGATGATGTTCCTCTTCCATCCGAAGACTGTAACACTCTCCACAAGGCCTTCAAAGGTCCCTCTCTCTCTCTCTCTCTCTCTCTCTCTCTCTCTCTCTCTCTGTGTCCTTGATTATCTTTTTCCGGTGATTTCATATGATTGATAATGGAGGGTCTTAAATTTTCTTGAATTATATGTAAATTTCGTGTCTTGTTATTTCATTGATAAGAATATTCAATTTCAGGATATGGGTCATGAATGGATGTGTATATGCTGTATCTCCATACATGTATTATATACATGACAGTATGTAAATTTTCCTGATACTTGTTTGTGTAAATGTTAGGTTGGGGAACGGACGAGAAGGCAATTATAAGGGTTTTGGGGTGTAGAAATTCATTCCAAAGGGGGAAAATCAGAGAAGCTTATCAGCAGATTTACAATGAATCACTCATAGATCAACTCCACTCTGAACTCTCTGGTGATTTCAGGGTATATTCTTCTTGTTCTGTACTTCTATTTACACCACCCATAGAAGGCATTATTTTTACTGTAGTTGAATCTAAAAATTGAGTTGATGAGAAGAAATCCACTATTACAATGTTAGCAATGAGCGTTATAAAATCGATTATGTCTTGTTTTGAGGGCCGGAGCCGGAAGTCTCAGACGGACTGATGGTGGGTTCAATACCTATAAAAGTAGCTGATTTATTTTGTTTTTGTTAATCAACATAGAGATATGTGGTTAATGTCAAAAAAGTATTAAAGCAAAATGATAACGGTCCACTGTTCCTAGGGCAGCGGTTAATGTCAAAAAAGTATGCATAAAAGGTTGGAATCCTTACTTCTGTAGCATTGAGTGAGTAATAATGACGCTTATTGGGTGGTTGTTAGCAAAATCATAGAATTAAAAGGACGATATAGTTATAATTTGAGTGGGGTTACTCTATGATTGCGGCAATTTTTATCATAATTCTGGGATGAAATTCACAGGGAGGATTAGACTAAAATTGATGAACTAGTAAATATGGAAGCTAGTGGGTGACGAGTCAGGTGACCTCACTGGACTAAGTGTGGCTCTGCCCTTGCTTATTGTTGTAAAACAAACTAAAAACTAGTGAAATTTTACGTGTTTCCAGCATAAGGTCATTCATAGTCGTCAGATCAGAAATGAGGTTTTTGTTTCAAATCAAGTTTATTGGATGTTTTACCATAAATGTCTATACTGGGTAACAGAAAGCTGTAATCTTATGGACATATGACCCTCCTGAGAGGGACGCAAGGTTGGCGAATAAGGCTTTGAAATCAAGGAAGAAAGGCATCACTCAACTTCAAGTAATAGTTGAAATAGCATGTGCAACATCCCCTCACCATCTGGTGGCTGTAAGGCAGGCATACCGTTCTCTCTTCGATTGCTCACTTGAAGAAGACATCACATTCCATGTCCCCCTACCTGTTAGAAAGGTAAAGTTGAGTATATATTGGAAACAAGAAACAAACACAGCAAGAAACATTTTCTTTCGAGTATCTTTGCTTCTTAATTGATCAACTTTCACTCTTAAGTTTGTCATCACTTCAATTTAATGAATGGTGTATGAAATCATTTAGCATTCATAACTTGGAACGGTTGGATATAACTTTGATGTTGACCATATGTCTCTGTTAAAGTACAAAAAAGTTTTTGAACACTATCATGTTGTTGTGGCGTTTTGAAGTTTCTTTAACGTTTTGAGGTATTCATACTCTTTCAATTTCATTTGAGGTGAATGATAGAACTTCCTGAATCTCCAGTATATGAGCAATACTTCTAGGAAACCACCTCAACATAGAGAACTCAATGAAGTGAGATGAGACCATATTGCATAATCCTCTTAATCTCTCTCACAACCATGACATACAGTAACTTCATATTAAAGAAAACCTTTGTTAGCTAAAATACCATAAATACTGCAAGAACTACGGAAAAGAAAAAACTCATAAACATAGTTACATCTCAAATTTCGCAGAGATGTCAGCCTTTGATGATTTATGAAACACTAACTTTAAATACTTTTCCCATGGAATTTCCAACAAATTTGCTTTTCATTCAGCAAAACCTTCATTTAACTCATGACGTGGATTGTTGCTTAGGTTCTAGTGGGTTTGGTGAGTTCTTACAGATATGACAAAGAAGTGGTGGATTCAATCGTAGCAATTCTAGAAGCGGATAAAATGCGCGAGGCCATTGAAACTAAGCATCTAGACCTGGATGATTTTTTGTGGATACTTAGTACTAGGAATGTTTTTCAGCTCAAAGCAACTTTTCAGTACTACCAGCAGAAGTATGGAAATTCCATATACCAGGTTCAGTTTTCATTTACAGCATATCAATTAGCTCATATAGAGGCTGTTTCCCGTTTTCTGTTTCGTTCTTGATTTATTTAGTCTGAAATCTTGACAGGACATCAAGAGTTGTGGAAAGGGCCTTTTAGTATCGGTATTGAGGGTCGTAATTTGGTGCATAGACGCCCCAGAAAAACACTTTGCCGAGGTATTTGGTTGATCTAACTGCTTCACTTCCATAAGTATTATTTTGTATTTCTTCTCTGTTTTATTGCAGCTCTTGCTAAACGATGTTCTCCTTTGATGAGATATCATCATTTTCCACTGTAAATGCTTTTCTTGCTTTTGAGGGGGAAAATTGGAGTATTTTGCATTGAAAGCTGACAAAGTATTTTGGAAGAGGATGATGTAGAACTTTTGGATCTCCTATTTTAATTTTGCTTAATTGAGTTCATGCCATTCCACTTTAACATGCCTTTTAGGAGAACTCGAAACTGCTCACCTTGCATAAGGAGAAAATATTGCACTTTTCCAGGTTGAAGTTTCTTGGTCGATACATTTCGTGGCCAAAATAGCTAGTTTTGCGGAAGCGTTAGATTTGGAGGAAAAGAGAAGTTATGGCCTTGTTTGGATAACTCGTAGGAGAGGAAGAAGTTGGCGAAGAGTATGTGATTTCTTCCCTTCTGAAATTCAATGGAAGGAAAGGGAAGTGAGTGCTTGTTATTGTCGTTGGTTTTTTAGTTCAAGTTATACCCTTTTCAGAATAATAACAAGGGTACATATCTGTTGGAAAGTGACTAGAATTCCTTGTTTAAGTCGGTTTAGGCTTATGTGACTAGGATTCGTATTCCAAGTCGGTTTATGTTTATTTTTAGTGCTTTCCTATAAATAGGGACCTTGTGGGGTTCCTATGGTTTGTCCCTTTTGGGTCCATTAAGGAGAGGCTCCGTTGGGTGTTATTATGGAGTTCTTCGTCTCTTTTGTTATTGGGGCTTGATATTAGGGTTTTGTGTTGTCTCTTTGGGTTCCACCGAAGGTTTGTGTCTCCCTTGCCGGTTCCACTAGAGATTTCTCCTTGAATATCGTTTGGTCCTTCATTGAGAGTTACGAGTAGAGCTTGCTCCTTGTAATCTCTCATCGTTCATAGTGAATCCTCTCTCGCTCTATGCCTATGGAGTATGTTTTTACTTTATGCTTGAGCGGAACCACACAAATCTCCGTGTCTTTGTTTTGATCGCTTGTTGGTTTGTTAATCCTCTACTTCATGGCTGTCACAACAATATCCATAGTGCAGGACTCTTTCACAGGTGCTAGAAAATTTTCCTTTGTTGAATGTGGAAATTTATAGAAACTAAGCTGGCTGAGTCTTGAAGAGTGCTGTCTTGAAAATATGTTAAAACTTCATACCTTTGCTGCTTCAAAAATTACCAGGTCATTAGAGCTTCTGTTGTTGGCCTCGGAACAGATGAAGTTTCGTTAACACGAGCTATCGTAAGCCGAGCTGAAATCGACATGATGAAAATCAGAGGGGAGTATTTTAACGTGAACAAAACTAGCATGGACAATGCAGTGAAAGAAGACACTTCAGGAGACTATAGGAACTTCTTGATGGCCTTGCTTGGAGCAAAAATCTGATCTCTGTAATGTATCTACTTTTTGTATCATTTCGGGAATCGTGATTTAATTTTTCATTGACCTCTTGGAATAAAATTGTAACCGGTGTGTCGCTAAGTACTTGATTATTGTATATGTTTGTACTTTATTTTTGGAGATCAACTTTTTCGAAGAAAAGACGTTGTCACAATTGCATGCTAAGACTTTTTGATTCACGTAGGTTATTAGTAGTAATCTGGAACAATGCACACCTAGTTGGAACATATAATTTCTTCGTACGAAGTCTGCGCTCTTATCGATACTAGAGTTTGAAACTTTTTGTTTCCAATAAAAACAATTTTTTTTCAAAAAAAAAAGAGAGAGTCATCTTTTCGTTCACAATGCAATGAGAAGTGGAGTCAATTACAATAATGTGCTTCATTCATGTAAAAAGCTGTAATCTAGAACAATGCACACTTTTATGCCATATTTACATGAAAGGCTCTAAAACGCGGATAGTTCATATCATATTTTTCCCGTAGACATAAAAATAGATACAGCTATATTTGCCCAATTCAAACTTATTAGGCTCGTTAACTAGATACAATTTTTTATTTTATAGTTTCAGATTAAAACACTGTTTTTCAAGCATTATTTCAAAACTACGGTCTCTAAGTCGCGTCTGCTAAAGATGCTTTCGGGAGGATAAGAAGTAGAGACATAACAAGTTACTAGCAACAAAGCGTGTACAGTGAACCCGCCTTTTGATAAGCAGGATAAACTCAATCGTGGTTCGGAGACACGCCTCTATTTGCAGACCGCCCAACGCAGATGGGATTGTGGATGGGGATCACGCTTTCCACGTGACCTTTAAAAATTGGACTCGGCCGTTTTCGCGTTTGGTGTTCTTGTCTTCTTCTCGGAGAAACAAAACCTAGGGCACCAACCGATTCGGCCATTGCTGCTCCGAAACAGCCCTGGTACTCTCTCTCTCACAAACTTATGGCATTGATGTTGCTAGTCTAAATTAGCATGGAAAGCTTGAGTGGAACAGCTTGCGCCATGTAACAATCTCCAGTTTCTACATTGAGTGGTTACATTCTTGATTGCTGCATGAAGCTTGTAAGTCTCTCTCTCTCTCTCTCTCTCTCTCTCTCTCTCATGTGTGACAGTGTGAGTGTGTGCTCGCGTTAATATTGCTTGGGATTTTGATTGTATTTTATTTTTCCAGACGTGTCTAAGTAAAGGTGGAGGCTATCATTGCCCGCCCTGCCACATAGTTAGTGTAGGCGGGTTACAGTTCTTACTTGATTGCCCACTGGACCTTTCAGCTCTCACGATTTTCTCTCCGATTCCCACTGGTTCTAATGCTGTGCTCGATGAGGATTCTGATTGTTCACCTCGTACGTCTTTGGATACCGAAGATGGTCGAAAGAGGCAGAAGATGGATAAAACCCTCGATTCAGACGATTTGATATGCTCTGAGCCTTGTTACAAAACTGTAACAAACTTACATCTTTGGGATCTCTCTTTCATTGATGTTGTCTTGATCTCAACTCCTATGGGTATGCTTGGATTACCGTTTCTAACGCGCACTAAAGGTTTTTCCGCTAAGGTGATGGCATATATAATAGGTTCCTTACATTTTGGAATCTGCCTTATGTGGTTTCAATTTAAGCTACCCATACTGGCTATATTTTATTTGATTGTTTTGGTTGATTATCGTGTCAGATATATGCCACTGATGCAGCAGCAAGACTTGGGCAGCTAATGATGGAGGATCTTATATTGATGAATGTGGATTTTAGGCAGTTTTATGGACCTGAGGAATCTAGTTTTCCTAAGTGGATGAAGTGGGAAGAGCTTGAAGTGCTTCCATCAGCGTTGAAAGAGATAGCTGTTGGTAAAGACGGATCGGAGATCGCTGGTTGGATGCCTTTGTATAGGTAATAATACTTTATATGGTAGTCTTAGTTTAAAGGCTATTTTTTTCGTTAGTTTGTTCACAGCTCTTTAGACATGCTTATACTGTTCTTTCTATCAATTTCACATAGTTGAGGTTATTTTCTGGCTTGGACGAAGTCACAACATTTTTGCCATTTTATGTATTACCTCAGGGTCCCTGGACCTTTTCGGCACAAGTAGTTGTCCCTTTGACCCAAACCAAATAGCTCCCTTTAAACTCAGGCTCTATGCAGCCTGTTTCATACCATTTTGCTTTCTCACTCCCCCGCCCCTATTCAAATTTGAAAAGGCTGGCTTAGCTCTTTGTCACCCATGTTTCCCTCCCCTCCACATGTCATGCTTCCCTCCAACAAAACATTAGCTCTTACATGGGAATCTGAATGACTTGACTGAAGACCCTCACCTCCACATGTCTCATCTGACTGATGCCTACACAATGTGCCGGGCCAGGTCCTCCTTTTTCGTACGCATTCTATTCTCGTTTAGCAGTTTCCCCGTGGTGATTTTGTGGGTAATGAAGATGTAATGAAGGGTGCTTCTCAGTGCAGCTGATATGAAGGATTGCATGCAGAAAGTTCAGACTCTTAAATATGCTGAAGAAACCTGCTACAATGGTGCATTTATCTTGAAAGCATTCAGCTCTGGTCTTGAAATTGGCTCATGTAATTGGACTATACGGGGTCCAAAAAATAGTGTTGTGTGTCTTTCCAGTTCCATCTTTGTTACTTCTCATGCAATGAACTTCGACTACCATGCTCTTCAAGGATATGATCTGATTTTATTTTCTGACTTCTCACTTGATGTCTACGAAGATACTGAGAATGGTGTTATGACTGCTGCGAACAATTTATCATCTATCAGGTACTGTCACTTTCTGCACTTTTGAACATGTATCTAATCAAGTGCAATAGTATTTAAGCTTGCTGAGTAAAAGTGTTAAGATTTTGATACAGTGTTTTCCCTTCAAACTACTTGTACAGTGATGGCAGTGATACCCAACATATGACTACCGAGTCGTTGCTCAACACAGATGATAGTTTCGAAGAGATGGAGAAATTAGCTTTTATATCCTCCTGCATCATAGATTCTGTGAAGGTTGGAGGTTCGGTCCTTGTTCCCATTGGACGACTGGGCATTGTACTGCAGCTTTTGGAATGCATTTCCTGTGCCTTAGAGTCATTAAATCTGAAGGTATGTTACCGTCAGATTTCTTATTGAAACTATACATGATTCTGCAATCTTCACTGTCATTATGTGAGGTAGTATTTTTGTTTTTCCACCTTGTAAGAATCGATCCTTGAAAGTGAAATCAGGAATTTGCGAACCACAATGGCAGATAATCTTTTGCTTCTACCTTGGTTGCTTGACCCTGCCAGCTATATCAATTACCTAGATATCTATTGGCATGTCCCCATGGCTGATATCAATTACCTACAGGGTAGTAGTATGGTACCATTATGCCTAGGAAACTTGAGCGGTAGTTATGCTATCATTCGGGCTATTGTGGATTTGAACGGTAAATTGTGCTTGATTTAGGTTTTCTAATGGTAAATTGTGCATGAAAAGGACCAACAGAAAGTCAATTTGACCATTGGTTTCTCCTAATCTGCAGGGCATTTACTTTATTCAAAATCTAATTAAATTGATCCTGCTGCAAAAATCAGGAATTTACGAATCACAATGGCAGATAATCTTTTGCTTCTACCTTGGTTGCTTGACCCTGCCTGCTATATCAATTACCTAGATATCTATTGGCATGTCCCCATGGCTGATATCAATTACCTACAGGGTAGTAGTATGGTACCATTATGCCTAGGAAACTTGAGCAGTAGTTATGCTATCATTCGGGCTATTGTGGATTTGAACGGTAAATTGTGCTTGATTTAGGTTTTCTAACAGTAAATTGTGCTTGAAAAGGACCGACAGAAAGTCAATTTGACCATTGGTTTCTCCTAATCTACAGGGCATTTACTTTATTCAAAATCTAATTAAATTGATCCTGCTGCAGGTCCCCATATTCGTTATCTCCTCTGTAGCAGAAGAATTATTGGCATTCTCCAATGTCATACCGGAGTGGTTGTGTAAGCAGCGGCAAGAAAAGGTGTGTGTTTTTGGAGAGAGCGTAATGTTATGGAGAGAACTTAAGAAAGCTATCATACTCTCTTTTTTGGTTGGTCTTGCAGCTGTACTCTGGCGAACCATTGTTTGGACATGTAGACCTGATTAAAGGAAAGAAGCTTCATTTGTTTCCTGCACTTCATTCCGAGACATTACTGTAAGATACTGCATTCCTATTAGATGTAAGAGGATTTATTACATGCATGGCTGTCTGATTTTTTCCTCCAAGAACTTTTATACAATCTACCTCTGATAATCAGCTAAAAACCTAGCACTGATGGTGGTGATTTAACTTATAATGTCATTGTTCTTTTGTTGTTTTCCATATGGATTTTTTATAGTGATGTCTCTCTGCGCAGAAAAATCTGGCAGGAACCATGCATTGTATTCTCTTCTCACTGGAGTCTGCGGCTTGGACCTTGTGTTCACTTGCTTCGCCGTTGGTGTGGGGATCCAAATTCTTTGCTTGTCATGGAGGTACCCACCTATTGTAGCAATTTTACATTCTGCCTTCTGAAGTACATTTCCAGTAGTATTACCTGGCAGCATGACATCTTATTGTTTTGACTTCTGCGATCAAATATTAGTGTTATACAATTGGGAATGCTTTTAGTAAATAATAACATGGCTATGTACAATCTGCAGAAAGGGGTTGATGCTGATTTGGCTCTGTTACCTTTCAAGCCAATGGCCATGAAAATCCTTCAGTGTTCATTTCTTTCAGGAATGAAGTAGGTATTCTCTCTCTTTCTCTCTCTCTCTCTCTCAATAAGTGAAAAAATAAATGTATGTTGGCTATCTAGATGTTGAATGTTATTAGGAGGCCCTTGCACCACCTTTTTTTTGGCAGATATTATGTCTAGTTTAGAATATGGCAGTCAGTAGTCACAAAGTGCCACCAAGGTGTGTAGTTATTGAAAGGTTTGGATGGTGACATATTATGTTCCAGTTGTGTTACTCCAGTATTTTATGTGCATATAGGTATTGTATTTTACTTGGGAGGAACTCCTCAAATTAGATGGACCTGTCGGTAGTTGGAACTCGGTCCTTTTTAAACCTTTACCAAGGTTTGGATGGTGACATATTATGTTCCAGTTTTGTTACTCCAGTATTTTATGCACATATAGGTATTGTATTTTACTTGGGAGGAACTCCTCAAATTAGATGGACCTGTTGGTATTTGGAACTCGGTCCTTTTTGGTGGTTAGAAACTTTTACCTCAAGATGGAAAAGAGAAAAGTTGACACTTACATCAAGATGTTTGGATGAACTTGTAACTGTTCCTTTTTCAGGTTTACCGCGAATTTTGGTATTAAGGCTACAGAATTCAACTATTCTACTAAGTTTTGTGGATCAATCATCAACTCTAGTTTATATTTTACATCTTTTGTTTTGTAGGCTGGAGAAAGTTCAACCTTTGCTGAAGATGCTGCACCCAAAAGTTGTTTTGGTAAGAAGCTAATTTTGAATCACATGATGCTTAATGGGATATTCTCTCCTCTGCTGTCTATTATTTTCATTTAAGACGCTCTAATTTTAGTTTTCTGCTTAATCCAGTTCCCTGAAAATTTGAGGCAGCATTTTGGTGGTTCAAGTACAAGTTCAATCTCATTTATTCAGTACTCTGAAAATGAAACACTGCGAATTCCAAGGTTGAATCTCACCCCAGAGCTGGACATTTCAACAGATTTGGCTTCCCAGCTCAACTGGACAAAGTTGACTGATGAAAACATCCATATAGCCAGACTGAAGGGAGAGCTCTCTGTGGAGAATGGAATAAATCGGTTACTCCCTGGAAATGAGCAAATAGTCTCTTCGCAGAGTGGGCTATTGATGCACTGGGGTTCGGTTAATTTGCAAAGTCTTGTGGCATCATTGCAGAAGATGGGAATCAATGCGCGAGTTGAAGAGGAAACAAATGGTACCGAAACAGAATATGGTGTACATGTTGTTGGCCCAAACAGGGCACTGATCAATATCAATGCTACAAGAACTGTTATTAGCACCGGTGATGAGAAATTGGCCTCCCTCATTTTTGAAGCCATCACTAACAGTTTGGATAGCATATAATAGAAGGGATAGTCTTGTGTTAGTGTATATATTTTTTCTGTTGTATCCCGATTCGGGACAAATATTGTGAAATAGTTTGAAATGTGTTTTCTTCAAACTAGCATACGCTTCATTAGCCTTCTCAGTTATTTTTCTTACTTTATATCTGATGGAAATTTAACACGAGTCCTGGAAGAAGTAGCTGCTGAAATATCTCCTAATTTCGCAGATCAAAAAAAAAAAAAAAAACTCCTAATTTCTATGTAGCGCGAACAGGATTCGCCACTAAGATGTGGTATGAAAAGAGTTGGTCCCTAGCATGGAAACAAGCCTGAGGCACAAAATTGAAAATGGCTTGATCATTACTCTTCTTTTTGTTTTTTCTGCACTCTTACAAATGAAATGCGAAAGGGTGTGAACCTTGCACAAAATACACAGAGCTACAAAACCACGGGTATGTATAACTCACAGATAGCCCCCAAAACGAACCATAAAAACAGCAACCGAACAATCTCTCCATCCCGTAAAAAAGAGAGAGGATGTACACGGTGAATGGGTTACTAAAATTGAACAAAGCAGCTGACGGCGCACCTTCCTCTTTGGAACAAGGCATGTCAAGGAGAGCACTAGGTTTTTTTTTTTTTTGGTAAGGTGATCCATTAAGACGAACAAACCAAGAACATGGACCAAGGGTATAGCCTTGAGAATCCTACAACAATCAGAAAAGAAATATACAGAGAAGCAAAGAAAACATGGGAAAACACTCCCAACGCTTAAACCAAACCAAACAACAACAGGAAAAGGAAAATCAGTGTTTCAGACAAACATTCTGAGCACCATGGCTCTCAAGATTTAGCTTTCCCATGGGGAATGGCCCATGATATTCCATGTTCAAACTAGGTTAAAAAGCAGACACTCACCAAGTTATCCAAAGGTTGATGGCATAGTCCAAACAATTGCTTGGAAAATTCTGTACAAGAAACCAATACCACGAGTACTCTTTGTTTTTTTTTTTTTTGGGTTTCAAGTCGTTAATATTTTGCTGCACACAGGGACAATATAAATAAAAGGGACAAATGAAATCAATCTGAGCTCACAGTTGAAGCAAAGTTCATGAAGGAGTGCGCGTCACATTCTAGCTCCAAGCAAGGTCATCAAAAAGTCCAAGTAGTACCCAGAAGTGTCGCCAATAACTGCATCATCGAGGCTAGTCTTGTTCGCATTCAAATATTCTGCTCTGATTTTCATCATGTCGATTTCAGCTCGAGCTATAATAGCTCTTGTTAGGGAGTCCTCATCAGTTCCAAACCCAACAATTGAAGCTCTAATAACCTGGTAATGTTTCAAAAAGAAATTAAAATTTTCGGGAATATACTTGATATTAGTCCAGTGTCTACAGGCCGGACTGAAATCGTTGAAAATAAATAGTACTTCAAGGAAAGGAGAACATTTCTTGCGAAATTTCCAGTCAATCAGTTGTAAAAGGTGAAGTTGTAGGAAACAGCTACCAAAAATGTAAAAAGAAAGCCGATTGTAAAATAGTGTGGTATTTCCAACTACCTCAGCGAAGTGTTTTTCAGGGGAGTCTATGCACCAAATTACGATCCTCAACACAGACACCAAAATGTCACTTCCACAACTGTTAATGTCCTGGTCAAGAGATTCGTTTAAACAAATCAAGAAAAAAAATTAGGGAAAAACTATTAAAAACAAATAAAACAGCTAACTTGCTACCATAGCCAAACCTGGTAGATGGTACTTTCATATTTTTGTTGGTAGCACTCAAAAGTTGCTTTGAGCTGAGAAATATTCCTAGTGCTAAGTATCCACACAACATCATCATGATCTAGACGCTTCTTTTCAATGGCATCATGTAGCTTAGCCGCCTCTACGTTTGCTACGTTCATATCCACCAGTTCTTTGTCATATCGGTAGGAGCTCACTAAACCGAGTAGAACCTGTGCAATATCCAAGCTACAATTGAACTGGAAGTTCTATTACACCAAAAACTATATTTGAATCTGCATAATTACAACATTCGACAAATCTCAAGTCATCCTAAACGCCATGGTTACAGATTTAAAGTAGCTAGGTATTTGATAAGGTGTGCCAGGTTATACCACCAAGGCTCTAAGACCTACATGGACAAGGAAATTGTTCAGAAGCCCGTGTTTGGATCTTGCATCTGTAGAGAGAAAACATAAGGTAGGGGAAAGATAGGTTACAGGATTGGATATCTCTAAGATGTTTTAAAATGAAATCTTTAAACTACTAAATAGTTCCTCAGCATCCCTTGGCAGTAAATTGACGCAATCGTTATCAATTATAAAGGTTGAATCTAGCCACACGCCATTTAGTACATGGATATAACCAACTAAATAGTATTTGTTCAAAAGATTATCAAATTTCAATGAGCATATCTTATTTGTAGTGAAAATCTTGAGAGGTTCGAGTTCTCGAACGTACAATTTCTAAATCAGCTGTGACCTTTTAGAACCCTTAAAACTTAAGGCTGTTAGAAACAAAGATGCCCTTGAGAAAAGTAAAAACAGGCAGGTATAACCTTAACTGTTGATGCTGTAGGTCATTAGTGACTGATTTTTACCTTTCTAACAGGTAGGGGGACGTTGGATACAATGTCTTCTTCAAGCGAGCATTCAAAGAGAGAACAGTAGGCCTGCCTTACTGCCATGAGATGGTGAGGAGTATTAGCACATGCTATTTCGACTATTATTTGAAGTTGTGTGATGCTCTTCTTTCTTGATTTCAGGGCCTCATTAGCCAACCTCGCGTCCCTCTCAGGAGGATCGTATGTCCACAGGATCACTGCTTTCTGTTACTCGTCAAAACATATATTGAACAAAATTCAATGAAACTGTGGTTAAAATACAATATGTCGTCTCTAATTCAAGACTATGGATGGTTTCTTCAATGCAAAGCTAGGGAATCATCTGCTTATCCTAATTAAGTTGGGAAAAGGGAGCAAGAGAAACCTATTGGTTCAAACGTTGGAGAGACTATACATGCATGGCTCCTCTTACCAACATGCACCTAGATCATTGATTCATAACTAAGTTCCAAGTACGAAAAAATCAAACACTATTTAGGACTTTCCGAACCAGTTTAAAGTATGGTATTTGACAGATCGATTGAATTCAACTACTTTAAATATCACTGTCGAGCTGATCACTAGTCTCATCCACAAATTCAGCATCTCTCTCGATGTACTTCATCGGAAAAAGAGCAGTTCTAAAAACAGATGCACTAAATAAATCCAAACATGGGGAAGGGAAAACAAGAAAGACTAGGTCTTTTATTCTGATACTAAGCTGGCTAGAACAAAACTAGGAGTTGAAACAACAAAATGTGACCAAACGCAAGATGTAGGGCTCAATTGTTTACTAAAGCTGTAGAAAAATGGAGAACACCTAACAAAACAGAAGGCAAAAAAGAACAATGAATTAGAATAACAGGATGAAAGAAAATATACCCCGAAATCGCCGGAGAGTTCAGATTGGAGTTGATCTATGAGGGATTCATTGAAAAGCTGCTGATACGTTTCTCTGATTTTCTTCCTTTGGCTTGCATTTCTATGCCCCAATACCCATATGATTGCTTTCTCGTCAGTTCCCCACCCTAACCATTATAGCCCAAAAAAGAATTTCAAGAACTTTTCAAGAAACACACATTTCTTCATATATAGATACAGACACATGCTCATTACATTAACATTAATATATACATGTACAAATCCATCCATGACCCAAATCCCAAAACTTAAAATCAATGAAATAGCAGACCAGAAAATCAAGTAACATGCAAGAAAGATGGTCACATTCCAACTTCAATTAGAGGAAATCAAAGCAGAAACATAATCGAAACCCAGAAAGAGAAGAAAGGTGTGTCCACACACACAGAGAGAGAAACGACCTTTGAAAGCTTCCTTGAGTCTCTCACAGTCTTCAGATGGAGGAGGAACAACGTCCGGTACTCTGAGGGTGGCCATGAGTTTTCTATTCGATTTTCTCCCAGGAAATCCCAGACAAACAGAGCCTAAGAATGTTTGTCTGTGACTAACAAATGCGTTTCTGCTATTTTTTTGATGTTGTTATGAAATCGTTATGGTTCAGACTTCGGAGTTTTCCCTCCTCATAAATTGGTGTGTCATGGCTACAATGGAAGAATTGTGTAACCAATCTTTTGAATAGACCATAATACCCTAATCCCACTTTCAGTTGCCATCCAAATCCCTAAGTAAAATTCTTTGATTCTATGAAAGAGAAAGGAGCAAAAAACATGTGATCAAGAAAAGATGTGATTAAGAAATGGTTTGTCACTTCTCATAAAAAAGAAGAAAAGATTTGGCATTTCAAAAATATGATTGTGAAAAGATTACTAAACCAACCAATTGAGATTAACTCACTTAACCACTCTTATATATACTTACAAATAAAAGGTTAGTCTAAACTAAAGATTGTTTATTTATTTATCCCCTTAATGAGGCTATCAGCTAGACTTGTGGATTCATGTCTCGTTTTATTTAATTTAATACTTGCATTTTCTTATCGTCGTGTGTTGTTTGCTCGTGTTGAGTCTATTTTAATGATCAAAATTGTATATTTTGCAGAGCTCATTGAAAATATTATATTAATCACGTAGAAAATCATGTACATCAGATACCGATTAATATATCTTCGGAACACATTTCTCTTGAGAGGGAAACACATAAACACAAAGGTTTCACATGTTATTTTTCTTTAATCCCTCTATGTATTTTTGTTTTTTCCTTTCTTTTTCCTTTCTACCAGTTTGAGTGGCTGGTGATGATTATCTATTCTTGAGGCCAGACATTATGAAGGAGAGAGAATCACTCTTTACCAACATTCCCATTCCTCCCTTGGGATTCCCAACGTAACCTGACTGATACCCTTTTGAAGTTTCTTCGGATTTCTTAATAATCTTGTGCTGTTTTTGTGTCAATGCCCCTATACTTTGGCAAAATTGTATCAGTCCCATTGGCTTTTCATTAATTGCATACAAGGTCCACATATTGGCCAAACTGTCATTTACTTTTCAATTCCTGTGCTACTTACCTTTGAGCCTCACAAAGTTAATGGCACCATTTAACTTTCGCACTAAATTGGCAAAGGGGAAAATTATTCTTCCAAAGGGCGTTATGAGTGTGTTTATAACAGTAATAGTAGCAATTATTATGGCCCCAATAAACACACTAGGAAAAAGCTACATTTACACACTCTTTTTTTAACAATTCAATGTTTGAGTCAGCTTGCGCGCTTGTGTGCATCTCGACCAACTCCACAACCCTGAAGTTAATGGTGAGGCATGGCCCAATTACCCTTTACAGAATGTAATGCTTCATAGGATTTTTTTTTAGTTCGTGCCTCCCACTCACCTAAACGAAGACAACTTTAATAGAAGGAAAAAAAATTGATTAATATTCTTTCCTTATTAAAAAAAAAAAGGAGAGAGAAAGGAAATTGCGTCTGTCCTGTCCAACTCACGCTTTCATTGTCATAGAGAATTCTATAGTAGATAAGAGTTGATAATCAATTTAAATAATTTGTTGTCCATCCCGCGCCCACCACATTGATTCCGAAAATGGATGGATGGTTTTCGAAATTAGATTTTAAAACCTAGTTAAAATAAAACAAGTCAATTATGTGGTCGTGATTGTGTGTTAAATTTTGATTTTTTTAAGAACATCTATCTGTCTTGGCCTCTAAAATTAATCAATCAAAGATGTTGAGATGTACCTAAGATTAATGAATCTCACCTCTCAGAAATGAATATTGGGTAAATGCAATTGACACCTCTACGCCTGTCAATGGGCCGAATCCGATAGATCCGAATCCGATAAGGCTCGAATCCGACAGTGGTAATCCGGATCCTATCCGAAAAATTCGGATTCGATCCGAAAATCCGAATCCGATCCGAAAACTTTTTTACTTCAAAAATTTTAGCAAAAATATATATATTTTTCAAAAAAAAAAAAATTTCCGAAAATTTTTTTAAAAAAAATTAAAATTAAAATACAACTTCTTAAACATATTTTTTTCAAAATAAAAAATTTACCTTTTTTTTAAACAAAATTAAAAAATTAAAAAAAGAAAGTTCAGATTCGGATTGATAACAGATTTAATCCGATCCGATCCGATCCGTATTTGAATGACCGGATTTAGATTATCGGATTCGGATTGGATTTTTCAGATTGGATCGGATTCGGTCCATTGACAGGCCTAAACGCCTCCAATTAGGACTAGCTAGCTTAGTTAGTTAGTTATCTTTCTGCAGTCTCAACCATCTCGAGTGGGCTCCTAAAATGGCTCATAGTACTTAGGCTCCTAGGTGACATGTTCAAGAGGTTAGTAAATAATTCTTCATTTTAGTGTTCTAATGAACTCTCCACAGAGGCACCTAAGGTAGATAGTACTCTCCCATTCCCAAATTAGCAAATCCTTGGCACACAAAAATGGATTAGGAGCGAATTTTGGAGGTGCGTTGGAGATGCTTAGAAGCATGGGTGAAATTTTTACTGTATATATGCAAGAATTAATATTGTTGTTTTCTTTTCACAGGGAGTCTTTCTTTGCTTGTTTATTCCTTACTGTAAGCTATATCTTGAAATGTTATTTACGAGTTTAGTTTATTTATTTCGGACTCAAATCCAACTGATATAATGTCTCGTTCTTATAACTCTTAATGGATCGCTTGCCGACCGAATTAGTTTTGAGCGAATACAGTATGAAAGGTAGGGCATATCCTCTCTTCTCCTCGTGATTCATGCATGTGTCCGAGACTCCCAGTCCTAAGCTGAAAAAGGCTCCCGGCAGCAAAATGATTTTATCATGTATAATAATTAACATTACTTTACAGGCAAAAAGGAATTAAAACCTTATCTTGAGTGACAACTGTCTATATAACTTTATTGATGAAGCCGTGGTTTTGTTATCGTTTTCCTTTCATAAATGTCTTTGTCATTTTCAAGATTGATTAAATTGGTGTGAACAACATAATTGATAATGTGACATATGAAAGTAGTGGATAATAACATGAATAAAAAATAAACGAAATCATGACTTATTTCACGTCATATATACTAATAAGATCTCGGGTAATTTTGGCTTAATAGTTCTGGAGGATTTTTTTTTTTTTTTAATCTTTATTCAATTTTTCCCCACATTTTGTTAACTTTGCATTAATTTTTATGGATTATTAATTTATTTCAACGAGAGGAATCTAAGAAAATAAAATTTATGTTCAAAACTACTTTTTAATTGAGAAATAGTTAATTCAAAAATCAGTCTATTTTGAATTATTTTTGTCTTTCATAACTTTTTTTTAGGTCTCTCTCATCGAGACGAACTAAAATCTAAAAAAATTACTAACGTAAAACTAAAAAATACAATTTCTTTTACATAAAAGCAAAAAGTTAATCCTCGAGAAGAATTATTAAGCCAAAATAGACCAATTATTAAGCACAACGTACCCATGTGCACATTTACTGAGACCAATAAACGGAATTAACGAAGCTCAACCAGATTTGGGTGGTGCTCCTTGGAGGTGGTTAAAATTACTTCACTAATTAATAAAGAATTTGGGTTTAGCAGGTTGCACGTTTGAGGCGTGCGGGCTTGTGCTTTGCTAGGGTGTTCAAGTTAATGATTAATTTATGCTAACACAGTTTTTTGGTTTTGTCCTTATTTTTTTATTTTTATTTTTTGTGTATGTTAGTTTTATGCCTAATTTTTGAAAAATACGGTTGAGTAAGGTCGAGAGGAATCGAAAAAGTAAAAAATTATGACTTTTACACAAGTATTTTGGAAAATATGCAAGAAAAAAAAAATCAAAAAACCAACTTTTTGAGATTTTCTTTGGATATTTCTCAAAATATTTATGTAAAAGTCATAATTTTTTACTTTTCTGATTTCTCTCATCCTTACTCACCTATATCACATAAAAGTTTGACATAAAACTAACAAATGCCCAAAAAAAAATTGAACAAGTTTGAACCAAAAAATCATTCTGCATAAATTAATTACTAGCATAACTCAGTTGTGATTCCACTAGCCCTCGGTGGTGGTAAGTAAAAAAGTACTAAAAACCTGTGGGATGGGGGTATGGGTCCTTAACCAACTCGTTGCTCTAATTGCAAGTAATTTTAGGGATCATCTCATCCTCACACATAAGCATAAGCAGATGAAACGACCGTAAAAAGGCCGTGGGAATTAGTTGCTAATGTGAGCACGCTGATCCAAAACATTCACCATTACCAAAAAAAAAAAAAGGTGGTAACAGAAGTTGTCCTTTTCACGCACCCATGGGACCGAATGGGTCCTTCTGCCATCACGTCCCTCCGCATTTGGGTCAATCAGCACTTATCAGTCTGGTGACTTTGGTCCCCACTAGTAATACCTCCGTAAAATGTGAATCACGAAAAGGTGATACCAAAAGGGAAAATTCGAAAGTCAGATTTATGTTTCACGTTTATCACACGGAAGTGTCGTTGCAGCGCTGTATGTGGGGTCCCCTAAAGAAACCAATGCCCACCTAACTAATGTGGCCCGAAGACGTTCTGCTTTTAACTTGATGAAGGAAAAGTAAAAAAAAAAAAAAAAAAAAAAGGAAAAATATATTGCAAACAATTTATTTGTATAATATTTTTCACAAAACTGCACGTTTCATGTGAAATACGAAATTAAACTTTTGGACTTATCTACTTTCTTGTTTTTTTAGTAACAAATAGCACATGTCTACGAAAAATTCTAAGAGTCGATTTCAATACATATATTTTTTTAAACTTTTAAAAAGCAGTAGTTAATCCTTATTGTTAATTTCTTAATTAACGACCGACCGTAGTTAATGACTCACCTTCTACCTTTCCTTTTTGTGTCCTACAATTTCTTACAAGTTTTTTTTTTTTTTAAAAAAAAACACAATTAAAATTTGATTTTAGAGAAACTAGGTTTGAAAACTTTGGAGCCCTAACTTTTTACGAATAGATATATAATACTATAGATGAAATAATAGAGCTTTTAATTCCCATGTTGACATGTTATCATCTCTAGATCAACACATGAAACTGACAATAGACTTGAATGCTAGTTGCAAGCTACAAACATCATCTGAAAACAGGGTGTGATGAGATAACCTTTCTCAATGCAGAAGATTTTTCTTGATATGGAGATATCTCAGGCCCCATGTGTCACATGCATGGCCAAATCCAAAGGGGAAAAAAAAAAAAAAAAAACATTATTGGGAATGGATAATTAATATTATAGCTTTCATATCTGGGCCAAAACATTGAAGAATCTTAGCTGTAGAGCTTACCCATGCCATATAGAATGAGCTTGCTAGCTTCATGATTATACGAAAGCTCACAAGAGCAAAAGGACAAGTGAAGTGATCGATCAATGTTTGCATGGCATCCGGCCATTTCAGATCTCAACAAGATTCTAATGTTTGGTTGGTTGGCTGGTTGTGAAAGCAGAATAATGAAATGGACAAAAATAAAAGGAGAGGAAACTGCGAAATAAACACATATATAGTACTAGTTGTGTTTTCTAGGTGACCTTTTATGATTTTATCTTGTGTTTATTTACCGTAGATAACAGTCTAGTGTATTCCCCCCCCTTATCTAGGTTGAGATATTATGTGAACTGATGCGATGATGAGTGCTATCTACTTTAGCATTGTGCCTATATTTGAGTCGGTTATAGAATCGTATGTATTGAAAGAATATGAGGTACCTATGTAGTCCATAGGCTCTATACCTCTCAGACGCTATTGTAAGCACAACTTGTACACATGTGAATCATCTCGAGACTTGTGTCCCAGTAACTTAACTTTATCTCAGTTTGGTATGTTTTCCGCAAGCTCGAGTTTGAAAATATTGCAAACAACTTGAGAAACGAGCGTGAGGATGCTAAAGATCGGCTCGGCTTATTTGCAGCTTTACACGTTATTAGAGCAGAATCAAATTAATCAACTTAAAAGAAGTGAATAGATGAAAGTGGAAATCAGATTATCAGGTGTTGAAGAAGTAAAAAGCCACCATAGTGCATGAGTGAAGATACAGAAAGTATGAGGACAGAACTGCAAAGAATTGATTAGTAAAAGAGTTTTTTTTTTTCTTTTAAATGTTTAATATCCCTTAAACTATAACTATTTTTTCTGTATCGTCATCCTTAAACTAACCAAATCCAACCCATTGAGTCCAATTGGTAACTGCGGTAAAAAATTAGGACAGAAAAGTGGTCAAGTGCCAAGCACGTGTCTTTTTCAACAGACTCCAAGGGCACAAATGGCATTTCATCTCTATTACTCCCAAACCGACAAAAGGGGACTGAAGCAACAAACCAACCCCATATCTTTAATTTTTATGCCTTTTTCCAGCGTTACCCAATGTACCATAAAGTCCATTTACCACATAAAGGGGACTGACTTGTCGTTGGTAATTTTCTCAGCCCTATTATGGTCTTTGCAGCATTTCAATATCCCAAAAAAGCACTGAATATGACCAAAATATCCCTTGAGGGACATATAAATGTGGTATAGCTGAAAGATCTCTCTCCTCAGTCCTAAATTTCCAGTCTTCGCAAACTCAAAATCTAGAGTGACAATGGCAGAGACTAATGAGGTTGAAGCCCTCACCAGAGCTTTCTCAGGTTCCAATTATGCTTTCTCCTTCCCAAAATTACAAGTATAATCCATATCTTCTATAACTAAATCGATTTTCTTCGGTACAATTTGGGTTTGATCATAAACTGATCATGGGACTCAATGGTGCCGAATTCAAAGAATAAATGTTGTTTCAGTCACATTTTTTCCTCTCTTTTTTTTTTTTTTGCATAATTTATTTGTAACATTTATTTTCTTGAATTTGTTTCTTGCCATTTTTTAGCTTTTACTTTTGCAATGCCTTCATCACCCGTTATTTTTCTCCAAATGAATGTACAGTACGAAAACTAAAAAGGGTACCTTTGTCAATGGTTTCCATCATCATACAAATTTTTTATTTGTTCTGTCATTTTTTTTTTTTGTAATTAAGCAATGAAATTCTTTTTTCTGCCACTTAATTTGCTCAAGGTGAAATGCCCAGAAAATAGAATATTCCTCTCGATTAAAATTTACTGAAAAATTATGGATAAATAAAAATATTTTCCAACTTTTTTTGTTTTTTGTTTTTGTAGGTTTTGGTGTGGATGAGAAATCATTTGTAGCAATATTGGGGAAATGGCATCCGGAGCAGAGGCAATCCTTCAGGAAAGGAACTCAATTCTTTGTACAAGACGAACGCTCCTTCGAGAGGTGGGCTGACGAACATGTCAAGAAACTCAGCCGTGAATTTCTACGTTTTAAGGTAATTTATATAGGACAGGGGATGCTGCCGAGCATCTACCTGCAAAGCGGTGCTGAGTGGCCGATCCGTCGGTTCATCTCATTACTCGGATTAAAATTCGAGCCGTCGATTGCCGAGATGAATGGCCGGATCAGGCATTCTGCATCCGCTTTGCATGGATGCTCGAAAAAGATAATTTATACACACATTTGCAAGAGTAATTTTAGATGCATAGAGTTTGTGAGATGCTACTGAGGTTTTTTCCTTTGACTTTTGCTCCGAAGTTTATGTACATTTATTTACTTCAATAATTTTAAAAATTTATTAATATCGAGTAAATTGTTGATTTTGTCGAATTTTTTCACACATTCTTTTTTGAAACCTTTGTTTTTCAAAAAGAATGTTTATTGAAAACCGTACTCTAAAATAGTCGGAATTTTCTGCTCGAAAAAATGAAAAAATATATATATAACGAGGACGAAGATTTTTATTTTGGAAACAATATTTTGAGACCAATATACTATTTCTGTTATTGGATAGTAGTAAAATAAACGAGAAGAAAAAATGCGGGGATATTTAATTTCACTCTTCTAAAAGAAATTCCAAAAATTTATTTTTGTTTCCTTATTTTTTGTGGTGGTGAATCAGAGCGCGGTGGTGCTATGGACGATGCACCCGTGGGAAAGAGACGCGCGTCTGATGAGAGACGCCGTGATCGACGGTTCAAAATCGTACAACGTGGTGGTGGAAATAGCGTGCACTCGGACGTCGGAGGAGCTTCTGGGAGCGAGGAGGGCCTACCACTCCATCTTCGACCGCTCCATCGAGGAAGACGTTGCTTACAACGCCGACGGGGTTGAACGCAAGGTAAGGTCGTGGCTTTTTGTTTTTGCTTCAATTGCTGTTTCCGCATAGGAACGGAGAAGAGTATAAGATACAAAGCTCCTCGTGCGGCAGTCTCATGTATTTGTAGGTCTCATCTCATATGATAGCAATGTTACAAATAGGGGTGCTAACGAGCCGTGTTTTATAGGACTCAAATTCGGCTTGTTAATTATGAGTTTAAAATTTGAGCTCGAGCTGACAAGCTCAGCTCGTTGCAATTACTTAACGAGCCCATATAAATAAGCCAAGTCTATACAAAGGAGCCAGATTTTTTCGATCTGAGCTGAGCTTTAAAATGTTGAGTTCGTCTCGTTTATTACACGAGCCTATTAAATGAGCCGAGCCTCGGTTCGTTTGCTGCCCTAATTACAAATAACCGATTTAACCGTTATATTGGAAATTTTCTCATGGGAAAGAGATCTGCGGGTGCGGGTGGTATTGTAATTTTGGTTCAAGAATTTTTTTTCTGCAAAAACGAAAAACAAAGAAAATGGAAACAGGAAAAAAGAAAAGAAAAAAAATGGATTCTCAACATCTTGGGCCCTTGGCAGTGGTAGAGCCCCTTGAGTTACTGGCTAGGCCCAAAAGTTATGGTCATGGCCTCTCGTGGGCCCTTAATTGCCTGGGCTTTGTTTCTCACATCTAAAATCCGTACCGTTTCACCGACGTGGCATGTGTGTAGTACCCTACCAGCATCCAAAAATTTCTCCAAGAAAAATATTTGTCCAGCCAAAATTTGTGCAACGTGTCAAATTTTTTGACGCGAAATCACATGCTATTAAATCTAGGGACAGTTTGCACCAAAGTGGAACACTTTCATTGTGTAGTTCCAAATGAGCCTTTGTTTTTCATTTTCTTGTTTGTTGGTTGTTTATTTTGTCACAGCTATTGGTCGCACTGGTTAGCGCCTACCGCTACGAAGGTACAAAGGTTCACGAAGACGTCGCGAAATTGGAGGCCAAGACACTCTGTGGTGCCATTAAAAATGGAGCTAAGAAGAACCCAATGGAAGATGATGATGTAGTGAGGATACTGTCGACCAGAAGCAAGCCCCATCTTGTTTCAGTCTTCAAACACTACAAGGACATCTCTGGCAAGACCCTCGATGAGGTACCGAATAACCTGCAAATAATTTTACCATTTTCTAAAAAACCATTCTTTTAGCGAAGGAGGAGGAGAAAAGCCAGCTATTTCTTTTACGCACCGTAAGATCCGATGATTTTTAAGCTTGGCCATTCAGATTCTTAATGTGCGTAAAGGGCAACCAGTTACACCCGTAAGACGAGATTTAGCTAGTATCATTAACACCGTTGCAAAATTCAGGACCTTGTTGCTGATTCAAGCTTAAAAGATACTGCACAATGCATATCTACACCTCATACTTACTTCATCAAGGTGAGTTGGAGACCGATGAATTCCACTCTTTCTTCTGTTCGTAAGAAATTTTTTTAACCTATTTTCTCAGTAAACCGATTGTTATTGGACAAAAAATTTAGGTTTTGGATGATGCGATGAATCCTACTGCAGACGAGAATACAAAAGAGGGCTTGACTCGGGTGATAGTAACCCGAGCAGACCACGACATGAAAGTGATCACAGAAGAGTATCATAAGCAAAAGGGAGTTACATTAACTGAGAGGATTGAGCACATGGCTAATGGAAACTTCAAGGACTTCTTGCTTACTTTGCTTGCAAGAGGAGGGTTTAATTGAGCAGAATTGACCCCTATACTTGGTACCAATCAATGAGTTTGTTCTGTTATTTTTTCTCAGGCATTGTTTCTGATTTCCTCTGCTTCCAATCTTGTTTTGGTGATTGTTATGTGGTTTCTGAAGCAATAATCTTTGTCATCATTGTCTTATTTGGTGTTTTAATGTGCAAGACTTTGTTGATGAGCTCTTGTGGTTCTTCGCATGTTCTTTTTTTTTTTTTTTTTCCTGGCAAATTCTGGCGGTAACTCTGAATTAGAAGAAAAACGTTGTAAACAAACGATGCGATGCCAATTTTATCAGACTAGAAACTCGTAAAGAGATAAAACTAGATAGATCACAGACATACTTAAGAAGGGAGAACTGAACAAACATGATAACATAAGACAGTTTTTGTTGTTTTCGAAATCGCTAGAAGGGAATAAAGGGAAGGGAAAGCTAGAGTTCGGATCGACAAGATGAGAAACCCTTTTGACCCTGCTCTTACGTTTCTCCTAATCCAGAACGTTAAGTGTGTATCAGATTGAGTTTAATTGGATCACATTTTAGCACTAAAATTTGGTTATGATCATGACCCCTTTATGAAGTAAGGAAAACAGATGGATTGGATAAGGCTCCGGGATTCTTTCACCGTACTGTTGTTCTCAGACAATTCTACAAGCCAATGTTGTTACTTACTCGTGACTGAAGGCTTGGTTTGAAGTGAGTTTATCCCTAAGTTTAAGCTAAAGCAAATACGAGGAAACTCCCTTTAAATCTCTTGCAATGAAATGTCCATTACCTGATTATAAAAAAAAATGTCCATTACCTCAGAAACTTAAGGAAACATTACAGCTACAGTTCTGTATGAAAGTGCAAACCAGAAAGGTTACTATTTTCGAGCAGAAAAAGAAGAAACTCCAACTAGATTATGCAGCAGCATATACAGGGTACTAGATACGAAAATGATAGGGGTACTGAATAACATCTCAGATGACGGGAATAGATAGACCAAGTGCACCCTTGAATCCACAAGAGAAAATGGAGGAAAACTTTCATATTTTATTGATCCATTGAGAACCCTGAGGCTTATATCGCTATTTATAATGAAAGTAGTCATAAATTCCCAATGATCGAAGAATTTTAGAAAAAAGTTGGTAAACAAAGAAAAGGAAATATGAAAAAGAACTAGAAAGTAGAAACGTGCTAGACAAGCAGCACTAAACAAGATCTTCCTGATTAAAATCAGACCTAAAGAAAAGTTTCCATAAAACTAAATTTCTTGAAATCTTGTCCTACATCAATAAGTCTTCTTTTCCTAGTAAAGTAAGAAGGAATGCCTTGTAATTGCCCCTTGTGTTCTTGGAAACTGCATGATCAAGGGATACACTGTTTCTCTTGTAAAAGAGTTCATTGATATCTTCCAAATCCTTCTCAGCTCTTGTGACAATCACCCGAGTGAGTGTGTCTTCTTCTATCCCTGGCTTGTTAAGTGCATTTCGCAGTATCTAAACGAAAAATCAATTGTGAATAATTTCATTTTCTGTTTTCGACAAGTACTTAAAATAGAAGAGTCCATGAAGGTCACAATGTTGAGATTCACAAGAAGTGAACATTTCTTTTAGAAGGAAATATCACCTTTGCATAGTACTTCTTAGGGTCATTGATACATCGGATAGCTGTGCGAATTGCAGCCAAGTATTGATTAGCTGGATCATCCACCAGATGCTGAAAAGTGAACAGAACAATAGGCGGAAAAGATTAAGCGAATTCATGCTTGTTGGAGTCGCTCAGAATTTAGTTAAACCAACGAAATTTAATAAATTCTCATTTCTCTAGCGAAATTTAATAAATTCTCATTTCTCTAGCTAAGATGCCCAACAAACACTTCTTTATGGTTAGTGGTTTACTAAATCACCCTGTCTTTCATCCAATTGATAGATTACAACACCTTATTTAAATTTGCAAGGATTTGGGAACTGTTACCTTAGTGATGGAAGTGCCATAGTCGTCCTTGTAGCGATTGAAAGTCGCCATGAGCTGTGCCTTGCTCCTTGTACTCACAATTCTGATGATCTCATTGTGATTCAAGACCTTCTCTTCGATAGCATTGTGAAGAACATTTGCCTCTGAATTTGCCAAGTGTGCATCTATCTCATTGCCGTCATACCTATATATGCCCACTAAGGCTACCAAAAGCTGTAGCAGAAACAAAGCTTTCAAGAACATTAATCTTTCTTCAATAGTCATTAGCAAGTGAGGAGAAAAAATGTCTTTAACTGTACAAATTACATGCCTTGCGGAGGTCGCCAGAGGTATGGGCAGCCAGGTCCTCTTCTAGGGAATGCTTGTAACGAGCCTGGTAGGCACGTTTCACAGCTAACAGCTCTTGAGAAGATTGGGTGCATGAAAGCTCAACGATCACACGGTAATCAGTGGCCAATTGGGTAACGGCTACATTGGCTAAGACAGCATTTCGATCTGCTGGATCCAATATCCATTGGTACACTGCTTTCTGTGTCCATAGAAAGTAAAATAAGTTTCAGCCTGGAAGGATCATTACAATGCAATTTCTCATTATTTCTGATATTCTTACACCAAAACAATTTAGTGTGATCTTTCTTTAACAAACTTTTTCTACTAAGAACATTTACTGAAACTCGGTGTATATGCATTTTAACTGGCGTAGCAACAGAATACATATTCAACCAGAATCCACACAAAAATTATTTCTTGAACTCGTGCAAAAAACATGAAATCCACAGCCCATAGAAATTTTATTAGTACAGGACTTCTCATGCCTAAGCACCAATATAATGGTAGCTCTACAAACACCAATATTATGGTAAGCATTTGATTATTTGACACAGGAACACCCAAAATGAATGCTCATATTTCCAAAAGTGGGGAAAGTTAGCGGTGCAAGGACAATAACCTCAAAATCCCCAGAAAGCTCCGACTCAAGACGCTTCACTAGATCTTCTTGATAAATCTCTTCATAGGCTCCCCTGATGAGCTTCCGTTGAACTGCATTTCTACGGCCAATTATGTTAACTATCGTCTTCTCATCACTCCCCCATCCTGGAAAACAATTGCATCACGCGTTAGTTTGCATTCAATTCTGATGAAAATAGCCGGTTGACAATACCATTACAATTGAGTCTCTCCCTTATTCGGAAAAGGGAAACCAAATAGTGAAGAAAGAAAAGGAACCATAATGCACAGCCTTTTTATGAGATCAGTTTGGCGGCCAAGAACATCTCCAACCTTGATGTTAAATTTGGAGATGTCAAACTTATTTGAAGGCTTATGGGGCAAATTGACAAAAACCATATTGTCAAGTTATATTATATATCGCTATTTTCAGATTTCATATATTTTAACTCCTATAATAGTAAGAAGTAAATCAAAAAGCTTAAATAGTCTAAAGAGGATTTGGCACCTTCTGCAAAAATTGACAGGTGTCAATTCCAAGTCCCTCATTGGTGATGCTCTAAGAAACTTTATGAATATACACCCATTTTTTGTTTTTTTGAATCAATCTACCGTCACATCCTTACCATTTAAAAAATAAGTCAAAGTCATTAAATTAACAGCATAAAGTGGAGAAACAAATGAGATGTTTAAATTCATGAATCAATCCCATCTGATACTCTAGTTTATGAATTAAATCTATATAGGTACCCGCGTTATTTGAAAGCGCGCTTGTAGTCACGAGTTACGACTCATCACTCAGAATTGCAGAACAAAAATATATAGAACAAGAGATACTAACCTTGAACAGCCTGTCTCATGAGCTCGGCATCTGCAACAGGAGAATGGTTCTCAGGAGCACAGAGGGTGGCCATTATTCTGCTCTTTATTAATATTCTTCCAATATTTTCTAGAATGGACGTTTATTGCATTGCTTTTTCACCTATTTATAGTGCTAAAGGTACTTAATTGCTAGTGACTAACATTAAATTTCTGAAGTTAATGTTTCCTACTTTGAAGTTACAAAGACAACATAGATCACCATATTTATAGCGCAGTTTTATCACAAGATGAAACTGTTCTTTAATTGAATGACGTGAACGAGAGAATGAATGGATTCTGTTAGTTTTGTGTCTGAAAGATGGTAACTGAGCACTAAATGAGCTATAGCTACCACAGATGGAACATTCGTAAAGTGACGGTTCAAAGTACAGGATTTGAGAATTTTCAGACCAGTCTTTTCTTCTCCGTTTTGTTTCCCATTTGATCCAAGTATCAGGTTGCTTCAACTTTGCAATTCAATTGCGTAAAAAGCTAAAATGTTAACATCAATTATTTACTTATTGTTTTCTCAATCGAAGTCCCATCAAGGCAGCATTTTCCAGTTTCCCAAGAACAAGTTCAATGTTTTTTGCTGAAATTCCCAAGAGCTCATCTGTTTCCCCAGCCCGCTAAGTGCCTGCTTGAATATGAATAGTTATGTGTGCGGTACGCTAATTTTTCCATGCTTTAAAAGTATTATCCCTCACCCAAAAATAAATAGACTTGACAGAGGGTGTTATTTAGGGGAGCCAGGAGTCATAACACTGCCGATGATGGACGACCCCCAATAACAATAAAGCACATGAAAATACTAAGAAACCCGTTACTAAAATTTTACAGTGTTTTAGCCACCTAATGTTTCAATTTAAAAGTTCTTGCTGGATCATCAAGCTCCAATTCATTTCATACCAGAAATCTAGTTCCTCAGGCCCTTAATGGGTCACTCACAACACGTCAAATATACCAAATATCGACGTAGAGATTCAGATTCATGGAGACATTTCATCAAACACACCATATAAGCTTGTAGTCTATCAAACTAGAGCAGAACTATTCAAGATTGGCAAACGGAAAAACCGAACAAGAACACGAGCTTTCAATGAGTACTATAAATTACACACCCACAAGAAATAAAAATTGAAAACTTCTTGTCAACATTGAACAGTAACAGATTGCATGTGTCTTAGCAATGCGATGCAATTGACTTATATGGAAATTATTCAAGTTGATACTAACATCAAAGAGCTCATGATGAGCCATCGCCGGCATTGGAAGTAGTCATAACAAGGCCCCTTCCATCAAAAAATCAAAGCCGGTTTGGATAAAATCCTATCGGAATTTGACTTTTAAATGATGACACTGCAACTCCTTGTAATGTACCCATGGTATCAGTTTGGTCCAGGTAACAACAATTGCAACCATATATGCCTCAGTAGGGTTGTTATGGAGTGTTGCAGTAGCAACGTGCTCCTCACATGATTAAAAGGGCACAATGAGCAAACGAACAAATATCATTCTGACCGTTAGACCCAATAATTCACCCATTGATACTGATTCCTTCACATTTTCTGTCATGTTCAGCTCTCAAGCTGAGGGCACCCACACTTTAATAGCTAGCTTTTGGGATTGAGTTCTATCCAAGACTATGTAACAATTTCAACAGGCAACATAAAAGGAAATGCATATAGGTATAGGTAAGAGTCTGTATTTGGATGTGACGCTCTGGCCTTGAAGACTGCCAGACAACTTCGCTCGATGCATTTCTGAGGGTCCATCCCATGTCATGTCCACAAATGAAATACAGCTAAAACGTCTTCAAATCTCATTGGAAATGTAATGCTTCTAGTACAGGTAGAAGCCCAAGTCAATTAAATAACTCACTAAGAGTGACATTCTAAACCCCGTACTTGGTATGAAAATGATGCACACCAATGTGTCCACATACAAAACAAACAGAGACGTCAAAAGCACGGAGATAGTTAATGCAGCAATTCAAATATGGTTTTCCAGCATCAAAGCCAACCAAAAATCAAGCCTGATAGTTCAGAACCTGGAATGCTAGCAAAAAGCGAGTATTCTAACTAATCTTGGTTTCCTAGCAAAGTCAGAAGGAATGCCTTGTAATCGCCTGAAGTGTCCTTTGCGACTGCATGATCAAGGGATTCTCTGGTTCTCTTGTAATACAGGTCTTTGATCTCCCTCAAGTCCTTCTCAGCTCTCGTAACAATCACCCGAGTGAGTACATCTTCATCTGTCCAAGGTTTGTTAAGTGCACTACGCAATACCTAAAAGAACAAACCGACAAAGTAATTTAGAATTGTCCACCAAGGAATTTGCTGAGAATTTCAAGACACGAGCATTTCAAGTTAGAGGAATATCACCTTTTCATAGTATTTTTTTGGGTTATTGATGCACTGGAGGGCTGTGTGAACTGCAGCTAGGTACTGATTAGCAGGATCATCCACCAAGTGCTGACAAGTGTAGGAGGAAATGGATTTTAGAAATTATAATTACTCAGAACGATGATTAGATTATTGAGTTTTCTATGCAAGTTTCTAGCTTAGTGTTCGAAAGAACTTTCATATGTTTGTCTTTACTTGTGACCAAGTAGGCAAGCAACAACTCTCCAGTCTATCTATACCAAAACCCTTTAGTTCCTTTCCTACAATTGATAAATAAAACCGAATGAATAAATAACCCAATCTAAATTTGCAGCAGTGCGTTCTTCTCTGAAGTTGCTTCAGATAAACAGATTATAAATGGAACCCATGCTTGTAATATACTAATTAAGTAAAAGCATTTAAATCTTCACCTTAGTGATTGAAGTGCCATAGTCAAATTTGTAGCGGTTGAAAGTTGCCATGAGCTGCGCCTTGCTCCTAAGACTTAAAATTCTAATGATTTCATCCTGATCTATTACCTCTTCTTTGATAGCATGATGAAGAGCCTTGGCCTCTGAATTTGCTAATTTTTCATTTACCTCATCACCATCATACCTATATGTGCCAACTAAGGCAACCAAAAGCTGAAGCAGAAACAAGATTATATAGAAGAGCATTAGCCACTTTTCAATATTAGAGATTGTTATAGTAGCTTAAGACGTGTCAGGACTCTGTACACATCAGAAAGGAAAGAATAAATTACTCCCTCCGTCCCATAATGTTTGTCCGGTCCGCAAAACAATGACGTAAAAATAATACAATTTTTGCAAGAAAAATTAAAAGTTTTTTTAACAATTTATTAGATATTGATGAGTTCTTTTAATTTATGAAAAAAAATTGAATTTTTTTTTGAGAGAAATGCATTATTTTTGAGTCCCCGTTTTGCGGACTGGACAAACAGTTTGGGACAACAAACTACATTACCTTGCGGAGATCACCAGAGGTATGGGCAGCCACGTCTTCTTCTATGGAATGCTTGTAACGAGCTTGGTAGGCTCGCTTCACAGCTAAAAGCTCTTCAGGAGAGTAGATGCATGAAAGTTCAGTGATCACGCGATGCACACTGGTTGACTGCTTAATGGCTACATTAGCTAAGACAGCATCTCGATCTGCTGGTTCCAACATCCATCGGCACACTGCTTTCTGTTTCCAAAAAGCGTTAAAAAAATCAGTCTTACCTAACACTATTTTCTGGATCAATCACTTATAGCAGGGATGTGAAGCCTGAGACATAAAAATTGATGAAATTAGTATAATATTAACAAGACTCAAATCTGTAAATATGCCCTGCCATGAAATTGGGATGAGAAGCATGAGACATACAAATTGGATGAAATTTGTATGATACTAACATGACTATGGATGCCTCACGTCCCTAAAATGCCCTGGTATCAAATGGTTGACTGTAGCGCAGGGGAGAAAGTTAAATGAGAAAAAGGACAAAAGCTATCTGGTTATCTTGTAATATCCTTTGCTTGATATGCCCAGTAATCAGTCCTGGAACACCAATTTTAGGCGATGGGAGTGCGCAACATGAATAGAAATATTCAAAACTTATGATAATGCCTTATCTTCCAAGTATCGAATAGAAAGTAAGTATTTAAAATTCCTATTCTAGTCCTCCATAACTAATATCATGTATAGTATTCCCCATTTATTAGACAAAAGTAGTGCCCAAAACAGAGATTATATCCACTCTGAGGACAAGCAATTTAATGGTCCAAGAATAATAACCTCAAACTCCCCTGTGAGCTCTGATTCGAGTCGCTTGACTAGATCTTCTTGATAAATCTCCTCATAGGCATACCTGATCAACTTCCTTTGAACTGCATTTCTATGGGCAATAACCGCAATTATAGTCTTCTCATTAGTTCCCAATCCTGGAAAAACATTAGGCACTTCTTAGCTTACATGATATGTTTTACAAATATGATGATAAAAACAACCGCCGGAGACGTTCAATTAAACTTCTCCTAGACGAATTAAAATGAAGAGGGAAACATGCTAATCTAAAAATAAATGAAGAAAGGAACCATATTACAAACTGATTCTGAAATCTCTTTGGAGTCTAAGTAAAAGAATCTGAGACCTTCAGTATGGAATATGGATCAATGCCATGTAGGTCTAAAGAGGCATTGTTACCATTCAAAAAGAAAACTCAAGAGTAACAAAACAGGAAAATGTTACACATGCCATTTTGTCATTCTCAAACCAAAACCACCCAATTCATTATTCATGAACTAGATTTATTTGGCAAATCCACTTGCAAAATTGACAGCACACTTGTAGTCACAAACGCAAACTAAAGCAAACAAAACAAAGCCTTAAGTCCCAATCTCTTGTAGACACAAAAGCAGATCATGAAAATTAAAGCAATAAGAACCTTGAACAGCATTTCTGATAGCCTCAGCATCTGCAACAGGAGAAGGGTGCTCGGGAGCAATGAGAGTAGCCATTCCTGGTCTTTTCTTAGATTCAACCACAGATTACTGTGAAAGAAACTTATACCAACTTCGAAGGAAAACTGTTCTGGTTCCTCGTTGCATTGTTCTTTCACCTATTTATAATACCAAAAGACCTTACAAGTTGTAATTGTAAACATTTATGTTGAGTGCACAACCAACCTTTCTTATTTAAAGTATGAAGAGGACACAGATCAGCATATCTTTGCCAGTTTCACATTACAATAAAATTGATGGGTCGGAATTTGTCATCTTTTGGGTCCATGGTATTACTTCCTTATTTTACTACCAACAATAGAGTGGGAAATGTATAATAGATATTTTGAATTTTGAATTTTAAAACTTAAATGAGGAGTATGCTTAAATGACTGGGACACGAATACTACATTTAATAAGAAATTATTGCATGAATTGAAATTGTATTTAATGCTTTTCTTTTTGTTTCCATGACTGGTAAAATGTTATCCATTAGTTGGGATGCACAGCCATGGAAACACATTAGAGTTTATTGTTTCAATGGATACAGAGGCATTAATGAGGATTGTGTATAAATGACTTTCTTTTTGTGCCAGATTCAACCACTACTATAATATGAGGAAGTAACAGCCCCCAACAATTTTAAATCAGGAAACTAATTAAGTTCATGACTATGGAGAATTATTATTGCAAACATAAAAGGCAAACTTATAGCCTAAGAAGCAAGGACATTAATACGAGAAAGGATGATTACAAAATTAAATCAGGCTATGGACAAGGCAGGCACATGTGTCGTACGACAGATAAATATACAGGCTTCATTTTCCGCATATGATCGGCACACTAACACCAACCACCAACTTTTCGGGAAAAAAAAAAAAAACAATAATTCAACAAAGATCGTTAGTTAGATACCATTCAATGCAAATAGAAGAAGAGCAACAAAGAAAAGCAACTTACAATCTCACCAACCTCGTGAATGAACTACTTCAACTAGTCCAGAAGTCTATTATGAATGTGCAGAATGTAAATAAGAATCGTCATGTCCTAAGGCGTGCCAGGACACATGACACAAGTGTGCAATACGTCCCTAAAGGCTAAAGTGGACAAAATAAGCTCTCACGAGCGCGAGAGGCTAGGCCAAAGAACCATTTACAAAACCTGAGAATGTAAGGCAAGAGAAAGGAAGAAATCAAGAAAAGACAGAGTAAAAGAAACACAGTGCACTCCATTCCAGCTACCAATGTTCAGCCACTAAACTCTTTGCCTGAGTAGTGTAGAATCACCAAAAACTGAGGCCAGATAAATAACCATTGCAAAATATAAGTAACCTGTCTAACTTTCAATCATGATGGAATAACCTCTGCACGTTTACCTCAAATAAAAATCCATCATTGCCTAAGCAACTTAGGTGGTCCTTAGCATTGTGTAAGAAATTAAGTTTTTTTTTTTTTGATCGGCAAAGGTACCTTTTTTTATTAGCACCTTGAAAGAGGAGTTGAACTCCTAAACTCCTTTCTCCTACACTTAAGGGCACTTCTGATGCCGTTTGGTCAAAGGCCGCTTGGCATGTAAGAAATTACGAAATTCAACATAGCTGGAATGATGTGAATACACCTACACTATGTAAGTGCAAATTTTTGGCTTCTTCTCTAGCTCTTGAGAGTCATCCATTTCAATTACCTCAACTTTTTTAAATATCTGCAAAAGCCGCTTGCAAGCTTCGTCACATTCAATAAGTTTTACATCAGGCAGTATAGTCCTTATTTACACACACTTTATGATCACTCAGTGACTGAAAGTGTCATCCATGGCAATGAACAGAACCTAGAAGCAAATATATGAAGTGGTAGTCCTCGTTAGCATTTTCTTGAAGTGTTACAGAGATGTAAAGACGTGTTTTAAGATCAAATAATGAGCCCAGGTAACATTTTGAGGCGGGTGTCCAATTCTCCATCAAATGCTTTTCTCGTTACAGAATATCAAACTTCATAATACCCTGGGTTGGCACACTGATAGTCACCACAGCAACAATTGTCTCAAGAAGCTCGACTCTCATCTGTGTGCTATTAATTACTATGTTGAAACTTCTTTATGGGGCTTTGCTCTGCCTTTAATTGAGCCCCACTTCTAAACAGGGGGATAGGTGCTCGATTAGTATGTCCAATGGCCGAATACCGAGTTACCAAAAACTATCACTTCATAAGAAATAACACTCGTAATCGGTAATCATAACTCTACTACTTATGGCGTCTCCCCTGCTCGTAACTAATCATCGAGATCAATTAATTCAAATTTCCAAATTGACTAAACCTTACTAATGAAAGGAGAATAGAAGCATACCGAGAGCCTTTACGCACACTAGATAACTTCCCATGTACAACTACTCCAACTGACAGCAACACAGCCATCACAGAAGCTGGCCGCGGTCGAGAGAGACCACCGTGATTCCGCCGCCGTCGGAAGCGGCGGAGCATTCCTCGCGGCGGCGGCGCGGCTTCTCCCGAGGTTTTGTCTTCAAATTGAGACGCCATTGAAACGAGACGCGTGGGATGGAAGCCATGACCAAACGAAAATCAAAACAATAAGAATTAATACATTTATTTGGAAATCCTGAGGCATGAGGGACTCCGTGGCCCAATGGATAAGGCGCTGGTCTACGGAACCAGAGATTCTGGGTTCGATCCCCAGCGGAGTCGGTATCCTTAAATATCTCTTTTTTGGGCTCTATCGGGTTTCTGTAGTAGAAGGAAGGCACTTATTTGGAACCCAAAGACATGAATCTGTTCGGTTTGGATTTTGAAGAAGGTTTTTTAGAATAGTGAGTAAAAAAAGATAGATGCTGATAAAAAAAAAGTAAAGAGAAATAGAGTAAATTTATTGAAGACTGTATCCAGAGATTTTGAAATCTACTTTTTTCCTCTCTTTGCAATTTTTTCCCTCTTCCGACCACGGTACTTTCTGATGACTGATTATTGAGGACGTGGACGAAATATGTTGAGATGAGACCGACTATTAACTTTTGTCGAAAGAGCGGGGAGATTGTGTGATGTTTGTAATTGTAGACGTGTAATGTGTACAATGCTAAAATTCAAGGGTATGTTAGTACTAAATTTGAACGTCATTGCCATGACAAGTTATCATCCAATCTAAATATATGTATTAATGTGTTAACATTAGGGGTTTAATTTTAGCATCACAAGACAATGGGATTATCAACCCATTAAAGTTTTTAACATTAGGAGGAAAAAGTGCAACAAGATCCGTGGTGGTGGGATTTTACTAGGGCAACGTCCACTTTCACCCCGTGGTTATCGTCATGTACGGATATCTTTCTCATGGTTCAAAACTGACCACATAACCTATCTGTGATTTTGAAAATGTGCAGATAGATCCCCTGTCGTCATGTTTTTCATTTATATTAATGGAAGTGTATCTCACACGCCTCTAGAATGTAATCTGAGCCGTTCATAATGTATTAAATAAAGAAGAGAGTATCTCTGTAAAAAAACATCTCGATCAGACATCAATAACCCAGTGATCTAATTTTTAGTAAATTCAAATTTGAAATTTTAATTTCATAACAAAATTGATTCGACCATTAGTTTTTTATTTTTTCATTGACTTGAATTTTGGCATAGATGTAGTACTTGTCAAAATTTATAATATCAACGGTTTGGATTCAATTTTTGGTATAGGGGATGTTGTTGTTAAATTTAAAAAAGAAAAAGAATCAAGGGACATGATGAGAGTATATCGGTCTTTTAATGTTGTGCCTGTTAATATAGATGAAAAACATGAAGGCAGATGGTCTATCCGCACATTTTCAAAACCACAAGTAGGTTATGTGGTCAGTTTTGAACCATGAAGGGGATATCTGCACATGACGATAACCACAGAAGGTCAAAGTGGACTTTGCCCATTTTACTGCTACTGGTTTACCCCATTGCGAGGACAAAATTGTAATCAAGCATACTTACATAGTTACATTTGTTGTGGTTCTCGCTGAGTGACAACATTGTTTGTGGGTCTCATAGCGCATGTGTGTTTGCACACTTGTATGTGTCCGTACAAAGAATTTAGCAACCAATGCTGATAGCATCCGCAATGTAATAATCAAAACTAAAAGGTTGCTAAAGTTAGAAATGTTTGTTCAAAAAAGTGTTCACATTATAATAACCAAACTTAGCAATCTCTTAACAACTCATCAAATTTTGACCTTTGAATAACCAAACTTAACAATTTTTACAAATAACCAAAACTCAATAACCAAACCCAATAACCAAATTCAAAACTAAAAAATTAAAAAACACCTCACATTAGAATCGTCTCATCGAGACGAATAATTTGGTGTGGTCGGGTGCGCGATTAGAACTCGTTTGCAATTGGACATAGATGCATTGCATTGTGGGAGGTTTTTTTTATAGGGATACAAAAATAACCAATGTGGAGATCAAGTTTGTTAGGTTTGACTATGAACTAAATGGATAATCAAATGCTGACGTGGCACATTTTGATTATCGATTTTGATTATTCCTATTGCGGATGCTCTAAGAGAAAGTCTACACACACATACAATCTGTGCATAGATTTCATTGTGGGGTCCACTACGGATCCCACACAAATCATCCGAGCCGTTCATTAAATGTAAAACATTTTTTTAAGGGTTCTCGTAAAAAATAATCTCAATCGATACCTATAGATACTCGATCCAATCATATAATTTTTCATTATCTGAAAATCTGAATGAAAAGTTAGATGATTGGATGAAGTACCTATAGGTATTGGATTGAGTTTATTTTTTGTGGGGACCCTTGAAAAAATATTTTACATTTAATGAACGGCTCGGATGATTTGTGTGGGACTCGTGATGAGCCCCACAATGAAATCTGCACAGATTGCTGTGTGTGTAGCAGAACTGCAATGCTAGTTCCACGCACAGTGCATAGAAATAGTGAAATACTTTCACACACTCCGAATGAGTTCAACGCCACACAAATACTTCCGCGAACACACACATGGGCACACTCCCAAAGCATGTGTGAGGGCACATTTGTCTTATGGTAGTTTGTGTGCAAGCAATTACGGGGTGTCAAGGGGTCCACTATCCACATGAGCGTATGTGTGAATATTCGTGCATTTTGTGAGTAAAACTAGTCTTGTTCTTTGATTTGGTTCGTCCCCAATACCAATTCTACTACCGCAAAAGCAACATATTAATACCGATAATAATATGATCTGCGCAGTGCTCTAAGTTTTTTTTTTTTTTACCACAAATTAGGGTGAGACCTACATATTTTATCCTAATTTTTATACTAACAAGTGATGAAAATGAAACTAATATCACTTGACGGTGGCACAAAGATACAAAATAATTTTTCCAATATAGACTCCTCGTTTTGAAAAATTATTTAATGCTCATGAGGCATGGTTGAACATGAAAATTTTCCAATATTAGACTCTTCGTTTTGGAAAATTATTCAATGCTCATGAGACATAGTTGAACATGAACTTGAGCCACTCAAATATGTGAGGTCCACTCCCAATGTGTCACTCAAGTTTGTACTCAACGCCTGGGAATCCGGAGATCCTATCGAGATAAATGGTCTGAACATACACTACAGGGTGCACTACCAAAAAATACCCTACAGACTTTCTAATTCCATTTAATGCACTAACAAGGAGTGCCCTACAGAATTTTCAATTCCATTAACTCCTACCCGTATAGTGTCGGAGTATTTTCTTTGGATGAGATGAACCCACAGGCAAAGTTGGTTCCTCGAGAAAGCGACAGCCAAGACAACGCCCACCACAAAACCCACTATTTTCCCAAAAAATGAAACCCAAATGACATTCGTCAATCCCAACAAATGAAATTCAAATCTTGGAGAAATTTTTGGGTGTCGACCGGGTATCACGTGAAGGTATTTGTCGATGATTTCAACTGTCTAAATCTATTTTAAACGGTCCAGATTTATTCTCTCCCTCTTTTTTGATCACTCTCTCTTATTTTTCTTTCTTCAAAATCCGAAGCATCCAAACAAAATTTGAACAACTGGGATCACCGACGAGTGTAACGCATGTGTGGCAGCGGCTCGGCACAAGAACGTCTCCAAATGTAACCCCTCCACAACAAATGAGGCTCCAGCTCCACCACTAAAACCAGATCGGCCCTTCCTCACCAGATCGGCCCTTCCTCACCACAACTTTAGATACGCCCACCGCCACCTAGACTGCGGGCCCCACCGCCCTAATCCCAAACCACGTTTCTCTCTCTACTTTCCACCCGTAAAACGTGGAGTACTATTCGTTTACTCTGTTTCTCTCTCTCTCTCTCTCTCTCTCTCTTGAAACGTTGATGCGATCGTTCCTGTGAAATTCGGCGATGGTCTGGTCAGTTAGTGAGCGAGTGGTGGAATCTAACTTTGGTGTGGTCATCTGCTGCCGTTTCTTCTGCAATGTTTGATTGGAACGACGAAGAGGTAAGTCCGTAAATCTTTTTGGTTTCTTTTTTTCGGTTGATGCAGGGTGTCCTGCCATCTCGGCCAGTTTGTGAGCATCTTGAATTAGAGTTTTTGGAATTTTAGGAATGGGGAAATGAATATTTAGGTGTTATTGGTAGTGAATTTCTTTGCCTTTAGAAGAACTGAAAGGCTTGCATGATTCTAGAGAGCTACTGTGTCCCGTCTGTAAAACGAGAATATAAAAAGTAATGCAAATTTTTTTTTGGTAACCATTCGAATTTTTTGCGCTAGTTACAATATTATCAGTGAGTTTTAATTTATATAACTTTGAAATTTTCTTGATAAAGATGCATTTTTTAAGTGCGGACAATTTTTTTTGACGGACGGAATATTTTTTTTCCCTCGGATTTTCCTTTTGTTTTCTCAGTAGTCAAGGTACGGTAATAAACAAGAAATTCGGGAGTTAAAATTTGAGACTTTTGTGCTATGTTATTTTTTGTCTTTAGGGTGAAAAAACGAGGGGTTCACATGATAGGAGAATATCGGATCAAAAACAAAAATTGATCGGAGGATATTTCTCCTTTGATTTTCGTGTTGAACTCTGTTTTTCTTTTCAGTTTGCAAATATAATATGGTGTGAGGAGGGCGAGACTGATGACCATATTGTTCCGTATCCCGAGGGAAATGAAGATAGACCTCCAGGTTTATATGGAGGTCACATAAAGAAGGAATGGAATCAAGAAGCTACAAATGCTAAGCCACCTGTGCAGAATAAATCTCTTAATAACGATGACTACGCCCGGGATAAACGAGAGGGTGCTTTGCGATACGACTCCGCCGAGGGAACTTCTGCGGGACGATGTAGGATGGAACCATGGCCTGATTTGTCTGTATCACATGCCTCCAAAACTCATCAGGATTCAATGGGAACTGAAGTATCTAAGGATTTAACTGAAATCACCGAAATTGATTCCTCTAGGTGTGGTAAGTTAAGAAAGTATCTTTCATTTTGAAGGAAATGGAATCAAAAGAAATCCTACCATGGTTTTAGGTTTTGATCTTAATAAGATTCAATTTTTCGACAGATGCAACGTCTCAACTAGATGGAAGTTCCAGTATTTTTCAGAATCAGCTTGATGATGGGGAGCAAAGTGACTTTGTTGACTATGGCTGGGATAACATTGGAAGCTTTGATGATCTGGATAGAATTTTCAGGTAAGATACCATCTTGATATCCTAATGTGTCTTCCTCAATGAAAAATTACTTTTTAGATTCTTTGTGCAACCTTGGCATTCTCTTATGATTCAAGATCATTCATCATGCTAAAATACTTGGGAAAATCAACGTAGAATGTGAGGGTAGCATGCTAGTTGTCGCAAAGCAAAATGAATGTAGGATGGTGTAATGCAGGCTAGGTATCTTTTACAAGTATATTGTAGGCGCCCAGCATAAAATATGCTTACATTCAACGTCCTTTCTTTTATTCCTCACCAATAACCCTGGCATTGTACTTCTAGGTCGGTTTTCTATATACCTAAAGATAAATGGCATAGTGTAGGCTAGGTTTTCAGCGAATTCTCCTCTTCAAGCATTACTTAAAACTTAAAGCATAGGCGTATTATCTGGATTGCCTAATCGCTTATTGCTGCTTGTCTTTCCTGCATCGCTTTAAATGCTATGATCCTCACACCCACAAACACTGCGATATGGTTGTTGTTGACACCACTATTTCATGAAACTCTGCTAATTTCTTTTCTGGCTATCACCAGATGATTCCTGCCAAGTTTCAATGTGTAAGGTTCGGTTGTGTTGTCAACTGTCATATGCTACTGTAGTGAGATGGAAAGGATGAAGAGTATAGGAGAGTGTAAAACACAATTGGACCTTGTATGATGAGATAATTGACTCATCCCAACAGCCACGGTTAGTGTTATATAATCGAATATTAAAAAAAGCACTTGTACCCAAAATTATTCAAAAAACTAGAAACTAGCAAGATAAATTTATTGGAAACATAATTTTGCCTTCAACTTATCTTTCTCCAATGCAGTGACAGATTTGCTTAATCTTTTTTCTGATTTGCTATTTTGAGGATGTGAATCGCAGCATCTGACCCAATATCCTCACAAGTGTTTATTTTGCAGTGATGATGACCAAATATTTGGGCATGTAAGTCTTGGTAAGGATGATCAGCCTTGGTCATCTTTCAAAGAATCAACATGTACTGCGGAAAAATCTTTTCCGTTATGCGTGGACTCCACAAGCTTGGGTCTAGGAACAACGGGGAGCCCGTCTGGCCATTTTAAAATAAAAACAGAATATGTACAAGATCAAGACCAGTCTTTCACCCAAGGCTTTGGGAAAATGAGCTTTCTGAGTTCCCATGCTCAAAACAATGTACATGCAAGTGCTCATCAGGTGGACTTTATGGGAGGTAAAAGCAAGTTTGTAGCAAAAGAAAAGGTATGAATTGTCAATTTTGTCCTGCAAGTCTATTTATTTCCTCTTTCTTTTTTCTTGGTGAACTGTGTGATGCATACTCGATCTCTAATGTCGCTCTATTTTCGGTCAAATGATGTCAAAATGTTTGCATTCACCTTTTTGTTGGCTTTCATAGACTGAATTGGAAGGGCTTGGAAAGAGAAAATTTGTAGTGGGCCATTAGAGGTAGGGAAAAATAGGTCAAGTGTCTTATCCTTGTATTTTCCTTATATTATCTGTATAACTTAAAAAAATTGCATTCGACATTAGTCTCCAATATTTATTTCTAATGTGATTTCAATCTTAGAGCCGTCTATGTGCCTTCACCCCAGTCTTGGCTCCACTTCCTCATTGTGCAACTATAAGATAACAAACTTCCATGATTAATTGGACAAATTATAATATGCCCACTCTTTTTGTAGTGCTCTTTAAGAACCTTGCTTGTTTCAACTTTTATTATTTTTTTGTTATAGTGCTTTGGTCTTTGGCTTTTCTTGTCTGTGCTTGGACGTTCGAGACTTTGAGCGTCGTGTTGCTTTCAATTGCACAGGTGAGTAACAAGGAAAAACTTTCAGAAACCAGGAAAAAAACAGGGGGAGGACATGAAGGACAACACTTGCAGGATTCTAGTACCTGGTCTCCAAGTGGAAACAAACTGCAACAAATTGAAATGCCTCGGATTTGTACTGGTTATGCCCTTGGTGATCAAACACAGCTTCAGTCATTCAACTCATCTGTGGCCCCTCCAGGGCGAGGAAACATCAGAAATCCATATCCAACCATGGCGAGTTTGCCTCATTCTCACTATAGAGAAGAGGAAAGACCAGTGTTTTCTGGTTGTGAAGTTTCTACAAGCACCACAAATCCTTTAAGCATGTTCCCAGGAACTTTCACAAAGCCTCTGACAATGACACCGCAGGAGAAAATTGAAAAATTGAGGCGGCGGCAGCAAATGCAGGCACTACTTGCTATTCAAAGGCAGCAGCAGCAATTTAGTAATAAAGTCTCCAGTAGTGATCACTCTGTTTCTCTTAAGTGTCATGATGATCAAATTCAGCTGATGCCAGGAGGGAATATTGAAGTTGAAGAAACTGTCAGCACCCTACTCTCCGTTGATCCAAACTCGCCCGCTGTACACGATGGCTTGAACACAATCCCTATGGTAGTTGATGATTGTTATTCAGTGGAGGCTATAACGCTTCACCAGCTTCGAGAAATTGTAGCAAAAGTAAGTTATTTGTGAGCACAATTTTTCCCTGGTAGATATCCACTCGGTCATTATCTTACTATAGACGCAACGTACTTCTCACAGTTGGACATCCGGATGAGAATTTTTATGCGAGATAGCTTGTTTCGATTGGCTCAAAGTGCAATGCACAGGCATTATGCTGGTGATACAAGCAGTATAAACAAAAATAGCGGAGATGAACTTGAAGTCTGTACAGATGAAACATCTAGTCATACGAGGTATGTTACGTAGTGCAATTCATATTATTGAACAACTTGGACATTTCTACTTGAATGCATTGACGAACTAATGCGTACTAGAAGTTAAAATTGTTGATTGGCTTAGAATGTAGTTAGGGAACATGCATATTTTTGCATAAGATGCTGATGTCAGAAAAGGTAAAAATTGGGAGAAAAGGTGAAAAAGAAGTGGTGTAGAAGTGTTTTGCTATTTAATTGGTTCTAATCTCAAAAGAAGAAGATAGCACCCGTTTGAATAACTGAGTACTATACTTCTACGGGGTTATTATGTTTCTTCACTTTTTTGACGCAAATTTAAATACGGAAAGGTTGAGAGATACATATACAGTGACCAGAACTTAAGTATAATTTTGTTGCAGCATCTGGAAATTAAAATCATTGGTTGTGCCCCTTGTAGTATGGTCATTAGTAACAACTTAAGGTCAAATCTAGGATGGACGCCAAGTTGGCCAATATTTGGTGGTAGAAACCAAATAATTTTCAGTCCGATGTCATGGGTTCATGTCCAATTGGAAATTATGTTTCGTCCAATTGGAAATTATGTTTCGTCGATGCTGTTTAAATGAAAATTATCTGGAGGATAGCAGTGGATAAAATTGGAGAATGAGAGTGATGTTGCATTTCTTGGCTGGGTTGACTGGATTAAGGGAAATTATCTATTTGGTAAGCCACAGGTGAAGTGGATGGAATACATGGGAATATTCCTACTTGGTCCTTAAATGCATTTGGTTGTTTTTGTTAGTACCCTATTTAGTAAAATTCTATCCAAATAAATACTGCCTCCATCTTGTATTGCTCGTCCACTATTCTATTTTGGGATGTCCCAAATTGTTTGTCCTCTTTTTTATTTATAAGAAAAAGCGTGTAAAATGCCACAAACTAACCCTCATAAATGATTCATACATGTAGAGAATAAGTGGTAATGTTGCAAATCCAATCGAATGCTCTAAGGGAATACACATTAATTGCATGTCCGAGTTCTCTGTAGCGGACAAGCAATATGGGACAGAGGGAGTAGTTAGTTAGGTTGGTTTGATATTTCATTCCCATGGTTATGTGTATCTTGCTTCGTAATTTGTTATGATTGTTCGTGTGAGGATAATTGCTGATGTACTAATGCTACTTCAATGATAATATTGAGAGCTGTTTAAGGTTGTGCGGCTTGTGCCTTTGGGTTATTAAGTTTGTGACCTTCATGCTTCCTACCTCCCCGGTCTGAACTGATTTGGTCACAGAGCCTGAGGTTCGATCACCATCCCCTTCTTTCACTATCTCTTATATCACCTGTCTTACATCCTCAGTCTTGACGGCTTGTTTGGTGGGTGGATAAGGTTTTGGGGACAAGGAAGAAGGTAAGAGGTGGATATGTTTAAAGAAGGAAATAGTTAAGAAGGGATTAACTACGAAGGGGTTTGTTAGGCAGTTGAAATGGACGGATAAGACTGGGTGGATAAATAGATTATGTGAGAGTTTACTTAGTTGCCCCTTGTAATGAGAATACAAAAAGGGTTTGGAGAGGTTTCAGGGGCACAACAGTAATTATGCCCACTCGGATAAGCTTATCCTTGGGGGTGGGGTGGATTTCGCATAGATCGGGTCTTAGCTTATCTGCCAGATAAGCAAGCCGGGCGCAAAGGGAAGAACCAAACACTGGATAAGATTGGGCATTGTTAACCTTTTTCCCAGGGCCCTTATCCCCCCTCCCTTCTCCACCCAGAAAACAGGCTGTTGGGTCTTTGTACTTTTATACTATCTTTCAACCATCCAATCAATCACAACATCAGCATCGCTGCCATCCCCCCAAGACCCAGAAGAGCATCATCCCCATTTCCACTCCCTAACATCATTTAGACAGTGTTTTTCATTGGTACCAAATGGCCAGTAAAACAAAACTACTTTCTTTTCTACACAAAATTGTGGGGTAAAGCTAGGATTTGGTAGACCAACTAACAACAGAGGAATTATGTCACCATCTGAACACGAGAAGACATGAAAAATCGCAATTGTTCATTTCCTTGATCCACCATACTACATGCAATGAGCCAACTGGCTGTTTCCCTGAATTGTCACAAGGAGCCTAGTATAGTTAATGTTCGAATCATAAGGACAAAAACAAAAACGGAGAAGTCAACAGACATAAATGTTTAATTTCGTTTCTTGGACTTGAAGTCTATGCCTGTGGGCAAAAGATCAGAGAGAAAAAATTGAGTTGAAGATTCCAATTTCCACCACATGACAGTAGGTACCCCAAATAAGATTTCAATTTCACTTCTTGACATAATCTTCATGACAAGAGACAAGGCATAATGATCCCTCAATGTATTTTCCATATCTTTTCGGAAATTCTTCGTATACTCTGGCAAGGATTTCCAAAACATAACCTCTTATGAAGCTTTGATTGAGGTTGATTGTAGCTTTGTCCTTGTAGATTTGTGTACTTGTACCTTAAAGTTATTTAGTCCAAATCCAAGTCTGAATTTGTTAGAAAAAAGAAAAGGAAACTAGAATAGGCAATTGCAGTTCAAAAAGGTTTTGCATAAGATGACCTCGGACTCTAGGACCTAGCTGTAGTACTTGTTTCCTTGTTTCACATCATCAATGTACACCTCAAACTCATGTTGTGTTTCCTTTAATTTTGTAGACTTCTGTCATTCATGTGATTGTATACAGCTCTTTTATGTGGAGGCCGTGATATAGACTTTCTACAATGTACCCAATTTTCCTACCGACTTCCCTTATCTCTCTTCTTCCTCTGATGCCATCGTATTGCAGTTTCACTCGAATTCCTGATGTGGAGACAGAAACAAATCACATAGACCGAGCTGTGGCTCATCTGCTCTTTCACAGGCCTGAGTTGTCTGGAAAACATTCTCATACACCAGAATCACCATCATTGACTAAGCTCCCATGTGAAATAAATACTGGTGGTTTACTGAGCTCCCCAAGAGAGTTCTTGTCTGACAATAGCAGAAGAGAACAAAACTCCCACTTAATCATTGAAAATGCTGCAAACAAGGCATCGAATGCAGGAGCTAAGGAGATAGGAGCACCCAATCAATGATGGAAAAGCTCGTTGAGGGTAATTCCTTCCTTTATCTCTTTTATACGTTTACATTTTCATTTTACATGTGATTATATGGATTCTCTGGTAACAAGGTTCCTTTCATTGTCAGCAGACTGGTTCTTCATCAAGCACAGGTCACCCTGGCTCAGGAATCCTTCACCGAAGGAGTCTTTTTCTTTAGATATGCAAGAGGTTATGTGCATGTGTGGTTTGCAGATTTTCTATGTTGTGGAGAAATCGACTCTCCTGATGACAATGTAGTGTCTGTTGATGTGTACTTGATATGTCGCCGCGGAAGGGTGATACTACTCCCAACTAAAATGATTTCTAGCTTTTCTGTGTTTCCAAATCCTACCCATTCCCTTAGATACTTCTAAATGGGTCCTCTTTTTTTTCCTTTTTGTATCGTAAGTTTGTAACAACCAATATATTCTGTAATTTTCCAGAATGTGCATTTATTTTCATGTGTAGGATTGTTGTTGCATCGAATGGTTATTTCTTGCTTGAAGTGTTGGTAGAGTATGGTGGAAAGGATTCGGTTGTTATCATTGATATTGACTACAGTGTTAGTTTTCTGGAAGATAACTTGTAATCTCTATATTCTCAGAACCCTGAAATCTCTGAAGTAGTGAAATAGAAAATTTGAGTTAAACAGTCAAAATGAGGTTACAATTGGAAATGGAGAATCAATTGGAGAAAAAGAATCTAAGTAGCCGATCCAAGTATTGCCATTACGGTTGTGGTTCATTTTTGAGTAGGTTGTTGTTCGTGTTCACATAAGCATTTTTTAATCTCTAAATTTTTCATGCAGCAAGTCCTACGTTGTCGCGCTGAAGGTTTCTGTTTTGAGTTAGAGTGATTAATTTCGAAATTGATAACAGATTAACAGTACAACTATCCTTGATGATGAAATTGACGTGTACTTTGTAGTTCGAGTAAAAGAGAGGAATTTCTTTTCCTGTATAGTGGGAGCAGAAGATTTGTTTCCACTGTTTTGGAAGATCACCAAGCCCAGTTCTTGGTTCAAGAAAATGGGTTAAAACTCGCTCTTTTTTTTTTTTTCGTCATTCCTTTTTTTTTTTTTAATATATATATTATCCGAAGCAGAAACTTTACTCGTAAATGCCATACGGCGTCTACGTGATTTCCATCTAAAATACGAAGATAGAGGAGAAAACGCCAATCCAAAAAATTAAGGATAAACAATAAGCACAAAGAGACAAATTAACGTCTAAGTCCTAATTGTGAGCACAAAACTCCCAACACTTTACTGTCGAGACAGACCAACCAAAAGCCTGCATAAATGAGGTTAGGTTACCTGACATTGAGTAATCTCACTAGTCCCATAGATTTGAGCCTTTAGCTATGAAAAAATGGATTCAATATTGCAGATTAATAACTACTTATGCATGTGGGAATTCCAACATCGATCTTATGTGAAGAAAAGTAGAATGCAACTACGCTTTTAACTCCTATACCTCCTATAACTAGGGATGCAAATGAACCAAATCGAGCCTTGTTATTCGAGCTTGGCTTGGCGCAAAGCCCGATTGATTTCCTAAATGTGCCTATACAAAGGGAGTTGAGTTTTGGAGTGTTGACCTCAACTCGTTTACTGAATGAGTTTAAAACTCGAGCTTCAATACTAAGTGCTTCCAACGACTCAAGCTGAGCCTTGCAAGCAGCTCGGTTCGTTTATAACATTGACTTGAGCTCTAGTATCATGTTTCCAATCACTTGCGTTGACTTGGTCCCCGTTTTAGGTTAGATTTTCACAAAAAAAATTCATTTAGTTGATGGATCCCGAAGTATATGTTTATGATGGAACCTTCGATTTAGTGTTTTTTAACTGTACGGGAAACATTTTTGAAACAATAATGCTACATACACAACAACCAACCACAACGCCAGATGCTTGAAAATATTTTGTTTATAAGATTAGCATTGCCTATGTTTGCAAAAGAAATCTGAAAAAATGCAAAAATACTCAAAATTTACATGATCTCAAAAATACTCGAGGATTACCAAATGGGAGATAACCTTTCACATGATGTCACAATATTACGTAGGTAGAGGGCCGGACATCTTACCCATATTCTAAATGTATATTAATACACCAAAATTTATATGCGACTCTTTCTTCCAATCGACGTGATCGAGTTGACCAATCCTAAGAACCTTTCACCTGATGTACATATGTTGATAGGACAAAATTTATAATAGTATTGACTTACTCTACCACTCAATATAGTATAGACTTACTCTACCAATCAATATTAGCGGACCGATTTTAAGAACCTCATACCTGATGTCACAAGATTACATTTTATAGGTAGAGTGCAAGACATCTTGCCCATATTCTAAACGTATGTTAATAGGCCAAAATTTATAATATAGACTTACTCTACCAATCAACATGAGCGGACCGGTCCGAAGAACCTTTCACCCGATGTCACAAGATTACATTGTAAGTAGAGTGCAAGATCATCTTACAAAATTTATATAAGGCTCTCTCTACCCATTGATATGAGCTTTATTTTTTTTGTTATGAAAAGTAAACGGTATGCCATTCCAATTTATATGAACTTACTTGATAGTTGTGCATAAAGTAGTATTGTGTATTAATGCAAAAATATCAAATTCTAATGTTAAATTATTAGCTTCCTAAAAGTGGTTTATCGTTACTATTTTCAGTTGTTTAGCTTCCTAAATTATTGAAGCGTGGTATTTCCTCCATACTTGATCTCCAAACTCCATGCTCGCCCAAAACTCTATCTTCGCCAGGGGCAGAGGTATTTGGAGGGGGCGTGGCACATACCACCCGTAGGTAAGAGAGAAATTAATTTTATGCTGGTAGCTGCCAATTAGATCATACTTATCAGCATCCAAACAACTTAATTTTTTACCCAAATTGTGAACAAATAGTGATTTAAAAGATAAACAGTTCGGATGATAAATATAATATCACCATAATTTTTCTATAGAGGCCACAAGATAGTGGAACCAAGCTTTTACTTATTTTTAACAAAAAAAAAAATATAAAGCCTAGAACAAAGCTTGCCCGAAAGACGTAAATGGTAACCAAAAAAATTTAAAATATGACAAGTGAAATGATGACGTTCCCTTAATAAGTTAAAATTCACAAAAAGGACCAAAAAATGGAGACAAAGGGAGTAATATTATCTATGTTAATTTCTTGCTTATTTTCGTTGTCAATGAACTTTTGTTAGTTATACACACTTATTAAGTATATATTTCAATTTTCAAGCTTTAGGCTGTAAGGAATTTGGGAGCACCTAGCAGGTTCGTTCAATGGAATTCATGGTTTGTTTGGTATCTATGGAAAGGAAAGGAAAGAAAAAATAAAAAAAATTGCCTCTCCCTTTGTTTGGTTTGAGAGGAAAAAGTAAAGAAAATAATCAAACAAAGGCTTATAATCTCATAAATTTTCCTTTAAACTCTCCTCAAACTTTCCTTTTCTTCCTTTTCCATAGGTACCAAACAGAGCCTAAAATCAATTGATTTCTTTCATTGCGATTGATCCAACATAGAGATGCCATATTGACTGACTCCCTCAAATGAAAGATTTCTAATGTGAGCCCTTCCCCGAATACTATAGCATGTTATCTCATAGTCAACTCTCTGATCAATTAAAACAATAATTTAGTGCAGCCAATTTAATAATTCATTCTAAAAATAAAAAAAAACAATCGGACATTCGCTAAACGCACCAATATCCTTTTTCGTTTGGTTTTGGGTTCTCAATTCTACACAATATTCTCTTTCTTCCTCTGCTGCTTGCCTTTCACCGAAGTGGAAAAAAACAATATGATTGTAGGGGAAGTCTTTCTTGCTGCTTTCCTTCATGCGCTGTTTGAGAAGTTGTTTGATTTGGTGAGCTTTGCACGGAGGGAGAAGATTGATGCTCACCTGACAAAATGGGACACAATGTTGAAACAAATCGACGCCGTGCTTGCAGATGCTGAAGCGAAACAAATGAGCACGGATCAAAGGGCTATCAAACTGTGGCTGGAGGATCTCGAAGACTTCGCTTATGATCTGGATGACGTACTAGACGAGTTCTCCACTGAAGCTTTGCGGCAACAGGTGTTGAAGAAGGAGTCTCCAGCTAGCACCAGCAAGGTACGTGCCCTCATACCTACTTGTTGTACGCGTTTCAATCCAACCACCCTAGCTTTTGCTTCTAGAATGAGGAGCAAGATGGATGAAATCACTGAGAGGTTGAAAGATCTCTTTGACCGAAGAACGGGGCTTGGCTTGCAATATGGTAATGCAGGGCACAAACCTCCACAAAGACCACGCACTTCATCTTTCATACACGAACCTCGTTTGTATGGTAGGGATGGGGATCAAAAGGTGATAATAGAGTTGCTTCTAAGCGATCAATCAAATAATGGAAAATTTGATGTTGTTCCGATAGTGGGTATGGGCGGGGTTGGGAAGACCACGCTCGCTCAAATGGTCTACAACAACGAAATGGTTAAGAAACATTTTGAGAATAAAGCGTGGGTATGTGTCTCTGAAGGGTACTCTGACATTATGGGACTGACAAAAGCGATTCTTGAGTCTATTACATCTCACACTTGTGATCTTAAAACCTTAGATCAAGTTCAAGATCAATTGAAAAGCGCTTTGGCTGGGAAGAAGTTCTTGATTGTTCTAGATGATGTTTGGGACAAGAACCATGGTGATTGGAGCAAGTTACAGAGTCCTTTCAATAATGGAGCCTTAGGAAGTAAAGTCATAGTAACGACACGTCTGAGGGATGTTGCATTGACAATGACCGGAACCGATAAATATCATCTCCTGAAGGAACTATCAGAGGATGATTGTTGGTCGGTGTTTGCACAACTTGCATTTCAAAATAGTGGTATAGATGCAAGTCCAAATTTAGTTTCACTTGGTCGAAAAATTGTGAAAAAATGTCGAGGCTTGCCTTTGGCTGCTAGGACACTCGGTGGCCTTCTACGGTGTAAGTTGAGCGATGATGAATGGGAAGAAGTATTGAATAGTAAGATGTGGGAGTTATCGGATGAGGAAAGTGACGTTCTACCAGTTTTGAGATTAAGCTACTACCACCTCCCTTCACATTTGAAGAAGTGTTTTGGATATTGTTCTATTCTGCCTAAGGATTACGAATTTGAGGAGAAGGAACTAGTTTTCTGGTGGATGGCAGAAGGCTTAATTCAAAAGCCAAAAGGACAAAAACAAATGGAAGATCTTGGACGTGAGTACTTTCGTGAATTGCTATCGAGGTCATTTTTTCAACCGTCAAGTGGTGGTGGTCATGAAGTCTCACTATTTGTTATGCATGACCTCATCAATGATTTAGCTCAGTTTGTAGCTCAGTTTGTTGCTGGCAGAATTTGTTTAAGGCTGGGGGAGAACCTCGAAAACAATGAGGATGATAAAAATATCACCAAGGCTCGTCATTCATCCTACATACGTGGTTATCATGATGGCATAAAAAGGTTTGACGCCTTTCGAAAAGCCAAAAATGTGCGGTCCTTTTTACCATTTGGATTGAGAGATCGAGATACCAGCAACTACTGGACACCCATTTTAACAAGCGATGTTCCCCTCCATTTGTTGCCGAGTCTTAGCCGTTTACGAGTGCTTAGTTTGAGAAGATATGGAATCTGGGAACTTCCGGGTTCAATTGGAGATTTGAAACATGTGAGGTTCCTTGACCTTTCATGTGCCTTGATTGCCACATTACCGGAATCAATAAGCACTCTTTACAACCTACAAATAATAATATTGAGAAACTGTAAAAACCTCAACAAGTTACCTGCAAACACGAGTAACCTTATTAACTTGCGGCATCTCGATCTTACTGGTGCAAATTCTTTACAAGAAATGCCACCAAAAAGAGGTGAATTGACGTGTCTCCAGACATTATCAAACTTTATTATCAGCCAAGATGAGGGGTCTACCATAAACGAGTTGAAAAACTTGATTCATCTTAGAGGGACTCTTTGCATATCAGGCTTGGAGAATGTGGCGGATGCTCTGGATGCCAACAGAGCCAACTTAAAGGATAAACAAGGCTTAGATGTCCTGCTGATGAAGTGGAGAAATATCTTAGATAATTCTCGCAATGGGAGTGTTGAATCAAAAGTGCTTGACATGCTAAGACCTCACAATAAGCTAAAAGAGCTTACCATTATTGGTTACCATGGTCTAACATTTTCGACTTGGGTGGGAAATTCTTGGTTCTGTAATATGGTATCCTTGAAGTTCCAAAACTGTGAAAATTGCATTTCCTTACCTCCTTTAGGTCAATTACCGTCACTTGAAAATCTTCACATTCAAGGGATGAAAGCAATAGAGAATATTGGTCTTGAGTTCTATGGGTTGGGCCATTCAAATCCTTTCCCAGCTCTACAAATTTTAACCTTAGAGAACATGCCCAAATGGAAAGATTGGTCTCATTTTGGAGTCGAGGAGAGAGCTCAAGTATTTATTCGCTTGTCAGAGCTCTCCATTAAAAGGTGTCCCAAGCTTTTGGGTAAATTGCCCGAAAATCTTCCTCGCTTAAAAAAGCTGGAGATTAAAGAGTGCCCACTGTTGGTTTTTGCATGGGCTCCAAGTCCTACAAAGCTGAATCAAGTGAGGAACACGATTCAATTTGAGGCACTCATCACTCTATCTCTCACACATGTTTCGATTCCGGACCCTTGTAATCCAGAAATGGGTAATGAAGCAATGTTGGAAAATGCAAGGTGTAGCCATTTGAGCTCGCTGATTTCCCTTACAGTTGAAAATATGCAGGGTCTTAGATGCCTACCTGGTTGGTTTCTTCAAGGGCTGACGGGACTCCAAGAACTCTCTATCCATGGTTGTCAAGAACTCACCTCACTGTGGAAGAATGAGGTGAGACAGAGATACCAACTCCCTGCCCTCCGACATTTAAATATTGAAAATTGCCCTCAACTTATTTCCTTTTGTAAAGAAGATGAAAACAAAGACAATGAGGAAGGGCTACAGCAGCATGAGGAGCTGCCTTACTTAATGATGCTGGAGCGTTTGGAAATAACATCTTGTGAAAAGCTGGAGAGACCACCACGGGGGCTGCACAACCTAACAACACTTCGCATTTGGTATTGTGATACTCTGCGGTCCCTACCAGAGTTGACGATGTTGAATAGTCTTGAGAGATTGGAAGTAAGTGGGTGTCCATCGCTCACGTACTTAAGTTGTTCCAAAACTGGGCTACCGCCCACTCTCAAATCACTGTTGCTTGATAATTGTGGAAATCTGAAGTCAATACTGGCAAAGGAAGGGATGCAAATCAATTGTCCATCTCTTGAATTTGTGTCAATCAAGAGCTGTAAAAGCCTCAAATCCTTGCCGGATCTGATGCAAAATAATTATAACGGTGGATGTCTCAGAGAATTGGAGATAAATGATTGTGATAATTTGGAATGCATTCCGGAAGGATGGTTCACCGCAACCAATCTAAGGGAATTGCGGATCTGTGGATGCAAAAAACTCAAGGGCCCGCCATACCATGTCTATAACAACCTCACTTCTCTTCGAGTGCTGTCTGTAGATAATTGCGCTTCAGCTACAGGACTCGTGTCCTGCATTCTGAACAATGCACAATTCGCCAACCTCACTGTGCTTAAAATCATCAATGTCGACATGGGTAATAAGCCCCGATCAGAGTGGGGTTTGCATAGATTGTCCTCCCTCACAGCTCTTCAACTCGGAAGTTACGGCGGGGCATCATTTCCACCAGAAGAAAAAGATGGGATGATGCAGTGGTTGCCCCCTTCCCTGAACGCCATGCGTATCCAGGAGTTCCCAAATCTGGAGAAGCTCTATTTCAAGGACTTTCAAAACCTCCCCTCTCTTGGAATATGTGGGGCTCCGTTTTGGATGGTTCGTACTTTCTGAATGTGGGTTCTTGGTTAGCTCCTATCTCCTTGATCAGTCCTGCAAAACGAAGCACGACTAAAAGACCACACCGGAGGTTCTCCGGGATGGCCCTCCGGTGCAAGAGTCAGTTTGCTTGTAAGGAAGAGTTAGAGATTGGGAGCTAGGGTTTTGTTTTCGCGTACCTCCTCCAAGAAGGCATAATGGGATATTTATAGGAAACCCTTCGCTTGGTCTCCAAGATTGCACCAACGCTTGACACGCGTCGGCTGATGTCACTGTTGCATCACGTTTAGGGTTTTGCAACCGTTTTCAAGATGAGCTGGCACCTTCACGTGCCACCATCATTGTCCTCATAACCGTTCGGATGACATCACAACCATCATCATAGCCATGGTTGCTGTTCTGATGCGGGTGAGTTGGATCGTCGGCCAAGCCATGCTCGGTGCCGAGCATGTTGTGGGACCTTCGGCATCTATCCAAACGAACGTATCTTCCACCCCGAGCAGGTGTAGGGAATGAACCATGAAAGGAGGAGTAATTTAGAGGAACCCTCGGCGACAGGGACCTTCGGCTACGGTTGCTAATCCGAAAGTCCAAAGAAAGATGTCTTGGAGTTGAAAGTAATACTAGATCACGCTCGGAATGGCCCGAGCCATTTTGCTCGGCCTGCTACAATAGCCCCTCAACCCATGCCGAAGCTCTTCACCCGGTATGGGTTGATTTAAGACTTGGCCGAGCTTGAACCTTCGGCAGATTAATCCGAGCCCCACATAAGGTAACAGCTGTCGAGTATTCGAACGGGTGTGTCAGTTGAAAGGACATCTAGGCAGACGAGGAGACGGCTGGCATGGGCAGGGGCTTCAGTCGCCACGTGTCATATAAAGGTTGGCGAGGGGTTCGGCGGTGAAATGATGGGCCGGAAATTCGAAAAGGCCCGCTCCGCTTATAAATAGTGGTGAGGGAGGAGAGAGAAAGTTCTTCTGCACTTTCTCTCTCTAACGTCTGGAGTTTCTCTCTCTAAGATTCCGTTCCAGAACTCAACTTAATCCCAGATCTTCAACTTCAAGCCCCGTTCTAACAGAAATCTTCAGGTATGTCACCGATTCTTGTAGTTTTACTATTTCTCTTGCTTTTCATGCTTATTTTCTGGGTTTTTGGAATGATTTTTTGGGGGGTTTTGTACTGCATGAATAGTAGATTTCTGGGGAGAACGATGATGTTCATCCCTGAACTCATCCTATTCTTCCGAGCCCCCATAGGATGTCTGGGGCTCGCTGATGAGCACCCAATATTGTAGATATTTGGTGCGACTAGTCCCGTTCTTTGTTATTTTAACTTGTATTTATTTAGCTTTTATTTGATACTGCACGTAAGGTGTGTTTTTAGTGTTTTCAGATAAAACGTGCAAATAAGGCGCATTTCAATGCTATGGACGGCTAGAGTGCTTCCAAGTACCCGAAGACCCTATCGGCCCCCTAAAATATGTCTAAGTATGGAAAAATGACTTTCTGAAAAAGTATCGATTTTCGAGATTAAAAATGTCGGTAATTGATCCTTGAATTTTTCTAAGAGTAACTACAAAGTTACAAGGTTTTATTTGAAGAGCAAGGTCATGTTTTGATCCATTTTCTCTTGAGAAAAATGCGCAGTTTTCCATTTTACACTAAAAGTGGGGGGTTGACATTTTGATTTAAATGGAATCTTGAAATTCTGGTAATGCCATTGTTTCCAAATGGGGGGTACTTTCTTATTTTCATTAAATAAATTAAAGTAAAGGAAAGGTAAAAGAAAGGTTTAAAATGTAGCCTTTACTTAAGTTTAGAGAATAAGTTTAGAGAATGAAAATAAGATGCTGAAGAGCTGTGAAGTGCTGAAAGCTATTTGCTGAAGCTGAAGCCAACTTGAAATCTGCAGTTTTGAAGATTGTTATCGATAACTCCCAAGATGGTATCGATACCATTTGTTCCATCTTGGTCCAGAAGTTGTCCAGACCCGAGGGTAGCGATACCTTTATCATATGTTATCGATACCAATTTTCTCCGGGGGATCATTTCAAGGATGTTATCGATACCTTAGCCTATGGTATCGATAACTTTTGTCTCCTGCAGATATTTTTACTGCTTTTTGGACTTTCCATTTATGGAATACTTGCCACTTTTGGCACGTTCAGGGATATTTTGTGGAGAGAAAATGCTGAGTTGTATAAATACTCTTCTCTCTCTCTCTTGTAAAGTAGTAAGTAGTTAGCTTAGGATAGTCTTTCTCCATTGTTGTGCTTTCAAGCTTTTGTCTTTAATTTGTCAAGAACTCAAGTAAGTATTTGGTTTCGTTTAATTTGTCATGTATTAATGTTGTAGCTACGGACTAGATTCTTCTTTAAATCAAGTTTATTTCTGTTTTTATCGGTTAATCATGTTTATCATTCCTTCCATGGTTTCTAGTCTTCTTAATATGCATGAGTAGTTGATTAGGCTTGGCTTTGGAGTGATTAACGTCATGTGATTTGGGTTAATCTTGCCTTTCTCGACTTAAGACTTGAGGTTTGGTTTGGAAATGTGAGTGGTTAGCCTTTTATGTAACAAAACTTGTCGATGTTAACCTCCGGTGATCATATGCTCGCTCATATGGTTCCGTGAGCTATGTCTCGACTCGTGTTTGCCAAAAGAACCGAAGAACTTGCTCGCTTCCCAAACCACGCTTCTAGTTCTTGACCTTGATATTTAGTTTGAATGCAAGTCTTGGCGTTGTTAACCTCCGGTGATCATGTGCTCGCTCACATGGTTCCGTGAGCTATGTCACGCCTTGTGTTAAGCTTGTTGTTCAAACTCTATATCAAGTCTAACTATTTTCATAGCTAAATCTTCCGGTTGATAGCCTGTGCCGTGCGATTCAACCGTGTTTTCGTTGAGAATGGTTAGCTGACCTAAATTACGGGCGTTATGAACTCCATTGCCTTGCCGCCTTTAATTCTTAGTTTAACTCTTTTTCTAGTCATTTTCATAAGGGCAATTCTTCACCTGTCAAAGCAAAACCAAAAGTTGGCCGCCTAAACGCCGGAAACCCTTACATCTAATCCGAACAAGCTATATTCGAACTCCCTGTGGATCGACTCGGACTTTCTCGCTATACTATGCAAATCTTTAGTTGTAGTCCGGTTAATAAATAATTGAATTTGACGGCCGTTTGGTAAACTTCAACGACTACCGATTTCGGCTGCGACCACTCGCCGAACGATTTCTTTGATGGGGGTAAATAACCGAACGTTCCCCAACTCTCTTGTTTTGCCGAACGTAGGGAGTCTTTATAGAAGTACCGAGCCCACTATAGGTTAGCATGTGACTCGTGAGCCGATAAGATGAACCGAACTTCCAAACGATCTTCTTTGCCGACGCAAATTTTAATCGCTTAATACCCCTTTGTTCTTTTCCTAGGTCTGGCTCACGAGGTCATCGACGTGTCTTCAGACTCGGATTGCTCAGAAACCGAATCCGATCGTCAATTCATTAGCGAGCTTCTCGAGTGGCGTAGGTTGAGGAATAGCCGAGCGATTAATTCTGCTTCAACGAGAATGTCGGCGACCTCTCCTGTGTCCGACGATTCTAACGCCGAGCGAGATTATGAGTACGCTGCCGACGACTTCCTTACGGAGCCCGAGATAAGCTTTTCCCCAGAAACCCAATCCGAAACCGAGCCACAAGTGGGTCAAGAAGCCAAGTCGAGGCTTATGTCAGGAGCCGAAGCTTCGACATCGGCTCCAAGCGACGCCGACCTTTTTGACAAGGGCTTGCTATGTCCATACGCTCATTATTTCAGCGGCAGCCCTGGGGAGTACGCAGCCTTCCGAATGGAGTACAACATTCCCGAGGATGTCGTGATTCATAGAGTCAAGAGCACTGACATAAAAGACCATAGAGATCACCGTCCCGAGCATATAACCGTGCCTTTAATGGCCATTTGTGAGGCCGGGCTTCGATTCCCAATTCACCCCTTCCTTAGGGAAATTCTTTGGAAATTCAGTTTAGCCCCCCATCAACTCGCGATCAACAGTTACCGAATCATTATGTCGGTAATTGCCTTGATCGAGAGTCAAGATTTGGATTTTACGCCGACGGACCTGTTTTTCACATACACCATGTCCAGACACGGGAAATCTGGCCGTCGGTATTTGTCGATGCGTCCCAAAAAGTAGCCTCTGATAAACGGACTTTCGGATACCGACAAATGGGCTGACTTTTACCTCGAAGTGCACCGAAACTTCGAGTTCGGCGACGGTCTCCGTCGGTTCACCGTTCCGAAAGTGGCTGATACAAGAGGTGATCAGACCGAACGTGCTTAAGTCATTTATTACGTTCTACTTTTGTTTTTTTTTTTGCTGAGGGTATTTCTTGAATTGCTGTGTTTTTGCAGAGCTTGGCCCTATTTCCAAGGGACTTAACACCAACTCTCGGGAGAAGGCGACCGAGACGCTGCTTGCCCAGGTTTGCCGTCACGCTCCGACCCTTCTTGATTACCGACCCTCCTACAAAGGTGTGCTGAGGAGGAAGGAGAGAGGGAAAGAGGTCGCTCAGAGCAAGAAAAAGACATCCAGTGCACCGGCTGCCGAGGCTATACAAAAGAAGAAAGGAAACTCCCTTCCCGTCGGACTCCGAAAGAAGAGGCAACAGGGGGGAGTAAAATTGCCGAGGATTCCAACTCGTGAACTTAGCCGATACAAAGCTATATGATAGCACCGAATTTTTCCGATTCGGCGGTTCGATCTATGATTTATCATTCATGGACGTTGATAAGATCCTTCCATTTAGCAGCACCTTAGGATGGCATAGCCTTGATTGGATTCACAGAAGAGGAGTGGCTTACTCTGTTCGATTCTGCCGAACTTCTCCAGCCCTCTTTTGAAGACATGTTGATACGCACCTAAGATTGCTTGATCGTGGTGCTTAAGTCCGTTAGTTAGAAGTGCTTTTAGCTATTATTGTCGTTTTTAGTCAATATTGCTCGTAAGGTAGTTTGTTTAGTGTTTCAGGCAAAACGCCCTTAAAAGGCGTGTTTTGAGTGCAAAGTCAACCCCCAAGTTAATTCAAGACTTATCGCTCGGTGGAACTTGTGCCAAAGTGACCAAAGAGCGAAGGCGAGGAGCATCGGGCAAGCCAACGGTCGTCGGGTGCCAAGTTCTGGAGGCTGGCTGGAAGATCCAGAGATAAGCTCTGCGTATCGATACGGATTAAGCGTTGTATCAATACGCGTTGGTTATCTTTCCAAGCAGAGAGTCCCGTATCGATACGGCCATAATCTGTATCGATACGGGATTGTTACGGGAGATTGGCCTTTTCAGCTTAACGATGTGGTATCGATACTTTGCTTATTCTGTATCGATACGGAGAGCTTTCGGCCAGATATTTGCTGCTTTTTGGACTCTCCATTTATGGAATACTTGCCTTTAATAGCATGTTTTTAGATATTTGAGGAGAGAGAAACCCATTGTGTATAAATAGGGGTCTCCTCTCTCCCCTTTGTGATCTAGGTCTTTAATAGCTTTTATTTTTCCTCCATTAATGGTCTTTTAAGCTTTTCAAGTTATTTCCTTAAGAACTTAAGTAAGTAATTCTCGTTTGTTAATTTCTCGTTTATTAAAGTTGTTCCTACGGACTAGATCTTTTATAATATCAAGTTTGTTTTCGTTTTTATCGGTTAAAAGTCATGTCTCATTTTTATGCTTTCTTTTATGCTTTAGCTATGTGTGAGTAGTTGATAGGCCAAGTCTCGGGGTAATCTTTCCCGAGTACTTAGGTGGTTATTTGGTTCTCAAACCTTCGGGCTTAAAATCTTGATTTTCGGAATTTCATTAACCTAGCCTTTTTGGTCTAAGCGAGGCGTGTTAACTCCTTGGTATGAAGTTTAGTCAAGCGGTCTTGGCAAGCGACATATTGAGGGCTCGTGGCCCCCTACGTGTTAGATACATTAGCAAAAATAGGTTGATTTAATTCCGGTTAATCACATCTTTCGATAAACATAGTCTTTTAAAGCTAAATTCTCCGGGCGTGAGCACGCGGTCGTGGCTCTCGCCTGAGTTATAATTGAGAACCGGTAACGGCTTAAGTCAAGGGTTAGATGATCCCTAGACTTGCCTCCTTTAAGTTAATCGAGCGTTTTCCTAGTCTTTTGCCTTGGCAATTTTCCATCGTTTCAAAGCAAAACCAAGTTGGCCATCTTAAACGCCACAATCCACCTTACAAAACCTACATTCCGATTAAGCTATATTCGAATTCTCTGTGGGTACGATCCCGGACTTCCGGATATTATGCTACCGACGATCTAGCCCTACGCTTGGGGTTTTCAACCTTATATTTGAAGGCAAGGTTTGAGGCGAAGCACATGTCAAGAAGGAATATTCCAAGGCCTGTGATCCCTACTAAGTCGGCAAATCTTGGCCGAAGCCGAAGCTCTTCTGAGCAGCAGGGTCAGAAGGAGAAAAGACAGAAAACGTCAGAGGATGTTGTTCTGCCGACCGTTTCTCAATCTGTGCCCCTTGACACAGTTCCAGCCCCTCTGTCAAAGGATCAGGGGAATCTTATTGAACCACATATCGACCTTACTGATCCAGCCACCGAGGCCGCCGTCCGTCGTCAGTTCAGCCCTTCGTACACGATGCCTGACGGCAGGGTTCTCCTTCAGAACGACTCAGTCAAAGAGGAGCCGAACCTTGCCATTACACTTCTGAGGGGGCTGGCCCTGCCGAGGGATTACGATCAGGTTCCTACCGACCTCCTTCCAGGTCTTAGTGAGATGTGTTCTCATCTTGTTCAGGTTTGTTCTTTTCTCTCTCTTCTCTATCTTTTTCTTATTTATTTCCTCTCTTTTTTCACTTTTCTCTTTTGATTAGGCTGGGCAAGCTGCGCTTAAGGCGTATGACAAAGCTTCCAAAGTCTCTGCCGAACGCGAGAGGTATAGGTCTGACCGAGATTCCTGGCAAACCAAGTTTAGGATCTCGGAGCAGCAAGTCAAGGACGAGGAGGTTGAGATGGAACGGTTGAAGAAGGAGCTTGCTGAGATGAGGGACGCCGCCGAGACTGCTGAGGCCAAACTGAAAAAGCTAAAGAGGGAGGAGAAAGAGAAGATTACGGCTGCCGACGCCCGTGGTTATGAGGCCGGGATTCAAAGAGCCGCCTTAGAGTATACCCAGATTGCTCACAAGATGGTAAACGACGAACTTGAGGCTCGGTTACCTGACTTCTTCAAGCTGGGATATGCTGCCGGTGCCGACGCCATGGCTGGTGTTATGGCGATTCAGCCTGAGTCGGGTTTTCTGAAGCAACTTCCCGAGCCGGCTGTGCCTGACCTTGACCTTCCATACACCGAGGAAGAGTGTCAGCCTCTTCCTCCTGAGGATGATGAAGAGATGACCGATGTGCCTGCCGTCGATCAACAGTAGAAGGTTGGTGAAGGTGAGAGCCATCCTCAGGCTCAAGACAAGGTCGTCGAAGATACCCTAGTTTAGGATTTTCCATAAGTGTTTTTTTTTTTTTGAATATTTTGAACTTTGCTTCTTTGGACTGGATGGCACCGAACGTTTGGGATTTTACCATTCCAGTTGTAATAGTTTTAAGGGGGTCGGCATCAAACGTTTCACCAAGCCGAGCCCTCTTCGTAGGAGTTTTTGAATTCCAAGTTTATGTTTAAATGATGATTTAGAAGGACTTCTCAACTTTGTTACTGCACTGAATTTTTCTCCATGCCTTAGAAATATTTTCTGATTTTGGCTGCCGAGGGTTAAGCAACCTTGGCTTGTTTTGAAGGTTTTGATAGTTACTCAAGATAGCCCCTACTTTGGTGTAAGGCTCGGCTCAAAATGCCAGTCTTATGCCAAGGTAATAGGTAGAGTAATTGTTTGATGTGGCCATTTAGTTCAAGTCAAATTATGAACATAGCCGTACTGAGGATAAACTTTCAAGTTCATCTTTTGTTTTCTGTTTGAACTTTGTCCGAGTTGTTTATGATTTACTCGTAACAGCCCCAATGCTGGTATAAGGCTCGGCTCAAAATGCCAACCCTGTACCAAGGTAATATGTTAAATAAATGTTTTGGGTGTGGACATAGCCGAACCAATACTTTTAATCGAGTTGTGGCTGGAAATCAAATTGTCCGAGCCATAACCGTGTTTGCAGTAAAGAAATCCGAGCGTAGCTGTGATTGTCAGAATACCGAGCTTATAGCGATTGATGTTTGAATCATGTAATCAAATATAGAGAACACTGATGCTTCAGAAGTAGGAGAGGCTTTTCATTAAATAAAAGGTTGCCAAAACAAGTACAACACTTTGGTAGGAGAAAAGAAATAGACTTGAGAGGTGGTGTGATAGATTGGGACCGACGAGAAAGTTCAAAGGTAGGCCTTTCTGAGGTTCAGAGCATTCCAAGGATTCTCAATTTCCCTTCCTTCTTTGTCTTCTAGCTTGTACGAGCCGTTGCCGACCTCTTTAATCACCCTATAGGGTCCTTCCCAATTCGGTTTGAATTTTGTCTTCTGATTGGCTCAGACAACCTTCCGCCAAACCCAGTCGTCGGTTCTGAACTTCTTGAGCCTTACGCTTCGATTGTAGCCCCGAGCGGCTTCCTGCTGATAGTTGGCTAACTTGAGCTGAGCATCGTCTCGCTTTTCTTCGGCTAAGATAAGCTCGGTTGCAACTGCATCATTGTTGGATTCTAGATCAAAAGTTTCAGTACGCAGGGTCGGGAACCTTGATTCCAGTGGGATGACAGCCTCCATGCCGAAGGCCATTGCAAAGGGAGTTTGGCCAGTGGAGCGTCTAGGAGTAGAGCGATAGGCCCAAAGGACCCTAGGCAGTTCCTCAGCCCATTTTCCTCGTTTTGAGTCAAGCCGACGTTTGATGCCCGCGCAAACAGTTTTGTTAGTGGCTTCGGCCTGGCCGTTGCCCTGGGGATAGGATGGGGTTGAATTGAAGAATCTAATTCCGAACTCAGCACAGAGTCCAGTTAACTCTTTTCCGACGAATTGGGAGCCATTATCCGACACAATTGCATAAGGCACGCCGAACCTTGTGACGATGTTCCTCCAAACGAATCGCCGAACGTCTGTTTCAGTTGTTGTGACTAACGGCTCGGCTTCCACCCACTTTGAAAAGTAATCCATTGCAGTGATCAAAAACTTGAAGCCCCCAGGGGCAGTTGGAAGTTTGCCTACTATATCCAAGCCCCACTGAGCAAAGGGCCATGGACTAGTGATAGGTTTGAGAGATTGAGCGGGTTGCCTTGGTATGGGGGAGAAAAGTTGGCAAGGCTTGCATTTTTTGACCACTTCTTCACAATCCTTCTTCATTCCTTCCCAGAAGTATCCCTGACTGAGAGCTCTTTGACATAGGGAACGGCCGCCAGAGTGACAACCGCAGCTGCCAGAGTGGAGCTCGGTTAAAATAATTCGGACCTCGGTTGGGTGAACGACTCGGAGATATGGCCCAGTGAAGCTTTTCCTGTATAGTTGGCCGAGCTCAGAGATCCAGTAGTAGGTTGCTTTGCTGCGTACACGGTGGGCCTCCTTTTTGTCAGAGGGTAGAGTATCATCTTTGAGGAACGAGATGATTTCATCCATCCAACTTGGGCCGAGGGAAATGTTGAATACTTCTTCCGATACTTCAAAGCTTGGCTGGTGAATCTCGCCGAGGCTGATGTGTCGGTATTCAGATGCTTTGCTTGCCGAGGCCAAACTTGCAAGAGCATCGGCATGAGCGTTGTTCTCTCTATTGATCTGTTCGATTTGGAATCCTTTGAACCCTCGGATTAGCTCTAGAGCGGTAGCTTGATACTTAATCATTCTTTGGTCCCGAGCTTCATAATCACCTGTTACTTGATTGACGATCAGCTGAGAGTCGCAGAACACTTGTAGGTCTTCAACTTGTAAACTTGCAGCGGCTCGGAGACCAGCAAGCAGAGCTTCATATTCGGCTTCGTTGTTTGTGGCTTGGAAGTTGATTGTGATAGCACTTTCATGAAGGACGCCACAAGGGCTTACAAGAACAACCCCTGCACCCGAGCCGTTGCTGTTTGATGCACCGTCAACGTGCAACTTCCAAATGTCTCCGCTAAATAAGTTCCAAACTTTCCGAGCCTCTTGTTGTTCTAGCATCCCATAATTAGGCTTGACCAATGTTTCCTCGTCCGGGCTTCTAGGGGTGAATTCAGCAATAAAGTCTGCCAATACTTATGCCTTGATTGCAGTTCGAGGCTCAAAGTGGATATCAAAGTTTGCTAATTCCACCGCCCATTGAGATACTTTGCTTGATAGATCAGCCTTCCTTAAGAGATTTTTAAGTGAAAACTCCGTGAGAACTATGATGGGGTGCTCTTGAAAATAAGGGAGCAATTTCCGAGCTGCTGTAACCAATGCTAGAAGAAGCTTCTCCAATGGGAGATATCTAGTCTGTGCTGGAGCAAGGTTCGGCTTGAAAAGTAGATAGGTTGGTCCTCAAGGCCTTCCCGTCGGACAAGTGCCGAACTCACGGCATGTGGAGAGACAGCTAAATAGAGATGGAGAGTTTCAAAAGCTACTGATTTGACAAGAAGAGGAGCCGAACAAAGATAGGATTTCAGCTTGGTGAGGGTTGCATCACAATCTTCCGTCCACTTGAAACTTCGTTGGCTTTGCTTCTTGAGAGTTTGGAAGAAGACATGGCATTTATCCGACGAGCGGCTAATAAACCTGTTGAGAGCCGCTGCCATCCCAGTTAGCTTCTGAATTTCCCGAGGAGTTGATGGAGGTTTCAATTGCTGAATAACTGAGATCTGGTTCGGATCTGCTTCGATACCACGACGAGTAACCAAATAGCTGAGGAACTTCCCGGAGCTAACTCCAAAGGCGCATTTGTCGGCGTTAAGCCATAGCTTGTGCTTCTTCAATATTGCAAAGACCTCGGCAAGATGAGAGAGGTGATTCTCGGCCTTGAGACTTTTCACCACCATATCGTCAATATAAGCCTCCATGATTTCTCCGATGAGAATTCCGAACAACAGGTATACCATTCTTTGGAATGTGGCACCCGCATTCTTAAGGCCGAACGGCATAACCAGGTAGCAGAAGAGGCCTCTGGGTGTGATGAATGCCGTCTTTTCCATATCGTCGGGATCCATGGCTATTTGGTGGTAGCCTCGGTAAGCATCCAAGAAACTCAGCCGAGCATGACCCGCCGTTGCGTCTACCAATTGATCAATTTTTGGAAAGGGAAGACAGTCTTTCGAACAAGGATCATTCAAGTTGGTGTAGTCCACGCAAACTCTCTATTTTCCATTCTTCTTTTTCACCACCACAGGGCTCGCGAGCCAAGTGGGGTATTGTACTTCTTTGATGGCGCCAGCCTCGAGGAGTTTGCCAACTTCTTCATTAACTGCGTCGGCGTGAATGTTGGCCGACCGCCGAGGCTTCTGAATCACAGGCTTTGCTGATTTTGAAACTTTGAGGGAGTGCTGGATGAGCTTTGGGTCAATGCCTGGCATTTCGTACGGCGTCCATGCAAAAACTTCGATGTTGCTTTTGAGGAACTACAAGGTTTCTTCACTCTCGGCTTGGGATAGACCAGCGCCGAGCATGAAATAACGTGATGCATCCTCGTTAAGTGGGAATTTGATAAGATCCTCAATTGATTTCTCTTCAGGAAGAGATCCGACGTCTTCGAGAACTGGTTTATCAGGGACTTCAACCCAATGTACCATTTTGGAGCTTGATGACTTTCCAATGGCCGAGACGTAACACTGTCTGGCTTGTAACTGATCTCCAAATAGGTCTTCTTGTTTGCCGTTAGCGCCGATGTACCTGACCACTTGATGGTAGGTTGAGGCGACGGCCTTGATTGAATGGAGCCAATTTCGTCCAAGGATTGCATTGTATGGGCTTGGTGCATCTACAACGACGAATTCTTGATTAGAAGCAACCGAGCCCGTAACGACAGGGAGGGTAATCCTTCCGAGAGGCCAAACTGGAGTGCCACTGAAACCAATTAAAGGGACTTCTGCTGGTAATAGGCACGACTGTGGAATTTTGAGCTCGTTGAAGAGAGATAAATACATCACTTCTGCCGAGCTTCCTTGATCAATAAGCACCCTTTTGACCGAGTGAGTTGAGATTTGGAGTGTGACCACCAGAGCGTCGCAATGGGGGGTTTGTATACGTTGAAGATCTTGCTCAGTGAAGGAGATTGACCAGGGACGCTCGAACGTTTTGACTCTTTTTGGAGCACGATCGATGGAAAAAACTTGGGTGATATTCTCAGCTTTGACAAGCTCTTGACGAAGCTGTTTTACTGTCTCCTTTGTTGTTGACCCATGAATAACGTTGATTACTCCGACTGGTCGTGGGATAAGGTTTTGTCCACCAGCGTTCGGCTGTCTCCTCAGCGTCTTTGTCCAATCGATATGATCATCGAGAAGTCCTTGTGCCGCTAGATTTTCCAAAAGTGCCTTATAGGGAGCGCAAGCCGTGGTGTAATGCCCGAGCTCATTATGGTACGAGCATCTCTTCCGATTGTTGTTATTGCCTTCTTCTGTGTTCAATTTGGGAGGGTTCGGCCAAACAAAGAATGGTTCCCTCTCTATTGTACGGAGGAGGAAATAAATTGGCTCTTTGAAAACTGTGGTTTCAGCTATATAGTCATGAGCTTTCGGCCCCTTTTTGTCTGCCACCTTGACTGTGTTGACTTGTTTCTTCGGCTGGACAGCGACCACAGGCTTCAATGGTGCGATTTGGGGCGTAGGGACATGAAGGCTTTGAGGTACGATTGAGTTTTGTCCTCCTTAGAGTTCTCGCTCGGCGAGGAACTCTTCGTAGGAGTAGAACTGTTCTACCGTCCTCATTAGCTCGTTCATTCCATGAGGCGCCCTTATTGCCAGCTCATCCAAGATCTTGCTTCCAGTTTCCAAACCATTCTTAAAATTCCTTGCCGCCCAGTATTGATCAACACCGGGTATCTCGTTAAACAACTGCCAGTAACGTTTGTGGGCATGCGTGCCCCATTTTCGGAATTTCCGGATTCCGAGACGCGAGGTGCCCGGGTCGAGGGAGCGCGAGCGGGGAGGCAAGCGCTCGCAAAAATACAGAGTCGCCACTTGGGTTTTGAAGGTCCGACACCCAAGGAACCGTATTTCGAAGCACTTGCCGCGCTGTTTGATTCGAAAAAGTTAAGGAACCAGTCCGTCATAACCATATCTGGGTTCGGGAGCCAGGTTACGAGAGGGGAAGGGTTTTATGGCACCCCTCTCGCCCAATCCGGAGATCGGTCTCTACTTAGGCATTTGCGAAAATGTTTGTTTTGCGATTCCGTTTCATTTAATCAATTTTTAGCCAATTAGGGCGGGGGAACAGTTAATCGGGGGTTAAAACTGTAACAGTTTGCAGGATGTGATAAAATATGGCATGGATTAGTAAGATGACAGGTAATAAATGGAACGAAGTTCAAAACATCGATCATACATCAAGACAGCGCTGTGTATGATTTTGGCACGAAGAAACAGCCAGCTTGCATGCGTGAGTTCATCCGCATGCAAGCAAACCGTCGCGCGACATATCCATACCCTCGCGCGAGTGTTCATGTTTCACCAATGGTTTGAATTTCATTCCCTTCTGGGCTCTGGAAGGACCAGTGCTCACCCAGGTGCAAACCAAGCAGTTTATGGGTACTTGAAAGTAAACAATATTACAACCAACAGATAGAAATATTATGAAAAAGCAACCCCTAAACAGTGGGGGTGTCTAAACAAAGGCCAAGGCCAAGCTGCTCATGCAAGGGCATTCCCTGGGAGAGAGAGACCATCGCGCGACAGTGTGAGACAGCCGCGCGATTGTTCTGACTGAACTTCCAGGAATTGCTTTGCATACTTGGGGCTCTGAGACATGTTCAGGAGCATCCCAAAAGCATTCCAAACCAAGAGGTGTTATAAACTAAGCCTAGCAATGATTTTCAACATGCAAAATAGCAAAGCAGTGAGCCAAATCTCCTTTAAAGACTTTTAACAGACTATAAGCACAATAATAAACTTAAATACCAGGGTCCCTTCCCCACGTGGTCCATTCTCACGCAGACAGAATCGTCGCGCGAGCATCTGGGACCATCGCGCGAGGGTTTCCCTGCTAGTGGCTCTTGAAACTCTGCCAGCTTTAGGGCCAGAACTGGTATTAATTACCAGCCTTGACCCTGCCAGCCCCCCTCAGGGGTTCGAACAGTGAACAGAAAGATATTATACCTTTGCCTTGAGTGCCTTGGAAATGGCTTGAATGATGAGATGGTGAGATTTGGAGGGTGATTATGTGGGTTTGAGTTGTGTGAAGTATTTGTGCTTGAGCTCTCCTTCTTCTTTCTCAAAGAGGGTTTTTTTTGTAACCCTTTGCAAGGAAGCATAAGGGTGGTATTTATAGGAGAAGGGGGTTAGTGGATGGCTAACCAAGCCCTTGTAACCAGCCAGCAATGTTGGTTACAAATGCTTGGTGGAGGAATGGGTGGCAAGGTTGATGGGAGAATGGGGGGTGAGGTGGTGCAAGGGGAGCCCCCCCAGGACGCTGTTCAGCCGAGAAAACGGGGTCACATGGGTCTGTAGCCCCCTGACCAACACGCAATCTGGGTGAAAATGACAGGTGTTGACCATCGCGCGATGAAGTGAGACCATCGCGCGAGGGTTCAGCCAACCCCGCGAGGGTCAATGGTCAAAGCTTTGACTTTGACCACCACCTGGCAAATGAACCATCGCGCGAGGGTTCCAGAATGTCGCGCGACATTCAAACCCAAGGTTCAGGTTCTGATTTTAAGGTTTTAAGGCTAAGGATGGGTTCCTCACATACCAAACTCAAGCCATTCCAAGTTCTCGGGACTGTTTCGACCTGACTCATCATCGGGGAATCAAGGAACCGAAGAACAAAGTAAAACGATCGGGAAGTCAGATTGGGGTGTCTACAGTAGTCCCTCTTTGACGGCACGCGGAGCACCATTGACTGGTACGGGTAACGTCAAAGATTTCTAGACACCCATCCAATCCACCCAAAAGCCGATTTAAACGAAAAGGGCTAGCAAGTATATACAAATACCGTGCACCAACGGATCGGGGAGCAGATTGATTGCTGATCCGAAAATTGGACGGATGGATCGTCGCTGATTGATAATTGGACGGATGGATCGTCGCTGATTGAAAGTTGGACGGATGGATCGTCGCTGATTGAAAGTTTGGACGGATGGATCGTCGCTGATTGAAAGTTGGACGGATGGATCGTCGCTGATTGATAATTGGACGGATGGATCGTCGCTGATTGATAATTGGACGGATGGATCGTCGCTGATTGATAATTGGACGGATGGATCGTCGCTGATTGAAAGTTGGACGGATGGATCGTCGCTGATTGATAGTTGGACGGATGGATCGTCGCTGATTGATAATTGGACGGATGGATCGTCGCTGATTGATAATTGGACGGATGGATCGTCGCTGATTGATAATTGGACGGATGGATCGTCGCTGATTGATAATTGGACGGATGGATCGTCGCTGATTGAAAGTTGGACGGATGGATCGTCGCTGATTGATAGTTGGACGGATGGATCGTCGCTGATTGATAATTGGACGGATGGATCGTCGCTGATTGATAATTGGACGGATGGATCGTCGCTGATTGATAATTGGACGGATGGATCGTCGCTGATTGAAAGTTGGATGGATGGATCGTCGCTGATTGATAGTTGGACGGATGGATCGTCGTCGATTGAAAGTTGGACGGATGGATCGTCGCTGATTGATAGTTGGACGGATGGATCGTCGCTGATTGATAATTGGACGGATGGATCGTCGCTGATTGATAATTGGACGGATGGATCGTCGCTGATTGATAATTGGACGGATGGATCGTCGCTGGGGATATATAAACGCGTGTCGGGTTTAAAAGACACTGACTCACAATAAACTTCGAAATTGTTGCAGCGCCTAAGTGAGAACCCATGGGCTCTTAAGGGTGAATGAGCATGATTGGGCCTATCCAGAAGTTGCATTGGGCCAGGAGGCCCAACCAAACCATCGCGCGACATATTCAGACCATCGCGCGAGGGTTCTTTGTTCAAGTCCGGATCTGTTAAGAGCCCAGACCCGGCCCGGACCTGCCTTCTTCCATACAACCGACGGGGACGTTCGAAAACCGCTCACAGCAGTTTCGAACTCCCTCCAATACTATTCTCTCCCAAACTCCTCCTCTCCAAACCTTGATTTCGTCCCAAAACCAAGCAAACCCACGTGCGTATCATCGTCCATGGCTGATCACGACGTTACTCGGGGCAGTGGGGAAGTAGTCGATCGTCCGGAGGACGAGGGAAGACCCATTGTGGTCGAAACAGAGGATCAGCCGGCAACGGGGGTTGTTGTAGACACTAGTGCAGAGGTAACGGGCGGCGGTGATGGCGTACAGAGCCACGAGCAGGAGGCGGTTGGCGGCGAGAATCGTCGCGCGACGCAGTCAGACCGTCGCGCGATGGTTGAGATCGGGGCCGTGAATTCTGGGGTCGTGCAATTGGACCCGAGCGAGGCCGTGAGTGGTTCGGTGGTGGTTGGCGGCAGTTCCGAGGGTGTAGGCAGTGGAGGTACCGAGGATGGTGGTGCCGAGCCAAGCGAGACTCCGCCGAGGGATCCGGCGAAGGGTAAGGGCGTAGCGGCCGAGGAGGAGGAAGCCACGGAGGTTCCTGAGGAGGAGGTACTGTTTCGGCCGGGGGCCACGTCATCAGGCCACAGGCCGATCACAAGACAGGATCTTGCAGAGTTCCTGAGTGACGAGAGGCTAGCCCGGCTGCTTGAGGAGGATCCCATGATTGGGGCCGCCGTTTTGGAGGCTCGAGAGGAGCGAGAGCGGGAGATAGCCGCTTCAGAGGCTACGGCGAGGGCCGAGAGGGCGAGAGCCGGTGAAGAGGAGGTTTTGAGGGACGCGGAGGCTGAGGAGCGGGTTGGAGCGAGGGGGGAGGGACCCAGAGTGACCGCGGTGTCGGAGGCAGAGAGCTCGACTCGTGCTCCGTTTTCAGCAGAGGGGTACAGGTCACCGACTCCACACCTGTTTGTGCCATCAGGTTTTGCGGCATACAAGCCACGGCAAGCGGAGTACGACCCCGAGCTCGTTCTGAGAGATCCCGATACCCACATTTCTAGCAGCTGGGCTGAGGTAAATTTCTGACAATCCCTCATTTACTTTTGTGATAGTCATTTCAATACAATGCATGTGCTCGAAAACTGAGAAACATAGCGCAACCCTTTGAAGTAGATAAGAATAGTGAGACTATAGCTTTACGTCGAACGCCATGCGTGAAACATAATAACTTGAACCAACCATCCACTTGCCAAGTTGTATTGATTACCTAGGACTTGAGAATGAAAGCTTTGCATGCTGATATATCCTCTGTTGCTTGTTTCCGTGTCTAATGCAGGAGAGAGCGAGACAGAGGGACATCCGGGGTTTCGGGGGCGCTTGCAGCTCCTTGGCGTTTGTCACGTCCTCGATTTTACACATAATTATAAATGATTTACATAATAAAAATACTCACAAATATCCGTACGGTACCCAAAAGATCACTGTGTTCTCATTTCCTTAGTTAAGCTTCCAAATTCACAAAGTTTCCAAAATATTACAATATAGGCTCAACGGCCCCAAATCAACATAAGTATCAAATGTCGAAAGAGGATTAAGGGTTACAATATTCCAAATCAAAAGAATTACAATTTAAGTTACGAATACATCTTTCAAAATAAATTTACAAAGATGAATAAGTAACTCCTTCGGTTAGCTTTCAAAAATAATGACCACACTCCAAGCACGCCAAGCAATGCAAGCTAGGGTTCCGGGTTAGCACCTGAAAATAATATAAGGCTTGAGCTACACTAGCCCAGTAGAAAAGTCTACGCAAACTCTATATGCAAATGAGCGAGACGAATGAACAAATGATAAAAGATCACAAGACAACGGAGGAAGCACAACTTTCATGAACAAGTGTCCCAAAATCTCCAAATTTTCTTTTATTCAACCCATAAATCATATCCGTTCAAATCGTGTCTCAACATGTCGTGTCATTTATGTGTCTGAGCCGAAGCTCCTGCCGGGCTAATTTTGGGACCCCGATATCCCCTGCCAAGCACCCACCTTGAAGGTTAGGCCTTGAAAAAAAAATATTTTGAGCATTAGCTCCTGCCAGGCTAATTATGGGACCCTGATATCCCCTGCCAGGCACCCACCCGTCGATGGGCCCTGAATGTTCGCGCGTCATTTGCAAGTTCAAGTGTATCGTTCGTAAAACATTGCGCAATTCGAAGCTCATCCTTAACATTTCAACAAAAGAATTTACATTTTCGGACAAAACCAAGTTGGATGTCTCAGTGATCATGGTACCATGCATTTACCCAAGCCATCATCATATATAATAAACAAATCATTGTAGCCCCTGGAAAGGCATTTAGGCTTGGAAAAGAAAAGTGGAACGGTACAGGAGAAGTTTTGCTTTTCACTGGTGGTCTACCGGTAGGGAACATGGAGCTACCGGTAGGAATTGTAAACAGTGGGTGCAAGTTTCAGCTGGTAAGAGTTCTACCGGTAGAGATAAAAATACTACCGGTAGGTGGGAAAAAAATTAACAATCCTACCGGTAGGGAATAAGTCCTACCGGTACAAATGCAAAACAGAAAGGCCACCATTTTTGCACGAGGAAAAATCTGAGACAGGCTACCGGTAGGAGAAAAGTTCTACCGGTAGGAAGCTAATTTTTCTAGCAACACAACAGCGTTCTACCGGTATAACGGACGGGCCTACCGGTAGGAATCCAGAATTTGACGATTTTTCATCAGATAACAGATTTTGATCCAGACCAAACAACAATCAATATCAGCTCAAACAAAGCATGGAAATACTCAAACAAGACATAAGAGAACCCAAATAACATATAAAGAGAGGTAGAATTTCCTACCTCAAGTATCCAAACCGAAATCAAGAAGATTGTGCAAACCCTAACTTCCGGAGTCCAAATCAAGCAACAATACACCAAACCGGGCTCTATTTAGCGCAATACGAGCCCAAATACGCAAATTGATGATGGAGTTGAGAGTGATTGTTGTGGGTTTTGAGTGATTGGATGAGTTTTTGAGAGACTTGGAGGAAAAATGGAGAGAGAGCCGAGAGATGAAAATGGAAAAAGAAGAAAAATATTTCTCCTGGTATACACGGCACACACATGCACTAATCACACGAACACCCATGGCTTTTAACTTCTCACACTTTGACCCCCAACTTTAATATTCTCAATAATCCAACACTTATTCATTTATAAATTATTAAAACATATAACGGAAATTTACGGGTCTTTACATCCTACCCTCCTTAAAGAAAATTTCGTCCTCGAAATTCAAATAAACGTGCTCACTAAGTCATGCACCACTTATACATGCAATGTCTCAATCACCAATATTATGCAACATGTTAAACATTAAAATACTTCAATCTCGGATACTCACGTCGGTATTTATGCCTGAAACAAGTGCGGATACTTCTCTCTAACCTCATCTTCTCGCTCCCAAGTTTGATCCTCGCTACCCTGACTTCTCCATAAGACTCGTACTAACGGTATCGTCTTACCCCTCAACACTTGATCGCGCGAATCTAGGATACGGACCGGTTCTTCCCCATAAGACGCATCGGCCTCTAACTCGAGTTCGGACCATTCCAACACATGCGACGGATCCGGTTCGTACTTCCTCAACATAGACACGTGAAACACATCATGAACACCCGATAGCCTTGGTGGCAAAGCCAAACGATACGCAACCTCCCCAATTTTCTCAATGATGTCGAACGGCCCGATATAACGCGGCGATAGCTTCCCCTTTTTCCCAAAACGAGACAAACCTCTACGCGGCGATACTTTAAGGAATACGTGATCCCCTTCTTCAAAAGACAACGGGCGACGACGACGATCGGCATAATTCTTTTGTCGGCTTTGCGCGGTTAACAATCTTTGGCGAATCACCTTCACTTGTTCGGTCGTTCTCTCTTGAGCTTCCTTAAGGCGTTGACGAATTACTTTCAAGCTCTCGGAGGTCTCCTTAATCATGTCCGGTCCTACAAACGTAGCCTCTCCCAATTCGGTCCAACACACAGGCGATCGACACGGTCTTCCATACAAAGCCTCATACGGTGCCATTTCGATACTAGATTGATAGCTATTGTTGTACGCGAACTCAACTAATGGCAAGTGGTCCTCCCAACTACCCCGGAAATCCATCACACAAGCCCGAAGCATGTCTTCCAAAATCTGAATCGTTCTCTCGGATTGCCCATCGATTTGAGGATGATACGCGGTACTAAATAGAAGATTAGTGCCCAAAGCAGCTTGTAAACTCTGCCAAAAACGTGCGGTAAATCTCGGATCTCGATCGGACACGATGGACACGGGAATCCCATGAAGTCGAATGATCTCTCGAATATACAAATGGCTAAGCGCATCCACGGAATCGGTGACCTGAATGGGTAGGAAATGAGCGGTTTTAGTCAAACGGTCCACAACTACCCAAATAGCATCATGCCCCCTTGGCGATCTCGGTAAACCCGTAACGAAATCCATGGTCACATGCTCCCACTTCCACTCGGCCACTGGTAATGGTTGCAATTCCCCCGCGGGTCGTTGATGTTCGGCTTTCACTTGTTGGCACGTGAGACACTTGGACACGAAAATCACAACGTCCCTCTTCATTCCGGACCACCAAAATTGTCTACGCAAATCATGATACATTTTCGTTCCTCCCGGGTGAACGGCTAACGGAGAATGATGAAACTCTCGTAAGATTTCTTCCCGACACGAAATGGGTACGAACAACTTTCCTTGATAGCGCAAGCTTCGGTCGGCGTGAATCATCCACCCTTCTTGAGCGTTTCCACTAAGGAATCTAGTACGGAGTTCCTCTGCTTCCTCATCATGTTGCTGGGCCTCAATCACTCTCGTCGATAAAGTCGATTGTACCGTCAAGTTGCATAACGTGACCCCTTCCCGAACTCCCTCAAAGTGCATGGCGTAGGAGCCCAAGTCGTTCATTGCTTTCCACTCATGAATCGCTAGGCTCGCTAGATGTGTCGGTTTTCTACTCAATGCGTCAGCCACAACGTTCGCTTTCCCCGGGTGGTATTGTAATTCAAAGTCATAATCCTCCAAATGCTCCATCCAACGGCGTTGACGAAGGTTAAGTTCCTTTTGAGAGAATAAATATTTCAAACTTTTATGATCGGAAAAGACTTCAAACTTCTCACCATACAAGTAATGACGCCAACTTTTCAAAGCAAATACGACGGCTGCAAGTTCTAGATCGTGTGTCGGGTAATTCCGCTCATGTGTTTTCAACTGTCGTGACCCATACGCTACCACTCGTCCCGCCGGCATCAACACGCATCCCAACCCTTCCTTAGACGCGTCACAATACACAGAGTAGCCAACTCCACGGTCGGGCACAATCAAAACCGGCGCGGTAGTCAATCGCTTCTTTAACTCCTCAAAGGCTGTCTCACACGAGTCACTCCAAACGAATCGGGTCCCCTTACGTGTCAATCTAGTCAGTGGTGCCGCTAAACGAGAGAAGTCTAAAACGAAACGGCGGTAGTACCCAGCCAAACCCAAGAAGCTTCGAATCTCGAATACGTTCTTTGGTCGCTGCCAATTCATAATCGACTCTATCTTTCCGGGATCAACAGACACTCCACCCTTCGAAACCACGTGGCCTAAGAATTTAACTTCGGATAACCAAAACTCACACTTACTAAGTTTAGCGTATAGCTGGTGCTCTCTCAAAAGTTCAAGAACGATGGTGAGATGGGCTTGGTGTTCCTCCTCCGTAGGCGAATAGATCAAAATATCGTCCACAAAGACGACGACGAAGCGATCAAGATAAGCACGGAAAATACGATTCATCAAGTCCATGAATGTAGCTGGAGCGTTTGTTAGTCTGAAAGGCATAACAACGAACTCATAGTGGCCATAACGAGTGCGGAAAGCGGTTTTAGGGATGTCCTCTCTACGAACCCTCAATTGGTGATAACCGGACCTTAAGTCGATTTTAGAAAAACAAGTGGCACCCCGTAGTTGATCAAACAAATCATCGATTCTAGGCATAGGATACTTGTTCTTAATGGTGACTCAGTTTAGCTTACGGTAGTCAATACACAAACGGAGTGAACCATCCTTCTTTTGCGCAAAAAGAGCCGGTGCTCCCCACGGAGACGTACTTGGACGAATGAATCCTAGGTTCTCCAGTTCTTGTAACTGAGTCTTTAGCTCTCTCAATTCGGCGGGTGCGAAACGATACGGAGGTACGGAGATAGGAGCGGTACCGGGAAGTAGATCAATGGTGAACTCAATCTCTCGCTTGGGAGGTAAACCAGGTAACTCTTCCGGGAATACATCCGGAAAGTCGCAAACCACTAAGGGTAACTCCCCACGCATGAAGGCATCCTCATCTAACGTCAAACTCGCCAACAATGAATAAACCGACCCTAGCTCACGAGGCCCACATAAATAAGGTTCCAATGGTTCTCGACGCTCCCCAAAGAATTCAAAACAAGGACCTTCGGGTGGACAAATACGAACTCGACGCTTAAAACAATCGATGGTAGCATGAAATTTGGATAGCCAATCCATTCCCAAGATAAGATCAAACCCCGACATTCCTAAAACGATGAAGTCGAACATGAAACGACAATCACGGATAACCAACTCACAATCACGACAAATACGGTCAAGAGGTGTTCTACCCCCTAGAGGTGTTTCGACAAACAAAGGAGGACTAATAGTTTCCGATTCCAATTCCAAAGTACACACAAATGATGCAGCAATGAAAGAATGCGATGCTCCAGAATCAAAGAGTACTTTAGCAAATGAGTTGAACAAAAGAAAAGTACCCCTCACAACAGAAGTTTCCGGAGCCTGAGAAGTGGTAGGTGGGATAGCAGAAGTGATGTTGAAAACTCGCCCCTGGGTACCCTGACCCTGCACAAAACCCCCTCTCTGACCAGAACCCTGAGCAGGCGCGGAAGAACTCGCTCCCTTGTCAACCCCGGAACTCTGAGCTGACGTAGTCTGACGAAAGTAAGGCTGCTGCTGCCTCTGAGTACCCCTAAACGGCTGGCCCACATTACGCCCCGTTCCCGGCTGCTGCACAGAACCTGACTCACTGCGCGCTCCCGACCCTTGAGGACAACTCCTTGCGAAATGATCCGTTTTACCACAAATATAACAAGTTTCCCCGAGGCGTGGACACTGAGCACGAACGTGTCCAGGTTGATTACACTTAAAACACACAGGCAAAGGCTTAGACAGAACACCCCGAGCCCCCAAAGAAGAAGGCGGCCTAAAGTTCGACGAACTACCCTGCGGTGTCTGAGATGGTTCCCTTGCCCTTTTCCTCCCTTGGCTTCCAAAGCTCCCCGATGAAGAACTCGTGTTCACGGTTGGTTGTCGTGGTTCCCAAACCCCTCTATTACGTAGCGCCTCTTTCGGTATCTCAATGCTCCTCGCACATTCAACTACCTCGGCGTATTTTGTCTTGCGTTGTACCATTACCATCCTCCTTACGGTGTTGTGCAGTCCTTTCTCAAAGCGTCTACATTTCCTCTCTTCCGTCGCCACCAACTCTGGCGCAAAGCGAGATAAAGATTGGAATTTTTGTGCGTACTCCGACACGGTCATGCTTCCTTGCTCTAACTTTTCGAATTGGTCCCTCAATTGCTCACGGCTAGTTTCTGGAAAATACCGCTCCTCAAATAACGCCTCAAATTCAGCCCATGTCAAATTCTCAATGTCTGGCTCATCTACTTGAGCCGCGGTCCTTGCCGCTCTCCTTGCGTCTTTCTTGCTTTCAAGAACGGATTCCCACCATTCACCGGCCTCCCCAACTAGTTGCACCGCCACGATACCTACCCTAATGTTATCTTCGGTGATATTGAGAGCTCTAAAAAGCTTACGAATCTGAGCTAGCCAATGGTCCGCCACCAAAGGGTCGCTACTAGTCCCATCGAACACTGGAGGGTTTCTACGGCTAAACTCTCGCATCGCCACGATAGCTCGATCCTCAACATTCTCCCTAGGTGCTTGGTTTAGAAGATTTGCAGCCGTAAGTGCTGCGACGAGATCCCTAGCGAATTGGTTCTGAGCAGGAGGTACACCTGCACCTCGACCGGCCCCAGCCCCCGGGTTCCCACCTGGGTTCTCCCCATGCTGACTAACCTCGTCCTCAAGAGGTACCCCACGGCCACGACCACGGCCTCGACCACCCCGGGTTCCAGCCCCAACTCGTCTGACACGGGTCTTCGGAGGCATCTTACTACACGATATAAGAAAAGAAACCATTAACCACAACATTATCACTATGAGGTCGAAGCCCTCAACTTCCTAACACGGGTTAATAACTCTCCGACACTCTACGATAACGAAAATGCAATGCCAAGTTATCACATGAATGTTAGTCACACAAGCATGCACAAGTTATGTTAGAAGGTGCGACATTTTGAACCCATGAGACAAAACGTCTCCCCACGGTCTCTAGGTGTTCTAAACCTATGCTCTGATACCAAGTTGTCACGTCCTCGATTTTACACATAATTATAAATGATTTACATAATAAAAATACTCACAAATATCCGTACGGTACCCAAAAGATCACTGTGTTCTCATTTCCTTAGTTAAGCTTCCAAATTCACAAAGTTTCCAAAATATTACAATATAGGCTCAACGGCCCCAAATCAACATAAGTATCAAATGTCGAAAGAGGATTAAGGGTTACAATATTCCAAATCAAAAGAATTACAATTTAAGTTACGAATACATCTTTCAAAATAAATTTACAAAGATGAATAAGTAACTCCTTCGGTTAGCTTTCAAAAATAATGACCACACTCCAAGCACGCCAAGCAATGCAAGCTAGGGTTCCGGGTTAGCACCTGAAAATAATATAAGGCTTGAGCTACACTAGCCCAGTAGAAAAGTCTACGCAAACTCTATATGCAAATGAGCGAGACGAATGAACAAATGATAAAAGATCACAAGACAACGGAGGAAGCACAACTTTCATGAACAAGTGTCCCAAAATCTCCAAATTTTCTTTTATTCAACCCATAAATCATATCCGTTCAAATCGTGTCTCAACATGTCGTGTCATTTATGTGTCTGAGCCGAAGCTCCTGCCGGGCTAATTTTGGGACCCCGATATCCCCTGCCAAGCACCCACCTTGAAGGTTAGGCCTTGAAAAAAAAATATTTTGAGCATTAGCTCCTGCCAGGCTAATTATGGGACCCTGATATCCCCTGCCAGGCACCCACCCGTCGATGGGCCCTGAATGTTCGCGCGTCATTTGCAAGTTCAAGTGTATCGTTCGTAAAACATTGCGCAATTCGAAGCTCATCCTTAACATTTCAACAAAAGAATTTACATTTTCGGACAAAACCAAGTTGGATGTCTCAGTGATCATGGTACCATGCATTTACCCAAGCCATCATCATATATAATAAACAAATCATTGTAGCCCCTGGAAAGGCATTTAGGCTTGGAAAAGAAAAGTGGAACGGTACAGGAGAAGTTTTGCTTTTCACTGGTGGTCTACCGGTAGGGAACATGGAGCTACCGGTAGGAATTGTAAACAGTGGGTGCAAGTTTCAGCTGGTAAGAGTTCTACCGGTAGAGATAAAAATACTACCGGTAGGTGGGAAAAAAATTAACAATCCTACCGGTAGGGAATAAGTCCTACCGGTACAAATGCAAAACAGAAAGGCCACCATTTTTGCACGAGGAAAAATCTGAGACAGGCTACCGGTAGGAGAAAAGTTCTACCGGTAGGAAGCTAATTTTTCTAGCAACACAACAGCGTTCTACCGGTATAACGGACGGGCCTACCGGTAGGAATCCAGAATTTGACGATTTTTCATCAGATAACAGATTTTGATCCAGACCAAACAACAATCAATATCAGCTCAAACAAAGCATGGAAATACTCAAACAAGACATAAGAGAACCCAAATAACATATAAAGAGAGGTAGAATTTCCTACCTCAAGTATCCAAACCGAAATCAAGAAGATTGTGCAAACCCTAACTTCCGGAGTCCAAATCAAGCAACAATACACCAAACCGGGCTCTATTTAGCGCAATACGAGCCCAAATACGCAAATTGATGATGGAGTTGAGAGTGATTGTTGTGGGTTTTGAGTGATTGGATGAGTTTTTGAGAGACTTGGAGGAAAAATGGAGAGAGAGCCGAGAGATGAAAATGGAAAAAGAAGAAAAATATTTCTCCTGGTATACACGGCACACACATGCACTAATCACACGAACACCCATGGCTTTTAACTTCTCACACTTTGACCCCCAACTTTAATATTCTCAATAATCCAACACTTATTCATTTATAAATTATTAAAACATATAACGGAAATTTACGGGTCTTTACAGCGTTGTACCAGGGTTTGCCGGAGAGGGTGAGGCAGTTGGTGGATATGGCAGGTTTTGGGGAGTTCATACAGACCTTGACTCGGGCCAGAAATGACCATGCGGTCTTGGTTGCGCTTGCAGAGAGGTGGAGAGATTCCACCAACACTTTCCACCTACCGCTCGGGGAGATGACCGTGACGCCTGCTGACTTCGCGGCGCTTACCGGTTTGAGGGTTGGAGGTGACCCTATCCCGTTTGACTCGGGCATTCAGGAGGACGAGGCGGCCCTGGAGTGGTTCTTGGGAGAGGTGCCCAAGGTTGAGGAGGGGATGGCGAGATACGGCCAGTTCACGAGATACCTTGCAAAGGAGGTGGCGACGGAGCAGGAGGCGGAGCAGATGGCCCGGGCATACCTGTTGTACCTTTTTGGTGCTACCCTGTATCCGAACAGGCGCAGCAAGGTCCACCTATCGTACTTGCCTGCACTGAGGGATCTGAGGACGGCCTCACGTTTTGACTGGGGAGGAGCTGCGCTTGGCGCGGCCTATGGCTTCATGGGGGACTCGTCGAGGACCGAGATGAGCACAACTGGATACTGGCGGATTTGGGAGGTATGATCATAATTTAGTAAAGCACATTTCCAATATGCACTTATCCTTTTGAATACGTAAACTGCTTAAATATACTCCTGCATTGTACTAATGATTTGAACCTTGACAACTGTGCAGCTCTGGGCCTACGAAGTTCTGAACATGTGCCGTCCAGTGACAAAGAGCCTGGACTTGGGGATCCTTCCACGTGCTCATATCTGGAGCAAGAAGAACATGGGAGAGAAAAGAGGGCGAGGCGACCTGAACGGCTTCAGGGTGTACCTAGACGAGCTCCGACCCTCACAGGTATGTCACAACTTCACCAATCTTAAATAAGCGTCCCGTTTATTGCTTTAATGCTGTCGCTGACCGACATTTGCGTTGCTTGCTTGCACAGGTAGAGTGGGATCCTTGGAAAGTGGCCGAGTCAGAGCCTGAGTACTTGGCCAGGAGCAGGGTCGTGACGGCGAGCAGAGTGCTGCTGGAGTCAGCCTTTGGTTGGCAGTGGTACTTGGGTGACCGAGTGACACGCCAGTCGCTTGGCCACGCAGGGTTCCAAGTGCCCGGACCGCTTCCACCACGGGCCTCACACACAGGGGAGTACACGCTGGCCGAGCTAGAGGTCTTCACACGGCCCGACACTGACTTGACGCGCTACCTGCGTCCCGGCATGGACTATGCAGTTTACCAGAGAGAGCGCTTGGCGGGGCTGTTGAGAGTGCGAGAGTTCAGGGAGGTCCGGAGTCAGGCCCGGGGAGCTGCTGAGGAGAGGAGGGCCGTCGCTGCGAGGCAGAGCAGTGGCGAGAGTCGCACGAGGCGAGGTCCGAGTGGACCTGTGAGAGGTGGGCCACCAGAGTTGACATGGCGTATAGCCGTGGTGGATTCTCAGGGCAATCCGGCCGAGATACACCTAGTTCCTGCCAGAGTTGAGCCAGCACCCGTCACTGTGTCGGTAAGGCATTGTACCCTTCATTATTGTACTTCCAATAAAGCCTTGAAACATTGCTCTTTTACTTATGCCCAAATTATTCTTGCAGGTGCCCAGTGAGTGGGCAAACGAGGCCGTTCGGCGCATGCTTGCAATGGAGAACGTGATAAGGCGGGCGGCGAGTGGCCTGCCTTTAGACTTGCGCTATCCATCACCGGCAGCTCAAAGATCTTAGGTATATACCCTTCAGAGAAACGATACATTCCTGCATTCGATACTTGACATATGCATGCTTTGCTCGATACATAGTGTACTTTAATTGCCGTCAACTTTGAAATAGATTGTACCTGCTTGCAAACATACAACATATAGAATGTATACTAAATGTGCAAAATTTTCATAATGCAGACACAGGGACGGGCGGCTCCTAGGAGGAAGAGCGCGAGAGAGCCTCCGCAGAAGAAGCTGGCAAGCAGGACTCCCGCTCCTCCACCTACCACCAGACCACAGACGCGGGGCGTACAGCCACCCGTCGCGAGTGAGGAGGCGGCCCGAGAGGCTGTGGCGCGCGCAGAGGAGAGGTATCAATTGAAGATGCGCCAGAGGCCCTCGCAAGATGAGCCGGTCCGCAAGAAGCGGCTGATCCTGCCCGAGGATTCCGAGGAAGAAGAGGAAGAGGAAGGAGAAGAAGAAGAGGAGGACGAGGAGGCGCCTGACAGCGGTGGTTCAGACGACTCAGCCGATGACCCTGGTTTTAGACAGGATCCTAGAGAGGGAGGCGACGACGACGACGACGACGGGGATGGTGACTGGTTCGGGGAGGAATGAGGGCTACTAAGAAGCCTCACTTGCCTCTCCGCATCTTTGATTTTTGCTTTTGGGCCTGCGTGCCCGCGTAGATAGATGGAAGGCCAGAGTGCCTTAGTTGATACTTGATACATGTTTTTGGGGCCTGCGCGCCCTTTTTGATTTGATGGGTGAGTGTGCCCGAGCTGAGATGATGACTTCTGACCGACCGAAGCGCCGCATGCATAGTAGTATTCCTTGTTTCGACATGGATAGATGTGGATTAGCTATAAAATTTGCATTTTCAGTTCATTTTACTCTTCCAATGATCTTAGAATAAATAAACGCTTGCCACTAATACCACACTTGCATTGATAATGTGCCAAGACTGTTCATAATCGCACACACACGCATACACATGATTGACTCGGAGAAAAAAAACGAAAATGTACCCCCGGATACGGTTAGGATACGAGGATACGAAATATTGGACATTTAAAAGCCAAAACCCAGAATATTCTAACTTGGAGAAGAAGAACACTTTCGTGAGGCCATGTATACACAAAATGACTCAAGAGAGCCGACGGATTCGAGAAACACCTCCCGAAACACAAAACTGCCCAAAAACCTTACGAAGGACACAAAAGGGACACGAGATGGGGAAACAAGACTCTATTATGTCCCGGACTGAAACCGACACCTCCGTATAGTCACAACAGGTCACCATGACTTGTACGGCCTGAGAGAAAAGGACACGACCCTCCGGCACGAGTTTCGACCTTCCGAAACACACATTTGGCCTTGAAACGAGCCATCGAGGGTTCAAAAACCCCGTAAAACGTGATATCTCGCATCCGATGCTTGGACATGGTTGCATATGCTCATATTGACTTGTCGGAACCACAAAAGTTGCAAAAGTACCCTTGGAATGGGATGCGACCAAAATTGGACAGTAGCTGGTGAAATCTGTCAAAATGCAGACTGAACCATCGCGCGAGGGTTTGAGAATGTCGCGCGATGGATTGGATGGTTTTCTGTCGCGCGATGGATTGAGACCATCGCGCGATGGTTGGGCCGTGCCAGGCCACCTTTATTTGACCATCTTAGATATTTGGACGTCCAAGCCTTGTCATCAACCTTTAACTGTTCAGAGTACTTCAGAGAGGGGGGGGGGGCAGTGCAGAGTTGCCCTTACTTTGAAGAAGAAAACGCCACATGGCATGGATGCTTGTACTGGGGAAGGACGACACGCTTATGCATTCTGCCTACAAAGAGGCCAATATCCTGCAAATTAAAGGCATCTCTCCCACAGTTTGAAAGTCCCACAAAGAAGCAGAATGGCAAATAATCTTCCGGCCTTGATCAGCCCTTGGCTCACGGCCTTTGTTGCTGTAGATTGGCTGTCATTCCGGTTTCACGGGTTGGCCGCATTCCGTTTTCTTCGCAATGTGAGGGTCCGTCCAGAGTTTCTGAGGGCAGCCCTACAATTCTGGGACCCAGAGGTTCACGTATTCAGATTTGGGATTAACGAGCTGTGCCCAACCGTGGAGGAATTCCAAGCATACCTCCAAGGAGTTGCCTCGAGCGTGATTGTCGTGCCGCCTTATAGGAAGAGCATGCCAAAGCTGTTACAGTCAAGTCTTGATATTACTAGAGGGGCGGCTGAAAGTTTGCTAACTGGAGGGCAAATCAACATCATGCGCCTAATGGAGTGGTATGGGCCAGAAGGTGACGTAGAGAATATAGCCGCGCAGGCTCGACGTCGATTTGCCCTGGCGATCGGCGTGCTAGCTGCCTATTTACTGGTATCTCCAAATGGGCAAGTCAACCCCATGTTGGTGAGCGTCGCCGCTCAAATGGGTGCTCGGAGAAATGTGGTACCACTGGTTTTGGCAGAGACACTCATAGGTTTGGATTTGGTTTCTTCAGGCCAAACAGACGTGTTCGGCGGTAGTCCACTACTACTGCAGGTTAGCTTAATTCTCACTCAGCTCTCCTTTTTTCGGCTTTCACACATTCTGTTTTTACCTCATCTCTCAGCTAAGGCCATATCGAGGCTCCTTACTTGTCTTTTCTCTCAAGCTTTATGTGACTTCTCACTTGTTTTTCCACTCATGCAGCTCTGGTTATCTGACAAATTGGGATTGCTCACAGCACCGGAAGTAAACTGGCCTCATCTGCCCGGCCGAATGCACCAGCGGGGTATGATCTATCCGGAAATGTCTGTGAATCAATGGTGCGCATTTATGAGGGAAATGCGACCGAACGAGATCATATGGCGGCATGAAGCTTTAAACATTCCAGACATGGCGCTGAGTTCTGCAGGATTCGAGAGGGTAGTGATAGCTGGGTTGACCGCTTTCACGTTCTACATCCCCGGGCGCATCCTTCGTCAGCTAGGAATGAGCCAAGGACTCCACCGAGCTGGGATCGAAGATTTCCAAGTCCCCGCTTTCACTGCCCAGAATCTGAGAGGGTATGAGCACGACTGGGGCCTGCGGCAACTCGGAGGAGTTGACCCAGACTTCAGCACGGAACTTACGCACCGATATCAAACATGGCTAAGAAGGGAAATCACAAGCAGGCAAAACAACAATTGACTTCTGACGAATCCTGATGATCTAGAATAAACCGTGAGCCTGTTAAGGCCTCGAGCACTTTATTCTGTTTTTATGCTTTAATCTTTTTAAGACTGCTCAGCCTGTGTAATAGAAGTTATAATTTGAATAAAAATGAAAGTTCGAGAGTTTTCCCCTTTTGATCCAAGCGTTGAACCGCCGTGTGACCCAAGTATCGAGTCAACTCCTGGTAATGGGAAACCGTGGATCAAGTTGAAGGATTGTGACCGAATCTCACGGAGAGATTGCCTACGTATCCCTTTTCAGGGAATCAGGTCAACACGTAGTTCAAGCTAAGGTTCACTCGAGTATTTTAACTCTCCTTTTACGCTCTAAATTTTGCCTAGTACTGCCACCTCGGGTTTTCAGCCTAGCGAGCTTTAATTGATGCCTATTTATTTTTGCCTAAACCGCCTTCTCAGGTTTTCGGTCTAGCAGGCTTGCTCTAATTTTTGCTGGGAACCGCCCACCCTTGTGGTTTTCGGCCCAACGAGCTTCTCTCAGGGATAGTATCGTTTGAGTTGATCCAGGTTAACCAGAGAGCTGAATTCGTTGCCGTCAAGATCAATGAGCTGAGCTGCTCCCCCAGAAAGGATGGTCTTGATGATGTAAGGTCCGGAACGCTTGGGTCGAAACTTGCCACGGGGGTCAAAAACTGGTGCCCGGATCTCTTTCGTAACCATGTCCCCTTCGACCAAGTCTCTAGACTTGACTTTTTTGTTGAATGCCCGGGCAATTCTCCGCTGATACCCCTGAACATGATACAGGGCCCGAAGCCTCCTTTCATCGAAAAGCATGAGTTCAACAAATCTCCCACTGAGCCATTCAGATTCCAAGAGTTCCGATTCTACTGAGATCCTCAAAGAGGGCACCTCAAGCTCTATAGGGAGAACTGCTTCCATCCCGTAGACCAAGGAATAGGGGGTTGCCCCCGTTGATGTTCGAATCGACGTTCGGTAACCCCAAAGAGCTAAAGGCAGTTGCTCGTGCCAGTCCCTGGCGGACTCTGCAGACTTCTTGATGATTGTCTCGACATTTTTATTGGCCGCTTCAACCGCACCGTTCGTTTGGGGACGATAAACCGTTGAGTGATGGACTTGGATTTTGAATTCTTCAAAGAGCTCTAGAACCCTGCCTTTGAAATGACTCCCATTGTCTGATACGAACGCTTGCGGAACCCCATATCGGTAGATGATGTTTTTCCTGATGAAGTGAGCGACTTGAACCGCCGTTAGGCTTTTATAAGATTCGGCCTCCACCCATTTGGTAAAATAATCTATCGCCACGAGGATGAATCTATGGCCATTTGATGCAGACGGTCTAACCATGCCAATGACGTCAAGACCCCATACAGAGAAAGGCCAAGGCGAAGCCATGCCAAATAGGTTAGAGGGTGGAACATGCATTAGATTAGCATGAATTTGGCATTTGTGACATCGCCGCACATAATCTACACACTGAGATTCCATAGTAGACCAGAAATAGCCTTGGCGCAAGATTTTCCTAGCCAGCATGACGCCGCTCATATGTGGGCCACAGACCCCCTCGTGGATCTCCTCCATGATCCTAACAGCCTCGGCCCCATTGACACAGAGCTTGTGCATTCCGCAATGAGACCTCCTATATAACTTTCCCCCACAAATGATGTACTGGGCGGCTATTCTCCGCAACGCAGTCTGATCCTTCTTGGAGGCCTCAGCCGGATAGGTGCCATTCTCGACGAAGTTCCATATGTCGTGGTACCAGGGTAGGCCATCATCGACATCATCGATGGCGTTGACATATTGATAAGCAGGGCGGTCCCGTTGTTCAATTAAGACTGGGCGGAGTTTGACCCCTGAGGGTAGTTCGACCATGGAAGCCAAGGTTGCGAGGGCATCGGCAAACTGATTCTTCAAACGGGTGATGTGGGTGAAAGTCACTTTGTTAAAGCGAGGAATTAGCCCCTCTAAATCTTGATGATAAGGTTTCAACCCCTCTTCACGCACCTTCCAGTCCCCATTGGCTTGAGATACAACGAGATTGGAGTCCCCGATGACTTCGAGTCGTTCAACGCCGAGCGTGAGTGCAGCCTCCATACCCACGATACAGGCCTCATATTCAGCTTGGTTGTTTGTAACATCGAAGTTAAGCTTGAATGCAAGCGGAATATGAGAACCATCGGGGGCGATTAGCAAGACCCCGATCCCGAATCCTTTCTGATTGGCTGCCCCATCGAAGTACAGAGTCCAGACGTCCTCGACAACTGTTAGCACCTCCTCATCTGGGAACGCAAAATCCGCATCTTCCGGCCCATCCACAGGGTGATCAGCCAAAAACTCAGCGATGGCTCGCCCCTTTACCGACTTCCTCGTGACGTATTCGAGGTCGAATTCTGCCAGAAGGAGCAACCAGCGTGCTAACTTACCAGTGAGAGCCGGTTTCTCAAACAGATACTTGAGTGGATCCATCCGAGAAATCAATTTCACTGGGTAAGCCAGCATGTAGTGTCTCAACTTCTTAGAGGCCCAAACCAAAGCCCAACACGTCTTCTCCAAGGCGGTGTAGCGCTCTTCAGACCCAACCATTTTCTTACTTAAGTAATAAACGGCCTTCTCAACTCCCTGGTCGCCCTCTTGAGCTAGCAAGCATCCCATGGATGTAGAACTCACAGATAAGTATAGAATCAAAGGCTTTCCAGGCACCGGTGGCATTAAGACAGGCGGGTTTTGCAGATAGTTCTGAATGGACACGAAGGCTGCCTGACATCTGTCCGACCATACGAACGGGGTGTCCTTCTTGAGTAAACGAAACATCGGCTCGCAAGTCAGAGTTAACTTGGCGATGAATCTGCTGATGAACTGAACCTTCCCCAAAAAGCTCCGCACTCCCTTTTCGGTCTCTGGTGGCTTCATTTCAAGCACTGCTTTGATCTTGGATGGATCGACCTCAATCCCTCGCGAAGTGATCATGAAACCGAGCATCTTACCTGCTGTGACCCCGAAGGTGCATTTCTGTGGATTGAGACGCATGCGAAACTTTCGGAGCCTCTCGAAAAACTTCCTCAGTACAGGAACGTGCCCTTCCCGAGTTTTTGACTTAGCAATCATGTCGTCCACATAGACCTCAACCTCTTTGTGCATCATGTCGTGCAGAATGGTCGTAGCGGCTCTCTGGTAGGTGGGACCAGCATTTTTCAAACCAAATGGCATGACCAAGTAACAATAAGTCCCCCATTCGGTGATGAAAGTCGTCTTCTCACGGTCTTCCGGCGCCATAAGAATCTGGTTATATCCGGAGAAACCATCCATGAACGAAAGCAGGGCATGGCCTGCCGTATTATCAACCAGTACATCGATATGAGGCAGGGGAAAATCGTCCTTGGGGCTCGCCTTGTTCAAATCCCTGAAGTCCACGCACACTCGAATTTGCCCATTCTTTTTAGGAACTGGAACAATGTTGGCAACCCACGTAGGGTATTGAGAAACCATGAGAAAACCGGCGTCGATCTGCTTAGTGACCTCTTCCTTGATTCTCTGCACCCAATCTGGCCTCATCCGTCTCAACTTCTGCTTCACAGGTTTGGCATTCGGTAGCAAGGGGATTCGATGCTCCACTATCTCTGGGTCGATGCCGGGCATGTCTTGATGAGACCACGCAAAGATGTCGCTGAATTCTGAAAGCAGCTCTTTGAAATTGTGATGTTCCTCTGGAGATAAAGTGGAGCCCACCTGAACCATTCGGGGATCATTCTCGTCTTTCAAATTTATTAAGACTATTTCTTCTTTTAACGGCTGAGCATGCCTTTCGTCTTCCCTTTCGATGAGGGCACGGATTTCCTTGGGAATGTCCCCATCGAAATCTATCCCTTCATCGTCGGGGTCGACACAGTTTATATAAAGATCATTCAAGTAGTCAGAAGAGGATTCCTTCATTTCATAAGACCCTGCAGGGTCGCCAAGTACAAGGGAATCAAACTCAAAGTAAAAGCCATGGCGTGGAGGGCCAAGAGGCACAAACTCCGACTCAGAGCTAGACTTAGACTCAGAGGACTCAACAGACTCAGTGTCAGACTCTGATACATCATCAATGCAAGTAAGGCGTGGTTTGAAAATGCAATTTTTTAGACTACCCTTCGCTTCTGTGATGAGGGAGAGGGGATCCTTGAGATCGTCGGAGCCGAGCATGAACACCTCGGCCTCTTCAGCTTCCTTGGCCAAACCCACCTGGGAGAACTCATAAAATAGCTGCTCCAAGCTCCCTTGATCAAAAGACATCAGCCAATCAGTCTTCGGCCTAGGCTGGCTAAGCTTCCTTTTGAATTCCGCCCTTGCCGGTTCTTCATCACTAGAGGACCAAGTGTCATCAGCAAAAACCTCAAACCCAGGCAGCAAATCCCCAGTGACTGAATCGATAAAAGGCTCAGGCTGTCCGGTGTAGACGTCATTCCCTACTTCACGCACAAAGTAGCTGTCGGGTTCACCATAGAGAGATCGAGGTTTTCCCGTGCATTTCCTTCTTTTGGCATCCTTGGTAGAGGAAGAGTACCCCAGACCAAAGCGACCCTCGCAGGAAGGAAAGACAGGGAACTCCGGGATCCCTTGTTGGTGAACCCCAAGGCCAAGACCAGGCAGATAGGACATCCTCCTCATGATGTCTAAAGCAACAGAGCTTATGACGAAGTCCCCATCCACGTTGATAGTCAAAACCGAACCAGAAGTGTCGAAAGAGAAACCCCCGAGATCAACGTCTTCCTCGCCGTGTGCAATCCCCAGAACAGGTGTGCCGTCTTCCTTAAGCGGGCGAATGCCCGAGTCCCGGCAAATAATCAAAGTTCCAGTAGGGAGTCCCAACATAACCTTTTGGTGAAGAGTAGACGGTACTGCCATGATGTCAGATCGGTGAAGCCACGGCCTTCCCAGCAGAAGATTGAAGGTGGCGGGGATGTCGACCACATGGAACTCAACATCCATCTCAAACCCCTCAGCATCAAGTTTGAGCACGAGAGTGCCCTCGACCACGCGGCGAGTGCTGTCGTATGCCTTAACAGCCAGATTAGAAGGTGCAAAGTCTTTCTTGGCTAGTCCCAAGCGGTAAGCCACTCTCAACGGGCAAACATTGATTGCCGATCCGTTGTCGATCAAAACAGTTGGAATCCAGAGTCCCTTACACTTAACAGTGATATGCAATGGGCGATTGTGATCAACCCCTTCGATTGGTAGATCCTTGTCAGTGAAGACCACGGTGTGCTTCGAAGTAGGCGGGAGGATTATGGATATCATGGCTTCAGGCGTGACATCAGGTTGAATCTCAAGGCGAGAGAGAGTATGGCAAAACTTCTGACGATGCTCGCGGGAGGAACAGATTAGTCCCCAGAGTGATATAGCAGCAGGAATCCGCTCCAGCTGTCTCTGAATCATGTCATCATTCGGGGAGCTAGGAGGTACCTCCAACGGTGCGGACCTTGAGAACGCAGAAGGTTCGTTCCTTTTGTTAGAAGGGTTGGACGAGCTTCCAGCCTGAAGATTAGAAGGCTGAAAAATTCGTCCACTCCTCGTAACATTGTGAACGTTCTCTAAAGAGGGTATCGCTTGAAGGTCTTGACGGTCATCCCAAAGATCAGCAGGGACTTCCCCCAACTTACGTTTTCCTTTGTCAGAAGGCAGTGGGGCTTCAGGTGCTTCCATGCCTAGATCGAGGTCTTGAGCTAAATCATTCCACAGCAGCGACTCCCAGAAATCTGGCTCCTTAACAGCTACAGCCTCCCCAACAGGCTCCGTGTTAGCAATAAACGGGACATCCCAGAGTCCCCCATCGGCAAGAGAGCGGTTGACAGTCCAAACCTCGGACCCAACCTGGATATTAACCACATCATCAACATCCCAGAGATCTGCTGGCGGAACAAGGTCCGTAACCATGATGCTGTGATCTTCCTCAGTCGGATAAGTCGGCGCGGGGCGCGAGAGTTCCTCGCTAACGATGTAGAATGTAGGATCGTACTCAGTGTTGGTTACAGAGCCTACCAGTCTGTCAAGAGTAGAAGGGAGAAAGCATTCCCCCAAGACGCGAGTTTCCTCCTGAACAAGACCCTCTTCTATGAATTGAATCTCGTGATCGGGCAGAGCATATCCTTGAGGAGGATTGAGATCGAACTCCAATGGAAACTGCCACGCGGGCTCGGGATCCCAATAGTACTCCTCCTCGGGCAGAACGGGCTCAGGCTGTTGAAAGAGCATGTTCAAAGAGAATCCATCCAAAGGGTCAAGCATGCCTGCCTCATAATTAGCCATCCAGGCGTCATACCAAGCATGGTTAAACGGGACATATTCGGGGTTCTGAGGGAAACCGTCTAACTCTAGTTCCGTCCATTCATTGATTATGGGGGCCGCATAATCATTATTATCGGCGATAGCCCATCCTACCGCTTGCATATCGATCTGTTGTTCTGGTAGAAGAGGGATGGCAGACCTAAAGCGGCTTATCAAATTCGGAGAGGAGTTTGGATCCGTCACATCAAAATACGGGCTGTCCAAGGAAGAAGCAGAGTTGAGCTGCACGGCCGGAATGGACTGGTGAAACAGCTCGCTGATGGAGGCGTTGAACACAAACACTCCATTCCGCAAGCGTGCGAAAGGCACATCGGGATTGGACGACTGTCCTTCTTCAAGATGGATGTAGGAAATCTCGGCTTCGGACTGAGAAGGGATAGGCACGACCGGCCTGGGCTGGTTTGTTGAGGTTATATGGTCAGTGGGATTGAATATAGTGGAGCTAGGGTTGATATGAGTGGAGCTGATGGATATTTGGTTGATACGGGGAGCAGCATTGTGCTTTGGCAGGGAGTTGGAAAGGATGTTTGGTTTTTGGGATGGTGGGGGTGGAGCATGGAGAGTTCCTTCATCTATGAGATCCTGGATCGCATGTCGGAGGCGGAAACAGGAGTCCGTAAGATGCCCAACCCCTTGGTGGTAGGCACAATAAAGGTTAGCTTTGAAGTTGGGTGAAGGGTTCTTAGGCAAAGGAGTCGGGTCAAGGGGCTTCAGATGCCCTGACTGGATTAACTTTTCCATAACAGATGACAGTGGGGCTTCAAACGCGGAGAAACTGCGGGACTGACCGCGGGGCCGGTTATTTTGTGGGGTTTGCACCTGGTTAATCTCAGCGACGCGATTGGTTGTATTGGCAGAGGAAGCATTAGTGCCGCTAGTTGCTGTGTTGGAAGATGTCCCACTGCCAAACAACGCATTGGTGTTTCCTGAATAAACCCGAGGCTTTGGTTTCGAAGGGTTAGAAGACTCCCCTCTTGACAGAATCCCGCTTTGTAGCGCATCCTCGATGGCCAACCCAGATTCGAAGAAAGTATCAAAGTTCGAGGAGGCTTGAACAAGAACCAAATGCCTAGCGTAATCAGGCTGAAGATTGCGAGAGATGATTCGGAGCTGATCTCTTTCGCTCGGGCGATCGGTCATCTGAGCAGCCTTCGTCCTCCATCTCTTGACAAAATCCGCAAAGGATTCCTTAGCCTCCATTTTTGTGGACTCAAGCTCTCGGGTTGTCATTTTGAGCTGAGAGTTGTAACTGTACTGCGAAATAAACGCAGCACCGATATCCTCCCATGTCCTTCTTTTAGCAATGTCGAGCGACAAAAACCAGTGAAAGGCAGGTCCTGAGAGAGTCTGAGGGAAGAGCTGGGACATGGCTTCGGGTTCAACAGCCAAGAGTTTCATGGCGGCATGATAGCCATAGAGATGAGTCTTTGGGTCGCCACTTCCATCAAACTTGGTGAGATCAGGCATTTTGAACTTGTCGGGGAGCTTAGCATTAGGATACAAGCAGAGGCGATCCAAATCAATTCCCCCGGCGCTGATCTTTTCAGACTTAGACACAGATTCCTCCAGCTTGACAATCTTTGCCATAAGAGCAGTCATGTTAGGATCCAGAACGGGTCTTGCCACAGCGAGATTCAGATTCGCAACCTCCGGGTGAGCCTCTCTCGGGTTGGGCTGAATTATGATCCGCCCCGCATGGTTAGGGTCTTCAACAAAGATTGGTTCCGCATGGTTGTCCTCATCGACCTCGCCTCCCATTTCTGCAGCTGGTGGAAGACGAGTGTTGATAAGGTCATTGAGCCTGGTGAGATTTGCATCAGTCTGAGCACCCCTTTGCTGCATGGTGGCGATGCTGTTCTGGATGTTCATGAGCATGGTTTCGAGACTTAGTGGTTGCGGATGGTCTGTCATGATGGAGGTCCCAGATGAACTTGACGAGGACAGGGAGGTTGGCGATGCCGGAGATTCAATTTCCTGGAGAACTGACGGTGATCCTGATCGTAAAGCGGCCAAAAGGGAACCCGGAGAGTCTTCCGTTGTGACTGACTGAGCTTGCGACCTGACTAGCCTTTGAACGGAATTCTGACGCAGACGTTCCCAAGTGGGTTTGGCTTTCTGCCCCGATACTTTCCTTGGCGGCGCAATGGTTCAGAATTCTGCTTTGCTTTGCTGTAAGAAAAGGTTCAATAAGGGCCCTGCAGCAACCTTACTCTAAGCAAGAGACTTTAAAGTGATAATGCAGCCATCGTCGTTAGTGTCGCCCTTAGACTCTAAGACTACAGACGAGTCTGTCTCATGATGCTCGGATGCTGCTAAAATCCTCGGATTTCTTTTCGAGAGCGTATCCTCGTTTGGGTCGAATAATACTAAGAGATGTCAAAAATAGCCTAAGCCTCTGACCTTTCCGTTCTTGAAGTTTCAACTTTGAATTTGGAATAACTCGGGGTGAATGACGTGACACCTTAACCGGGGCGGCGTAGGCAACACAGTGCCATAGCCTGAGCGGTGTACGTGCTGCGCACGGTAACCAGGGTGGTGTGAGCATCACGGCATTCTATTCGTCGTTCCTTGTTTTCTGTTTGAGACTTCAATCGGGAACGGACAAGGACTTAGAAAATTTCGATTTCTCAAAGTATTATTGACCCCAGGACTTTTGAAAATCTGACAACATGCACCGTGAAGATGCATGACTCTTCATCGGACCTAACAGCGTCCTAATAAACATAAGACAGACTCGAAAGAGAGACAACCTAGAAGCCGCCCTAAACATGCCCCTACGCAAAACGGTATGTATGTACAGTGCATGCGATAGGAAAAGCAGTAACACGTAGACAGTATATGGGGGTTAGATGCAAGTAGATCTTACCCTGCAGGTACCTGTCCTAGTTTGGAGAGTTCTAGTGCTTTATATATGCAAAGGCTGGTTTTGGCTTGTAACGGGTTCCTCGGACTAAAGCCAAGATATACCTCCCACTACTCGCGTAATCGCAGAGCAATAGTCGAACGGTAGAATGACTCATCATCGTCGAAGGTTGTTGGTCATTCGGGGTCCCCGAGCTCCGGTAAACCGTGCCGGATTGCCAAAACGATCCAACGGGGCTTATCCCACATCGATGCATATGAAAAATGCTAAAGAAATCGATTAATCGAATAGAATCGCAAATTCGCAAATGCCCTTTCAAATTCGGCTCACTTTATTTAATCAATGCTTAGAAGAAACTACACGAGAGAGCAATCGGAAAAGTCCCAGATCGGATTGGCCGGACTCGAGGTCCCGTTAAACCACCATTCCAACCTTCGGCAGCGCGGAGCTCACCGTTTTGACAAACTTTTGTAGGATTGTTCCTCAAGTGTATTGAAATCTAAACATAGACCAATATTGGTTCGATCCCCAGCAGAGTCGCCACTGTGGGCATGCGTGCCCCATTTTCGGAATTTCCGGATTCCGAGACGCGAGGTGCCCGGGTCGAGGGAGCGCGAGCGGGGAGGCAAGCGCTCGCAAAAATACAGAGTCGCCACTTGGGTTTTGAAGGTCCGACACCCAAGGAACCGTATTTCGAAGCACTTGCCGCGCTGTTTGATTCGAAAAAGTTAAGGAACCAGTCCGTCATAACCATATCTGGGTTCGGGAGCCAGGTTACGAGAGGGGAAGGGTTTTATGGCACCCCTCTCGCCCAATCCGGAGATCGGTCTCTACTTAGGCATTTGCGAAAATGTTTGTTTTGCGATTCCGTTTCATTTAATCAATTTTTAGCCAATTAGGGCGGGGGAACAGTTAATCGGGGGTTAAAACTGTAACAGTTTGCAGGATGTGATAAAATATGGCATGGATTAGTAAGATGACAGGTAATAAATGGAACGAAGTTCAAAACATCGATCATACATCAAGACAGCGCTGTGTATGATTTTGGCACGAAGAAACAGCCAGCTTGCATGCGTGAGTTCATCCGCATGCAAGCAAACCGTCGCGCGACATATCCATACCCTCGCGCGAGTGTTCATGTTTCACCAATGGTTTGAATTTCATTCCCTTCTGGGCTCTGGAAGGACCAGTGCTCACCCAGGTGCAAACCAAGCAGTTTATGGGTACTTGAAAGTAAACAATATTACAACCAACAAATAGAAATATTATGAAAAAGCAACCCCTAAACAGTGGGGGTGTCTAAACAAAGGCCAAGGCCAAGCTGCTCATGCAAGGGCATTCCCTGGGAGAGAGAGACCATCGCGCGACAGTGTGAGACAGCCGCGCGATTGTTCTGACTGGACTTCCAGGAATTGCTTTGCATACTTGGGGCTCTGAGACATGTTCAGGAGCATCCCAAAAGCATTCCAAACCAAGAGGTGTTATAAACTAAGCCTAGCAATGATTTTCAACATGCAAAATAGCAAAGCAGTGAGCCAAATCTCCTTTAAAGACTTTTAACAGACTATAAGCACAATAATAAACTTAAATACTAGGGTCCCTTCCCCACGTGGTCCATTCTCACGCAGACAGAATCGTCGCGCGAGCATCTGGGACCATCGCGCGAGGGTTTCCCTGCTAGTGGCTCTTGAAACTCTGCCAGCTTTAGGGCCAGAACTGGTATTAATTACCAGCCTTGACCCTGCCAGCCCCCCTCAGGGGTTCGAACAGTGAACAGAAAGATATTATACCTTTGCCTTGAGTGCCTTGGAAATGGCTTGAATGATGAGATGGTGAGATTTGGAGGGTGATTATGTGGGTTTGAGTTGTGTGAAGTATTTGTGCTTGAGCTCTCCTTCTTCTTTCTCAAAGAGGGTTTTTTTTGTAACCCTTTGCAAGGAAGCATAAGGGTGGTATTTATAGGAGAAGGGGGTTAGTGGATGGCTAACCAAGCCCTTGTAACCAGCCAGCAATGTTGGTTACAAATGCTTGGTGGAGGAATGGGTGGCAAGGTTGATGGGAGAATGGGGGGTGAGGTGGTGCAAGGGGAGCCCCCCCAGGACGCTGTTCAGCCGAGAAAACGGGGTCACATGGGTCTGTAGCCCCCTGACCAACACGCAATCTGGGTGAAAATGACAGGTGTTGACCATCGCGCGATGAAGTGAGACCATCGCGCGAGGGTTCAGCCAACCCCGCGAGGGTCAATGGTCAAAGCTTTGACTTTGACCACCACCTGGCAAATGAACCATCGCGCGAGGGTTCCAGAATGTCGCGCGACATTCAAACCCAAGGTTCAGGTTCTGATTTTAAGGTTTTAAGGCTAAGGATGGGTTCCTCACATACCAAACTCAAGCCATTCCAAGTTCTCGGGACTGTTTCGACCTGACTCATCATCGGGGAATCAAGGAACCGAAGAACAAAGTAAAACGATCGGGAAGTCAGATTGGGGTGTCTACAACGTTCGGCATACTTCCGAAGCGTTTCGCCGGGCCTCTTCCTCATCTGTGCCAAGGCATCTTCTTCCTTGGCTTGTTTGTTGCTGGTGATGAACCGATAGTTAAAAGCTCTTTCAAGCTCTTTGAAACTGTGGATCGATCCAGCTTCTAATTGGTTGAACCAAAGCAAGCCGAGGCGCCCAAGACTCGAGGGGAATGCTTTGCACATGATGGCATCGTCGTCGGTGACGCACGAGATTGTGCTTCTGTAACTGATGAGATGGGTGTATGCCTCGGTCGTGCTGGGATCGAACTTCTGAAACTTTGGGAGATGTAGACCTAGCTTCGGCAACGTGGCTTGGATCTTTGCCGAGAAGGGTGATTCTGTCAGCTTTTTCAATTGGTACTCGTGGGTTGGCCGAGGGGGAAGACCTTCCTGAGCGTTTCGAGACTTCTTTGATGCTCGGCATTCTTGTTCCCTTTGTTTTCCTTCGTTCTCATCCTGCCGACGTTGAAATCCCCTCTCCCTCTTCTCTATGGGGACCTTTCTGTAGTCTTCTTCTGGAAGATTATCGGTATGGTAAACCCTTCGTTGGCTAGGGCGATCTTCTTGCCGAACGACAACACTTACACTCCTTTCACGGTTTAGCCTCCGAGCGCTTACTGAATTTGTTGCTTGTCCTTCGTGGGCCTTTTCCTGAGGGACTTCATCATGTTCGATCCGATGGCTCTGGGGACCTTTCCCGTTTCTTCTCGGTGTTCGGCTTCTTTGCCGTTCGGATTTGTACAGGATGAGAGCCTGATCGTTGTCTTGGAATTCCACGGTATCGTAGCTTTGGGAGCCCTGGGAGTATTCGTCTCCAGCCGATGAACTTGAGAAAACAGTATGCGGGTTCCCCTCTCGTCGTCCTTCTCTGCCTCCATGTCCCGCACCATTGCCGAGACGTTTATGAACTGGTGAGAGCTGCTGCCTAAGGCGAGCGCTATCCCCAGTTCGATGGTCTGTCAATGGTGGGTCAAGGCGGTCGTGGACTGAGATTCTTTTTGGCCGCGCATCAACACCCAAAGGAGGAAGGGGTGGCAGATTTCCTCTCCGGCGCCGACCCTGAGATCCGGAGTGGGATGCCGTTGGAAATTCTTTGGCTTTAATTTTTTCGATTTCCATTCGTAGGAGGGCTACATCAGCGTTGGTCTGTTCTTGTTGCTGTTCTAGCATTTGTACGTATGCTAGAGCATCTTCACTCAGGCCCACTGGACGTTGGATGGAAGAGCTCACGCCTGGAGGAGTAAATCCAGGAGGGTGAGATGGGGAGGCAGCGTTGATACCAGTTTCAGAGGTGATGTGCAAAGAGGAACTGAGGGGTTGAAAGAGAAGAGGTGGTGGTGGTGCTCCGCCCATTGTTCTTTGGAGGAGACTGGTGGAGATCTCGAGTGGTGAGGTTTTTAGGTACGAACGAGGCGGTCGAGGTGGAGGAGCCGCCGTGGATCTGAGAATCAAGTTCACGTCGGGTTCACCAAATTGTGGGGCTCCGTTTTGGATGGTTCGTACTTTCTGAATGTGGGTTCTTGGTTAGCTCCTATCTCCTTGATCAGTCCTGCAAAACGAAGCACGACTAAAAGACCACACCGGAGGTTCTCCGGGATGGCCCTCCGGTGCAAGAGTCAGTTTGCTTGTAAGGAAGAGTTAGAGATTGGGAGCTAGGGTTTTGTTTTCGCATACCTCCTCCAAGAAGGCATAATGGGATATTTATAGGAAACCCTTCGCTTGGTCTCCAAGATTGCACCAACGCTTGACACGCGTCGGCTGATGTCACTGTTGCATCACGTTTAGGGTTTTGCAACCGTTTTCAAGATGAGCTGGCACCTTCACGTGCCACCATCATTGTCCTCATAACCGTTCGGATGACGTCACAACCATCATCATAGCCATGGTTGCTGTTCTGATGCGGGTGAGTTGGATCGTCGGCCAAGCCATGCTCGGTGCCGAGCATGTTGTGGGACCTTCGGCATCTATCCAAACGAACGTATCTTCCACCCCGAGCAGGTGTAGGGAATGAACCATGAAAGGAGGAGTAATTTAGACGAACCCTCGGCGACAGGGACCTTCGGCTACGGTTGCTGATCCGAAAGTCCAAAGAAAGATGTCTTGGAGTTGAAAGTAATACTAGATCACGCTCGGAATGGCCCGAGCCATTTTGCTCGGCCTGCTACAGAATACTTGTTATCCGGAGATGCCCCGAGCTCACGACCATTACAGAGCTAGGGCAGCTTCCCTCGCTTTCGGAACTGTGGATCGGTGGTTGCCCCAACGTCGAATCGTTTTCTACAGAGGATCAAGCATTCTGTCTGCCTCCCTCGCTTATGCATTTGGAAATGTACGGATGTCCTTTACTGAAAGAGAGGTGTGAAAAGAAGAAAGGCCAATATTGGCCCCTCATTTCTCACATCCCTGAAGTCTACATAGACCACATACTCCAAGATACTAGGCCCCAGGTACGTTTAACATCAAAAAAAACCTAATATCCACTTCTCCTTATATATATCAAGCCAATGAAGCTCTTAATTCCTTTCACTAACTAATAAATCTTATCTTGGTTTTGTTTTTTTCTGAAAATGTCTTGGCTGGTTTGCACAACTGATTCTGGGATATACTACTCCGTAGCGTACATTTCATGGTCGACCCACTCCTACCACACGCCACATGGTTCACACTCTCTCTCTCACACACACACGCATATATCATCATCAGATATCAATTTTTAGACACTAGTTTTGGTCCTTAATTGGTTGACTAATTTACATTTCAACCCTTTCAAACATTTTAACACTTTCAATTGTGATAAAATTGGCAAGCGAAGTGGAGTGTAATTGATGCCTCACTTGTACTCCAATGCATATGGGAAGGGTTCGATTCCCATAAGCACACATCCCTTTCCCAAGTCCCCTAGGATAGACTAGATTAGGATTAACAGCAAAAAAAAAAAATTATTGTTATCAAACTGTTTAAAGGATTAATGGAGTATGACAATAAATAGTTCTTTGATTTGACGTTGGATAATTTTTGACGCAAGTGCCAAAAAAAAAAAAAAGACCAAATAAAGATACAGCGAGCGTGATTTATAATATATTATAATAATTAAAATGTTTGATTTTCAATGTCTACATGATAATTTATTTTGGTGCCTTAAGGTAAAATTGCAATCAAAAGTTATTACGATTATAGGTGTTTTCTTTTATTATTGTTATTCATGACCAGATATGATAGATCAAGAGCTCTCAACTTTATTTTCTTGTATGTTTGCACTACTGCAGTTCTGAGAAGTGGAGACTATGTTATACTTCTTTGGAATGCCATTTTCTCAAGTGATACTTTGCAACAAGATGAAGGGACACGGTATTCAATCCTTCCATAACTTTTAACACTCCCAATTTTCTCTGTCCAAAAGTGTGTTATCTGCATAGTTGTCATTAGAAAATTCTTTTTGTTTATGTCTTTTATCATGTGCTTGATGAAAATCCACTAGTGTGAGATTTTAGCAGAAGCACAAGTTGAAACTCTGGCAGAAAGCATGGCCTATTTTTGCATTTCTTTCCATGCACGACTATATCGGATGGCAAACAAGAGTAGTCAAATGGCATCAGACGTTTGCATAAAGCTGTTGGCCTATATTTTGTCTTCAGACGATTTTATAAACCATGGAGCATCTTTATGCATTTGGTTTTTTATTTTGCTTCTGATTCTTTCAGCAAATACTAATGAATCAAGTATTTGACTAGGGTTTATCCAAACTTTCTCACATTTCTCAAATTTTGCAGCCCTTCAACTGATACATTTTTGGCACCAACCATTTGGAGTTTCGAATGGTGAATTTTCGGGTTGTGGTGTTCACAAGTTTCAATGTGTTTTCAGAGCTCAGGATGTATCCAATTGGACAGTCAAAATATTTTTATGTGTGTGTGTATTTGCGTCATTAGATTTCAAGTCTTGTAGTGACAGAACTTCGAAGGTTAAATTGCTATGTGGTGTCTAAATGCCTTTGATTATGTTGTTCTTCCTACTTTCCTTCCTGCAACACTCTCATTTTTTAATCAAATCGTCCTCCACTTATTTGGTAGTATCATTTCCAATTATCTATAAGACTTTTAAGCTACTAGACTCATATTTCATAAAATTGTGCTTGAATCGTGCCTTGTGGCTCCGCCTAATCCTGCATATTTACAGAAATTTTGAGGATTTTTCTATCAGCTTTTTGTGTTCATTAAAGCTTTACTATTAGTGGTTTAGTGGACTAGTACCACCCATGATATTCCCATGTGTACGTCCTCCATTCGAAACGATGGTGAAAGCCTCATTAAGCTCGTGTTAATCTACTCATTTTCTGGACCAACTATGATACGAGCACACCATGAAACAAGAAGATGATTTATGTCTGGTGGTGAAGAATTGGTTTATTGCTTTTATTTCTTGATGATCTTGTTATACAGCCAAGAGCAAGCATCAAGTGATTTCATAATGGAATGAGATGTCGTGCCCTTGATCTAACAATTTGAGCAACGGCTGGCTACTCTAGATTTGGATAGAATCTTTGTACCCTCAAAGATGTCTACCATTGTGATTAACCATTTATGCTTTACCAAGTTGGCTTCGAAACCTGCAACGCGCACTTTCCCTTTCTCTGGGCTATTCTCTCCCGTTGTATCCCAAAGCAAAATTGTAGGGAAAAAATGAATACCATCGTGACCATGTAACCGTCAAATAATGCGTGTTCATGGTGATAACCGTCAAATAATACCATCCTCCTCTTCGCTTTCCTTCGGAAATCCAAATTCCAACTGTGCTAGATTATTCTTATTTTTATAGTTTCGCAGCATCTTGCAAAAAGTAACAGACAAGAACAAACTAATGAACAACTACCATATACTAAAAGAATTCCCGTGTACTATTAGCTAATATTCCACAGAAACAGTTACATGACAATAATATGTCATACAACTCAGAGTCAGTTCCACAATCCTTCCTTCTGATCACCAACCAGGGGTGCTGGAGGTTGTGTCGGTATTCGTCTCACAGGGTTGACTCGGTTACCACTCAGCCGCAGGAGCACCGCCGTAGACTGCCCGTCGAACCAACTTATGTCTGTACTCTCTCTCTCGAAAAGAACAATTGTATTGTAGAAGTAGTAGAGATGCTTTGGATTGTTTTTAGTGTGTTGAAACCAAAGGTAGAGGTCCCCTTTTATAGCTGAAGGATGAGCCTCTGCCATGAATGCTGCAATGAAGGTGGAGGAGCCTCTCAATCAATAGGGAAATGATTCTGCAATTCAATTCTGGAATAAAACTGATACAGTTATTATTCCCGAAATTGAATACATAATCATGGGTAATAACTTTGGGTAATCAACCCAGCTTTGACCATCCAACCGTGCACTGTTGTTGGTCCAAAATTCACTTTGAGAGACAATTTCTCATTCATCTCTCAATAGAATTTGTTCATTTCTTTCACCGATTTAAACTCCTTAGTAAGGAGTATCTAAAACCCACTTGGGCCCACCTCGCGCGGTGTGGGTCCCACCAAATTTTTTTTGGTTAAAATTTCATTTTTCCAACAATCCCCTACATGAATGAATTGGCTGAATTCGACTCGGGAGACAAAGCTGACACAAGAGAGAGTACAATAGAAAAATTCCGCATAGGATAGGTAACTTTTGGCCTTGAACCTTCCCTTGTGAATACCTATCGGATTTACTGGCTGACCAGTGAACATGTTGTCTTGAACTGTTCTACCATTTGTGTAAACCAAGACAACAAGCATCACACGGAACTCCTCTTAACACAGTTTAGTTCTCACTGTTGGGTTCGTTTTGGCCATGACACCCCTTCCTGATTCTGCAAGTATTTTTTCGAGAATTTTGCCTTCCTAAATTCTCAAAGAAGCGGTCCCACTTCATACTCACATAGGTGACCTTATTATAAAGGGTATCCTGCTATACCCGGCCTGGCATTCCAGGGCATAAGAGTCATTAAAAGCCAACGCTTAACCTATTTCCATTTGCAGGTATCATTGTTTCGCACCATAGGAATGAGTAAGAGAGCATGTCTCCACAGTGATCGTTCTCCGTTACTCGCAAGTAGGTTATCCCATTGAACCTAGATCTTGGGATCTCCAATAAGCTAGATTGGGTTTCCATCACGGTAACACGAGCATAGTAGGCTTTAGCCCCATTCCCTTCGATGCTTTCTTAACTAACTATTTGTTTAGCCCTTTCGTTAGCGGATCCGCAATGTTGTCCTTTGACTTCGCATAGTCAATAGTAACAACCTCAGTTGAGAGTAATTGTCTAATGGTATTGTGTCTATGACAAATATGCCTAGACTTACCATTATACATATTACTTTGTGCCCTTCCTATTGTTGATTGACTATGGCAACGGATGCAAATTGCTGGCACAAATTTCAACCATCTTGGAATATCTTCTAGAAAATGGCGTAGCCATTCCACCTCTTCAGTTGCTTTATCTAAAGTAATGAATTCAGATTCTATCATAGAACGTGCTATACACGTCTGTTTTGAAGATTTCCAAGAGACAGCTGCAATACCAAATGTAAAGACATATCCACTTGTGGATTTCGAGTCTTTCATATCTGATATCCAGTTTGCATCACAGTACCCTTCTAGTACTACTGGATATCTGGTATAGTGCAGTCTCAAATCACGAGTATGCCTTAAATAGTGTAGTACTCTCAGTATCGCCTTCTAGTGGTCATGCCCTGGATTACTCGTGTATCTACTCAGTCTGCTAACTAAATAGGCTATGTCGGGTCTTGTACAGCTCATCGGGTACATTAGACTCCCAATTATCCGAGAACACTCCAATTGGGATACCCCTACCTCCACATTCTTGGATAAATGGAGATTTGCATCCACAGGAGTCCTTGTTATACTCGTATCAGATTTGCTGAACTTCTCAAGAATCTTATTGACATAATGAGACTGAGATAGTGCAAGTCCATCAGATGTTCTAGTGATTTTAACACTGAGTATTACATCTGCAAGACCCATATCTTTCATGTCAAATTTCGAGTTCAACATCTTCTTCGTAGATTTGATAATCGTATCGTTACTACCAACAATGAGCATGTCATCAACGTAGAGACACAAAATGACGTACCCTTCGTCTGTGTCTTTGACATATACACATTTTTCACACTCGTTGATTGTGAAACCACTTACCATCATAGCATTGTCAAATTTCTCATGCCATTGTTTCGGTGCTTGTTTTAGACCATACAAAGATCTAACAAGTCTGCAAACTTTCCCTTCTTGACTTGGCGCGAAAAAACCCTCGGGTTGTTCCATGTAGATTTTCTCATCTAAATCGCCATTTAGGAAAGCTGTCTTTACATCCATTTGATGTATCTCAAGATTTCGCGGAGCTACAATTGAGTTTATCATTCGAATGGATGTGCTCCTGGTGACAGGAGAATAAGTATCAAAGTAGTCTAGGCCTTCCTTTTGCCTATACCCTTTAATGACAAGCCTAGCTTTGTACTTATCTATTGATCCATCTGCCTTCATTTTCCTCTTGAAAATCCACTTGTAGCCCAAAGGCTTACTACCAGGAGGAAGATCCTCCAGTTCTCACGTATGGTTTTGCATAATGGAATCAATTTTACTCTTAATAGCCTCTTTCCATAAAGGACCCTCAGGAGAGCTCACAACTTCCTTGAATGTTCGAGGCTTACTTTCCAACAGATACGTTAGGAAGTCTGGACCAAAGGATGTTGAAGTTCTAACCCATTTGCTACGTGCTCAACCTCAACTTCTTCCTCTTGGTCTTGACTGCTTTCATATGCAGTAAAGTCCGCTTTACGGAACTTGACCCTTTTATGGATCTATAAGAAAAGTATGTGTTCAAAGAACGTCACATTCCTAGATTCCATGATAGTGCTCTTGTGAATATCCAGTATCTCGGATTCATACACAACAAACCGATAGGTTATGTGCGCAACCAATAAACACACAATTAACAATCCTTGGCCCTATCTTCTCCTTTTTAGGTGGAGGTACAGCTACTTTTGTGAGACACCCCCACATTCGAAGGCAACCTTAAATCACACACCTCAGTGTGGATTAAATCCAATGCCTTAGTACTTTCTTTCAACTCATTGATAGGAAGTTTTTATCACCTGGACCTTCACAAGACAATCACTTGCCTATCCTGCTCATTTCCTAAATGAGAGGTACTTGTTCCCGCAGGAACCACTGTTGGCGCACCGAACAACGATGGTCAAACCACTTAGGACAATACTGTCACATGTATTTCCATTTGTTAGACCTACTTCCGAAAACACTTGGCTTAACAAAACCGAGTATAGCAGCTGTATCCACTGAGCAGACCAAACACACAGGACCGTGGCCGAGCAATGTCAAGGCCGAAGCCAATTAAGTAGACTACTCCAGAGGCCAATGATCTGAAGCCGAGTTGCGTACGACTAACTGAGACCGTAGCCCAACAGTTTATCCTCTTTATTTTCTCTTTGCTTTGGCAAACGCCGAGCAATCCGCTAAGATACCCATGAGCCGCGAAAATTACCACGCTCCGAACCACCATGCATGTCCTGTTATTTTGCGTGACGGTTTCGAGCACCATCCTTCAGTTACAATTAAAGAGACTTCCACCAACCAAAATTGGTCCGAATCTGTAACAACAGAACCTTTCTCTTCCTGCAAAATCTGCATATTAGGCATTCCAAACCTAATCCAATGGCTAAATGAATCAACGGAAGAAGGAATAAACCAAGTTCTGTACTCAGTATCTTAAAAACCTATCAGAAGCCAGAAGGTGTGAACAAACCGTAACAGCTTTTTTTTTTTTTTTTTCAAAAACTGTAACTGGCCACAAATGTTCCACAAAATCAGTAGAAAAGCGGTAACAGTTGTCCAAAATTCAAACCATAAAGTGATGAACAGTAAAGAATAAATTAGTGATTCAACCCAACCTATGAACTGGCACATAAAACGAGTCACCACTGTGCAATACTAGCATGCGATGCAGAAAGCGTACAATAATTTTCCAAAGATGTCGGGAAGAAATAAAGAGTAAAAGTCAAAACATTTAACTTTGAGAAACTACTGACATGCAAACTAATCAAAATAGGAGCACGTTAAACAAATTCCACTACTGCTTGAACAAATGCAAAAACAATACTATAGACTAATAGCAACTTTGGCAAGTCAAACTAGTAGCAACTTAAATACTTCAAGTACCGCCACAGAGGAAAAGGAACAAAATCACTCTTTTGCAAATATCGTAGAGGATTTCAAACTGTACGTGCAGATATTGAAAGATCCAAATATCGTTTTCCAGAACCTGTTACTAGAACAAAACCTTGTTTCCCTTCTTCGACTCTGTTCATGATGTAAAATCAGACTTTGATCTACAAAACTGTTTTACAAGAAAGAACCGAAAACTATTTTCCAAAAGAAATTTGTCTTAAGATTGTAGGAAAATAATGCAGAACATGAATCACAAAATTAGCAATTCCAACATGAACATGAATCACAAAATTACAGAATATGAAAAGTAGACATAAACTGTAAAAGAGTATTAGCAATTCCAAACCGAGACCCGTTTTGTTCAACGGTGCCCTTAAGACAAATTCACCACCTCACCGGTGCTGGAGGTTATGTCGGTATTCGTCTCACAGGGTTGACTCGGTTACCACTCAGCCGCCGGAGACCGCCGTAGACCGCCCGTCGAACCAACTTGTGTCTGTACTCTCTCTCTCTCTCGAAAAGAACAATTGTATTGCAGAAGTAGTAGAGATGCTTTGGATTGTTTTCAGTGTGTTGAAACCAAAGGTAGAGGTCCCCTTTTATAGCTGAAGGGGGAGCCTTTGCCATGAATGCTGCAATGATAGTGGAGGAGCCTCTCAATCAATAGGGGAATTGATTCTGCAATTCAATTATGGAATAAAACTGATACAGTTATTATTCTCGAAATTGAATACACAATCATGGGTAATAACTCTGGACAATCAACTCAGCTTTGACCCTCCAACCGTGCACTGTTGTTGGTTCAAAATCCACTTTGAGAGACAATTTCTCATTCATCTCTCAATAGAATTTGTTCATTCTTTCACCGGTTTAAACTCCTTAGCAACAGAATCTAAAATCTACTTGGGCCCACCTCGCGCAATGTGGGTCTCACCAAATTCTATTTGGTTAAAATTTCATTTTTCCTACAGCAAGAACATCAACATCACGGTGCGAGCTGGATTTGGAACCTAGGATGACTTAGGGCAGCAATGTTTTAAGTGAAAAATATTTCCCCCATAAGTTGTTCCGGACTACCAAAATGCTCTCACCCTGGAAATGCTATACTCGCAAAGAAAAAGAATTACTACGAAGTTTTCACGCACAGAGGAGACATTCATTCAGTATATAAAACGGGACTGGTCCTTCGTCATTTGAATAGCACTACTCTTGTAAATGCTATCTATTTCACAAGCTAATACAACTGTACTTCAAGTATGATCCAACTTAACAAGTCTGATATGCCCTATTCTTGCTACAAAACTCTTACTAAACTCAGATAGCGTTTTCTCAAAAATAAAATAATCCTCAGAATTGCGGCACTTGGCCGTCATGTTCTTGTTTTCTCGTTACAAGTCTTACATCTCACATCTCATCACAAATACCGCACAAAAAATGAAAGAAAAACGAAATGAAAAGCACTCCTCCATAGCTTTTTTAAGGTTCGTACCACATCCATGCGCTTACCTCAAAATCATTTTCCTCAAGATAATGGTTCCCATTAACTCATCCACGGTCAAGAGACATCACGCATTACCAGTTCGACCAGACGTTTCGGTTTCCAGTCCCCCAATTCTTAGACAACAAAAATGAAGACAACGTGGAAATTGAGCAACCACAAGGACATAATAACTAATTATACTTTGACAAACGAATACTATGTAGACGGGAAACAAGAAACTTGCACTACAAAAAAAATGAGCGACAGTGACAAAAAAGTTGTCACTGAGCTGTCACTAAAAATGTGTTGCTAAAAAATATAGTTGTCACTATAGGTGAAAAACTGTCACTAAAATTTTTTAGCAACACACTTTTAGTGACAGCTCAGTGACAATTTTTTTGTCATTGTCGCTCATTTTTTTTATAGTGTTGGATCGTGTAAAGAAAGGGGAATTTTATTTCTTAACTTCAAAAGCACAAATAGACGAAGCAAACCTTAAAATTAAAAGAAAGCAAAACTAAAATGAAACCATGCGAAATGGTGTAACCATCGCCAACAATTGAGGTACATACAATACACTAGAATCAGGGCTGGCTTATGGCCAAGGCTGGGGAAGCCCGCGCTTCTGGCCCCCCAAAAAAATTAAAAACGAGGGCTCTCAAAATTTTATGATCCCTATATATATATATATGGTCAAAAAAAAATTGCACTAGCATCCTTTACACAAAATAGGACCAATTGAAATTTAGGAGTCACAAAATAGGTCCAAATGATGGAATTACTCATTAGTAACACTAAGACGTTAAAAAAAAAAAAAAAAAGAGACGGCTGGAGCCTGGAAGATATTTTCAGTTCGGTGATTGCAAAGTACTCAATCAGGCCCTATCTCTTACGCTGTCATCTATGTTGGAATATCAATTTTTTTATAGTTAGATGGAATTAGAAAAAAAGAACTCCTAAAAGAAAAGCAGAGCAGCCGATCAAAAAAGAAAAAGAAAGAAACACAAACGCTTGAGGAGTTGAAGGGGAGGAAAGATATAGGAAGGCCTCATTCAAGAGGTTTGCTTCCGGCCTCTAAAATTTATGAGCCGGTCCTGACTAGAATGTTTATTAACTATTCTGGGTGGTCAAGTGAATGATGAACCAAAAAATGTTTATTATCCTCTTAAGTCTTTCCTAGCTGACCTCCAGTTTGCCTTCAAAACAATGTTATTAATCTCGTACCATACAGCCCGTTTTGAGAGGAAAGCGGTTCAGTCGAGTGACCTCATTTTGGCATGTCCGAGTATTCCGGCCCTTCTCAGTTCCCGCCCCTGTTCTAAGCAGTACGAATGAGGGCCTAACTTATTGCCTCTTTAATAGTCACAAACATGGCGTCATTACTTTCAATGTACGTATCTCTGCAGTTTGTACCCTATGGTACCTTCACTCTATGTAGACTAGTATAGCGCTCTTGATTTGCAACGGTGGAATCATCGGTAGGAAAATGACTTACCAAGATTTCAGCTGTAAATAATTTTACACTGGTTTGTGGCAAAAATCTTTTACCGCGGAAACCAAACACCAAAAGTTAGGAATATACTTTTGGGGAAACATTTTCACCCCAAACAAACAGAGCCTAAATCAATGAGCTAAGACCTGGCCAGTCTAACTTAAATCTTTTTGAATTTCCAATGATTTTCGACAGGCTGTATTTCGGGCCAGTTCCCGCGTGTTCCGAACAACTCCCATAGACATGGCATCGTTATAATATTTCTTTCGTGGAGATCCCATTATTCACTTCCTCACTCCAATGAGAGATTTCAAGCATACATAGTCTATCCTTCTTTTATTTATTGTTTAGAGTTGTGCTAATTGGCTCTCTGCTTTGGCTTTTATATGCGTTCTATATCACACAGAATTGAAAAGATAAACAAGGGTAAATAATTGTGTAGTGGTTCGTAGGTCACAGCTAAGAAAACAAGTAAGATGTGACTTTGAATAGACTTCGTTCTATAATCAATCAACCATAGCATGGCTCGGTTTGAGATATGATTCAGTGCTTATGGGCACCACCACGGCCCATGCATTCTCCATAACCAATCAGGCGTGCCCTAAACGCACCCATATCACTAAAGTTTGGTTTGGGTTCTGAAAATCTACACAGCATTATTGTCTTTCTTCCTTTTTTGCTCATCTTTCATCAGAGGGCGAAAAGAAACAATGGTTGTAGCTGAAATCTTTCTTGGTGCTTTCGTCAAGGGGCTGGTCAGTGTATTGACCTCCCAAGAGTTGTTGAGCTTTGCACGGAGGGAGAAGATTGATGCTCTGCTCACGAAATGGAGCACAATGTTGGAACAAATCGATGCCATGCTAGCTGATGCTGAAGAGAAGCAAACGAGGACCAATCAAAGGGGTATCCAACGGTGGCTGGAGGATCTCGAGGACTTGGCTTATGATCTGGACGACATGCTAGACGAGTTCTCCACCGAAGCTTTGCGGCAACAAGTGTTGAAGAAGGAGTCTCGAGGCAGCACCAGCAAGGTACGTGCCCTCATACCTACTTGTTGTACGCGTTTCAATCCGAGCACCCTGGTTTCAGATTTTAGAATGAGGTCCAAGATGGATGAGATGACTATGAGGTTGAAGGATCTCTTTGACCGAAGAACGGGGCTTCACTTGCAAATTGTTGGTGCGGGACACTCTGCAGGTAGATCTCCACAAATACCACCCACTTCATCTTTGATGCACGAAACTCGTTTGTACGGTAGAGATGGGGATCAAAAGGCGATAATAGAGTTGCTCCTGCGTGATCAATTGAGTGATGTAAAAGTTGATGTTGTTCCGATTGTGGGCATGGGGGGAGTCGGGAAGACCACCCTTGCTCAAATGGTCTATAACCACGAAATGGTTGAGAGACATTTTGAAATCAAAGTGTGGGTCTGTGTTTCTGAAAAGTTTGACATTATGGGAGTGACAACAGCGATTCTAGAGTCTATTGCCACTCACACTCGCGATTATAAAACCTTGAATGAAGTTCAAGTTCAATTGAAAAAGGCTTTGGATGGTAAGAAGTTCTTGATTGTTCTAGATGACGTTTGGAACAAAAACTACGGTGATTGGAGATGTTTAAAGAGTCCTTTTAATGTTGGAGCCTTAGGAAGTAAAGTAATAGTAACGACGCGTAATAGGGATGTTGCATTCATGATGGCCGGAACCGATACATATCATCATCCCCTGAAGGAACTATCAGAGGATGATTGTTGGTCGGTGTTTACAGAACATGCATTTGAGAATAGAAATATAGATGAAAGTCCAAATTTAGTTTCACTTGGTCGAAAAATTGTGAAAAAATGTGGAGGATTGCCCTTGGCTGCGAGGACTCTCGGTGGACTTCTACGGTGTAAATTGAGAGATGACGAATGGGAAGACGTATTGAACAGTAAAATGTGGGAGTTATCGGACAAGGAAAGTGACATTCTTCCAGCTTTGAGATTAAGCTACTATCACCTCCCTTCACATTTGAAGAAGTGTTTTGGATATTGTTCCGTACTGCCTAAGGATTACGAATTTGAGGAGAAGGAACTCGTTTTCTGGTGGATGGCAGAAGGCTTAATACAGAAGCCAACAGGGCATAAACAAATGGAAGATCTTGGATGTGAGTACTTCCGCGAATTGTTATCGAGATCTTTATTTCAGCCATCAAGTAGTGGATTCTCGCTATTTGTGATGCATGACCTCATCAACGATTTAGCTCAGTTTGTCGCAAGGAGAACTTATTTTAGGCTGGATGACAAGCTTCAAAACAATAAGGATGATAAAAATATAACTAACGCTCGTCATTCATCCTACTTACGTGGCTATTGTGATGGCATAAAAAGGTTTGAGGCCTTCCGAAAAGCCAAAAATTTGCGGTCTTTTTTACCATTTGGATTGGGAGATCGAGGTACCAACTACGGGTCATCCTTTTTAACAAGCGATGTTCCCCTCCATTTGTTGCCGAGTCTTAGTCGTTTACGCGTGCTTAGTTTGAGAAGATATCGAATCTATGAACTTTCGAATTCGATTGGAAATATGAAACATGTGAGGTTCCTTGACCTTTCATGTGCCTTGATTGCCACATTACCGGAATCAATAAGCACTCTTTACAACCTACAAACACTAATATTGAGAAACTGTAAAAATCTCAGCAAGTTGCCTACAAACACGAGTAATCTTATTAACTTGCGGCATCTTGATCTTACTGGTGCAGATTCTTTACAAGAAATGCCACCAAAAATAGGTGAATTGACATGTCTCCAGACATTATCAAACTTTGTTATCAGCCAAGATGAGGGGTCTACCATAAATGAGTTGGAAAACTTGATTCATCTTAGAGGGACTCTTTGCATATCAGGCTTGGAGAATGTGGCTGATGCTCTGGATGCCAGCATGGCCAACTTAAAGGATAAACAAGGCTTAGATGTCCTGTTGATGAAATGGAGTAATATATCAGATAATTCTTGCAATGGAAGTGTTGAATCAAAAGTGTTTGACTTGCTAAGACCTCACAATAAGCTAAAAGAGCTTACCATTATTGGTTACCATGGCCTAACATTTCCGACTTGGGTGGGAAATTCTTTGTTCTGTAATATGGTATCCTTGAAGTTCCAAAACTGTGAAAAGTGCATTTGCTTGCCACCACTGGGTCAATTATCCTCACTTAAAGAACTTCACATTCAAGGTATGAAAACATTACAGAACATTGGACCTGAGTTCTATGGGTTCGGCTGCTCACATCCCTTCCCAGATCTAGAGTTTTTGACCTTTGAGGACATGCCTAAATGGAAAGACTGGTCTCCATTTGAAGTTGAGGTAGGTGCTCAAGCATTTTCACGATTGTCAGAGCTCTCCATTAAAAGGTGTCCCAAGCTTTTGGGTAAATTGCCCGAAAATCTTCCTCGCTTAAAAAAATTGGAGATTAAAGAGTGCCCACTGTTGGTTTTTGCATGGGCTCCAAGCCCTACAGAGCTGAATCAAGTGAGGAACACGCTCCACTTTAAGGCACTCATTTCTCTATCTCTCACACATGTTTTGATTCCGGACTCTAGGAATCCAGAAGTGGGTAATGAAGCAACGTTGGAAAATGCAAGGTATAGCCATTTGAGCTCGCTGATTTCCCTTACAGTTGAAAATATACAGGGTCTTAGATGCCTACCTGGTTGGTTTCTTCAAGGGCTGACGGGACTCCAAGAACTCTTTATCCGTGGTTGTCAAGAACTCACCTCACTGTGGAAGAATGACGTGAGACGGAGACACCGACTCCCTGCCCTCCGACGTTTAGAGATTAAAAAATGCCCTCAACTTATTTCGTTTTGTGAAGAAGACGAAAACGAAGAGAATGAGGAAGGGCTACAACAGCATGAGGAGCTGCATTACTTAATGATGCTGGAGCATTTGGAAATAACATATTGTGAAAAGCTGGAGAGACTACCACGGGGGCTGCACAACCTCAAATATCTTCAAGATCTTATCATCTTCGATTGTCCATGTCTCATCTCTTTTCCCAAGGAAGGTTTGCCATCTACTCTAACAACACTTCGCATTAGGGATTGTGTCGCTCTGCGGTCCGTACCAGAGTTGACGATGCTGAATAGTCTTGAGATATTGGGAGTAAGTAGGTGTCCATCGCTCACGTACTTAAGTTGTTCCAAAACTGGGCTACCGCCCACTCTCAAATCACTGTGGCTTTATAATTGTAGAAATCTGGAGTCAGTACTGGCAGAGGAAGGGATGAAAATCAATTGTCCATCTCTTGAATATGTGTCAATTAACAGCTGTAAGAGCCTCAAATCCTTGCCGGATCTGATGCAAAATAATTATAACGGTGGATTTCTCAGGAATCTCAGACAATGGAAGATATATGATTGTGATAATTTGGAATGCATTCCGGAAGGATGGTTCACCGCAACCAATCTAAGGGAATTGGAGATCTACAGATGCAAAAAACTCAAGGGCCCACCATACCGTGTCTATAAGAACCTCACTTCTCTTCAAAAGTTGTCTGTAGATAATTGTGCTTCAGCTACAGGACTCGTATCTTGCATTCTGAACAATGCACAATTCACCAACCTCACTGTGCTTGGAATCGTCAATCTGGACATGGGTAATAAGCCCCGATCAGAGTGGGGTTTACATAGATTGTCCTCCCTCACAGCTCTTGACCTCGGACGTTACGGCGGGACGTCATTTCCACCAGAAGAAAAAGATGGGATGATGCAGTGGTTGCCCCCTTCTCTGACCACCCTGCTTATCTATGAGTTCCCAAATCTGGAGAAGCTCTATTGCAAGGACTTTCAAAACCTCCCCTCTCTTGAAAGACTTGAAATCTGGAGATGCCCCAAGCTCACGACCATTACAGAGCTAGGGCAGCTTCCCTCACTTTCGGAATTGTCGATCCATTTTTGCCCCAACGTCAAATCGTTTTCTGCAGAGGATCAAGCATTCCGTCTGCCTCCCTCACTTTTGGTATTGTGGATATACACATGTCCTTTACTGAAAGCGAGGTGTGAAAAGAAGAAGAAAGGCCAATATTGGCCCCTCATTTCTCACATCCCTCAAGTCACCATAGACGGCAGACTCCAAGATACTATGCCCCAGGTGCGTTTTACATCAAAAAAACTAATATCCACTTCTCCTTATATATATCAAGCCAATAAAGCTATTAATTCCGTTCACTAAACTAATTAATAAATCTTCTCTTGGTTTTGTTTTTTTCTGAAAATGTCTTGGCTGGTTTGCACAATTAGAGGTGGGAAATAGGCGGGTTTAGACGGGTTGAAAGGGTTGCTAGTCAAATGTGGACGGGTCAAATATTAAATGGGTTGAAACGGTTGGGTTGAATATGGGTCAAGCCGAACTCAAACCCGCCCAACCCAACCCATTTTCTTTCTCTCTCTCTCTCTTCTCCCCCCTCCCGCCCGTTCCCTTCATTTTCTGTCGTTTTCAAATATATCTTAGACCTCAATTTTATTTTTGACCCCATCAACTACGTACACACAAAATCCATACACACAAAATCCATCGATCACGTCACACCATTCAAAAAACAAGTATTGAACCCATTTTAGGCTTAAAAGTGTCGAAATTCAATTTTACTTTATTTTTGTCTCGTACTTTTTGGGATCGAAAAATAAACGACGACAAGATAACTTCGACGGGGAGTTAGAGGCTAAAAAAATTTAAAGAATCAGGTTATTACTTTTTTTTCCATTTCCAAACAATAGCATAACTTCGACGAGGATTCCACCGATTGTATAGTTTCGGTCTTCGTTGCGTCCACTGAAGCCACCTCCAATATTCTAGAGAGCGCTAAGTGCGTTCTCTTGAACTTAAATCTAAAAATTGTCCTTATTTGAATTTTTTTCACATTTTTTAGTTTTGCGCCAAACTTTTGTGGGTTATTGATTCTTCTCGATGAGAGGAATTGAAAAAGTAAGAATTTTTTACTTTAACCCAAGCATTTTGAGAAATAACCATTTTTTAGCAAAAAAAAATGTCACTTATTTTGCTAAAAAGTGGTTATTTCTCAAAATACTTGGGTAAAAGTAAATTTTTTTACTTTTCCGATTCTTCTCGTCGAGACGAATCAATAACCCATAAAAGTTTGACGTAAAACTAAAAAATTCAAATAAAGACAAAATTCGCAAATTTAAATTAAGTTTAAGAGAACGCATTAGCCAAAATGTGGAATCAAAATGTGGTGGACTAATAGTCAAAGAGAGAAACGGGAGAGAGAGAGAGAGAGAGAGAGAGAGAGAGAGATGATTGAATAATGAAACCGAAAAATGGTTTTGTCTGGTAGAGCCGTATAGGAGGCGGGACAAGGAAACAGACTGTTTTTTAATTCAAACCCATATTGAATCCATTTTTAACCCATCTAAACCCATAAAAATATGGGTTTATATGGGTTGAACTCATATCAACCAATTATATAGTATGGGTAGGTTGGGTTGGGTTATAAATGGACGAATTGGGCGGGTTAGAAAAATATAAGTTGAGATTGTCACCTCTATGCACAACTGATTCTGGGATATACTACTCTGTAATGTACATTTCATGGTCGACCCACTCCTACCACACGCCACATGGTTCACAGTCACACACACGCGCGCATATATCATCAGATATCGATTTTTAGACACTAATTTTGGTCCTTAATTTGTTGACTAATTTACATTTTAACACTTTCAATTGTGATAAAATTGGCAAGCGAAGTGGAGTGCAATTGCTACCTCACTTGTACTCCAATGCACATGGGCAGAGTTTGATTCCCGTAAGCACATATTCCCTCCCCAAGTCCCCTAGGATAGACTAGATTAGGATTAACGAATGGCATATATATATATATATATATATATATATAAACTGTTTAAAGGATTAATGGAGTATGACAATAAATAGTTCTACAATTTGACGTTGTATAATTTTTGTCATAAGAGACAAAAGAGAGAGAGAGACCATATTTGCTATCATAAATAAAGAAACGGTGAGCGTGATTTATAATATATTATAATCAGTAAAATGATTGATTCTCAATGTCTACATGATAATTTATTTTGGTGCCTTAAGATAAAATTGCAGTCAAGTTATTAAGATTATAGGTGTTTTCTTTTATTATTGTGATTCATGACTAGATATGATAGATCAAGGGATTTATTTTCTTGCATGTTTGCACTACTGCATGCAGTTCTGAGAAGTGGAGATTGTGTCATACTTCTTTGGAATGTCATTTTCTCAAGTGATACTTTGCAACAAGATGAAGGGACACGGTATTCAATCCTTCCATAACTTTTAACACTCCTAATTTTCTCTGTCCAAAAGTGTGTTATCTGCATAGTTGCCATTAGAAAATTCTTTTAGTTTATGTCTTTTATCATGTGCTTTATGAAAATCCACTAGTGTGAGATTTTAGCACAAGCACAAGTCGAAAACTCTGGCACAAAGCATGGCCTATTTTTACATTTCTTTCCATGCACGACTATATCGGATGGCAAACAAGAGTAGTCAAATGGCATCAGACGTTTGCATAAAGCCGTTGGCCTATATTTTGTCTTCAGACAATTTTATAAACCGTGGAGCATCTTTATGCATTTGGTTTTTTATTTTGCTTCTGATTCTTTCAGCAAATACTAATGAATCAAGTATTTGACTAGGGTTTATCCAAAGCTTGTGCTAACTTTCTCACATTTCTCAAATTTTGCAGCCCTTCAGCTGATACGTTTTTGGAACCAATCATTTGACGTTTAGCATGGTGAATTTTCGGGTTGCAATGATCTCAAGTCTCAATGTGTTTTCAGAGCTCAGGATGTATTCAATTGAATGGTCAAAATATATCTCTATGTTCGTATTTGCGTCATCGTTAAATTTCAAGTCTTGTAGTGACGAACTATTAAGGTAAATTGTTTGTGTGGTGCCTATATATACGCCTTTGTTTCTGTTGTTCTTTCTACTTCCCTTTTGTGACATACCACTTTTTCGGTTAAAAAAAAAAAATTTTTTGACACAAATAATTCAATTATTTCATTTTTCTATTTCAAACTTCTTTCTAATAAAAACAAAACTCGAATAACTTATAGTAATTTTTATGTATATGTGGAGTTGTGAGAACATTATAGTATTGGGCCGTTTATTTTTATTGGGTTGATTTAATCTCTAAAATTCTAGTTGGGCCAATTAGTGAGGGTATTTATATATTGTTAATGAGAGAGAGGTTTATTTTTATATAAAGTATAAACATTGAGAGCAAGGGTTTTATACATCAGAATCAGAGAGACGAGAGAGAACGGACTGAAGTGTTGAGCGTTGCGGCGGATTCGAATAGCATTTCAATACCTTGGGTCAGTCTACTCTTTATCCTGAACATTATTATTTTTATTGTTATTGATCCTCAATGTACGGCCTTCTATAGTAATAATTTATGTGGGTTTTTGTTCAGCTGTGTGCCGAGAGGAATGGATGGTAGTGGTGTATGTGTATATGATATGATTTGTGCGTGGGTTTAGTTAGTGGTCATGATTCTGATGACTTAATAAATCTAGGTTTAGGCTTTAGCAATCCTAGTACTTAGTTAATGCTAGTATAGGTTTGGAGTATTATATTTAGCAGTTCGGCATCATATGATTAATTATGATTTTGTATACTTCTATCCAGATTAGGCGCTGTTACAGTTGCATAGCAATCGTGATATCATTTTTCGAATCCGAGGTGAGTGGTTAAACATGTGATCCCTTCTTTTGGATTCTCCTTGAGCCTATCTGTTCTTGACAATTCGTTTATTCGTCGTAATTCGATAAGTGATGTTCTTATTCATCGCTCTCATATTTATTGACGATTGACGTACCCTTTGGCATACAAGGTTTATTGATGATATTTTCGATTGTTGGATTGCCCATATTTTTCTTGTTGCTCCATAATATTATTGTGACTTTGCAACGACACGGAGAATAATCCTGGTGCAGGTGCCTCCGGCTTGCCGTTGTTCTATTTGTTTTTGGGACCATGGACTATGTTTATATTTATTAAAGTCCAAGGAAAAGACCCTTGAGATATCGTGGTGACTTTGGCCGCTAGGGAAAAGACTTGTGAAATACCCTGTGACCTAATCTCGGATTGGCTTAGGTAAAAGGTCCCAGGTGCCATTCTGTGGTGACTCTAAGTACGGTGTTGGATCCAACGGGTAAAGCCCTGAGAAAATATTTGGCATTTGGTACTTGGTAGTTGGAAGATATGGTTCCCACTTTGGTTTGGACTACCTCATTATTGTTGTTCCTCGTTCCGATATTGTTGAGTAGGCTGTTGGTATTAAATGGTTGTTATCATTATTCGATTGTTGTTGTGATAATTCGTTATTCAATCATTCATCTTTTGATATTATTTGCTGAGCCACTGAATTTGTTAGTTTGTTGGTATTATTCGTTGAACCTTCGACCTTTCTTAATTTGACACCATTTCTTTAGAGCCCATGTTATCATTTATTTATACGTATGTCACTTTGTATTATTACCCTTAGCATGCTTAACTACTCACTGAGCTCGTCAGCTGACGGATTTACTCCAATTTTTTTTTTCAGGTTAGTTCATGGAGCATTGTAGTGGGCTCTGTGGCATTGTCGGGACCTTCTGTTTGGACCTCTAGGACGTCTGCATTTTTATTTCTTTTCTGTTGTCAAAAAGTATCCCCACTTTTATTTATTAGCTTCTGCACTTTTTTTAAATGCAATTCGTTGTGGAATTTGGAGATTGAAAAATATCAGATAATGTGTCGTTTGCTTAAGAAAATATTGGTTTGGTGTCGCGCATTTTATTGTAATAAAATATCCAGTTTTTCATTATTTGTTTAAAGTTGCTAAAAATATTTTTAATTAGGCTTCGTGTCTCATGAATACTTCATGGTACACGGCCAATCATGCTTGAGAATTTGGGGCGTGACACCTTCCCCCAACACTCTCGTTTATTAATCCTCCTCTATTTATTTGGTATCGTTCCCAATGATCTGTAAGACTTTTAGCCACTAGATTCGTACTTCATAATATCATTTTGAATTATGCCTTCTTGCAACGCCTATCTCTCGTATCAATAGAAATTTTGACGTTTTTTTTTCTTAATCACCTTTTTGCGTTCATTAGAGCTATACTATTATCCGTGATATTCCCATGACTATCAAATCATTCGCGAGATAAAAATCCGCAATGGGCCGATACATGTAGGATGGGTTATGCCCTCTTCTGTTATTACATAATGGTTACAAAACCTTTCGACAATCACGAAAATAGAACAAAATAAATATACAGACAGAAAGATGAACATATGAACCAGATATACATCAGATCCAGACCTAGCATACGAAGATAACGGGTAAAACTTCTAAACTAGCTTAATGAGCACCTCAATGTCCGAGAAACGAATTATGCAAGGAAAAACCTATGGTACCTACTACGCACCATCCAAATGGGGTTTACCATACGCCCCATTAATTACGTGTGACTTTGGTTCTGTTATGTTTGATTATGGTCACAGTTACGTTTGGTTATGGTCTTCGTAACGTTT